>NC_073262.2:19745681-20048712 GCF_029289425.2 Pan paniscus | reverse complement strand
AAGTACTCTGTGATTGTGAGTAGAGAGTAGGGAAACATGCTTAGGTTTTTCCCATATATATATCCATACAAATATATGTGTGAATCTTAGTATAATTCTTTTCATCTTATTTGATTTCAGGATAATGAAAGTTGTATTCTTATTGCTATTAACAGGAAGTCTCTGATTAATCCAGAAAACAGTATTTTTTGGTCTCTCTTCTAAAGTAATTTTCATTTTCTCTCATTTAGTTTTCACATGAAAGCTTGATAGAACTATAATTCCAAGGATACTGTTATGTAAATGCAGGCTATTTAGAAGTGAAATTCCTGAGTCAATTGTTTCCTTTCATTTCTAGACAGTGTAAGGATAGTACTTGAGTTGGTGCTATTAACCCCCTCCCCAAAACGTGAATGGTAGTAGGGATTCTTTGTGGGCAGTCCTGCCACTGGAGACATTTGAAACTCAAATTCCATTTCTATAGATCAAAGGCTAAATCACACCAGTGGTAAAACTAATATGTTTACAAAACAAATTTTGATTTAAACAAACCAACAAAATTCCCTTTGATGGCTCTCATTGCACTTAGGTAAAATCCAATCCCCTCCTGGTGGTCCCCAAGGTCCTGATTGGGCCAGACCATCCAGTTGGCACCTAGTGCTCCTGCTCCAACCCCTCAGGTGCAAGCTCCTCCCTATTCATGGCCCCCTCTCTGTTGGAAACCTTTATCCCGCTCCAGGTCTAACCCTCTTTCATCTCAAGTCTTACATGTTGTATCCCTGGAGAAACTTTCATTAACTTCCCACTCAAAACTGTTACTCCTATTCCTCTTTTTCATCCCACTTTTCAACTCATTATTAAAGGCACTTATTTCAACATGCGTCATGTCATCTGTGCTGTGATGATTGGTTGACTGTGCATGCTCATCCCAGAGCTCTGTTCTCTTTCTTTTCTGTATCCAGCATTTTTCAGACAGAGGGTTGGGCATGCTTATGGCATCTGGGGGAACAATTCTTTGTACAGTTTATAAGGTTATGCATGATAATGATGCTTAACAAATAACCCCCAAACCTCATTGGTCACAACCAACACTGATATCTCACTCGTGGGCTTGGTGCTCGGCTGGGCTTGGGGCTCAGGTCTGCTCTGCTCTCTCACTGGTGTTTCTTGCTTGAGGGCCCAGGTGGAGGGAGGTATGGTTGCCTGAGTATGCGGTCTCCTGGTGAATGGCATGAGCATAGGAGAGTGAGGGAACACAGAATGGTTCTTAACACCTCACCCAGAACTGGCACAATCTCCTATCTGCTTACATTTCTCTGGTCAAAGAAATTTTTATGACCTAAAATCAATGCAGGAAGTTTGATGTCTTTAACAACTGGGTGCTAAATGTTGGTAATGCCTCTGCTGTGGTGGGAATGTTTGGGTTACCCCAAAATCTATATGTTGAAATCCTGACTCCCACAAGGTGATAGTATTAGAAGATGGGAGGTGATTAGGGCTCTACCATAATGAATGGGATTGTGCTCTTATAAAAGAGGCCTTACAGAGGCTCCTCACCCTTCTACCATGTAAGGTGACAATGAGAAGCTGTACATCCATAAGAAATGGGACCTCGCCAGACATTATATTTGGCAGTGCCTTGACCTTGGACTTCCCAGCCTCCAGAAGTGAGGAAAATAAATTTTTTGTAGTTTATAAGCCACTCTGTAGTATTTTGTTATAGCAGCCTAAAAAGACTAAGACAATCTCCCATGCTCTGTGAAAACTCCAGACTGCTCCTTGGACCTGAATCTCTACCCTCACCCACATTGAGAGCCCTTCTCTGTACCTGGCACAGAAGAGGCACAGAATGAATATTTGGTGAAAAATTAACTTTGCCAAACTGCCGTCCAAGAACTGTTGTAAAACCTTACTGACTAGGGAATGCTACTGGCATTTGTTTAGTGTCTTTTAAGCATTAATTATTTTTTCCATGCAAAAAGATACCACATTTTAACCTTTTAGAATAAGGCTGAGTTTTTTTTTTTTTTCAGACATTTAGTGACAATTTCTTTTAGAAATTCTCTATTCAAGTCTTATGCTCATTTTTCTGTTAAATTTTTCTTCCTCATTTGGAAGAATTCTTGTCACAGGTAACAAATATTTTTCCAGTTTGCCTTTTAAATGTTGTAATAATTTTTTGACAGGCAGACATTGTTAACATTTATACAGCCTCATCTCTCACTCTTTTTGTTCATGGCCTGCTGAAGCACACATTTTCACTACATCAAATGGACAGACTATAATGTACCTAACCAGTCCCTTATTATGGGCTATTCAGATGGTTTATAGGTTTTTTTTCTCATCAGTAACATTGTGATGAAGATCTGATATAAGCCCTGAAAGTGGAAGTATCATATCAAAGAAAATTTTTAAGTTCTTAATATATTTTGTCAAATTACTATTGAAATCTTACTTCCTAGTCCCTATAACTCAGTTCCCCCAAACCCCAGGACTCACATCCCAGACACCCCTTCATCCCAAGACCCACATCCCAGATCCTCATACCCCAGGCCCTGCTGCTGAAGTCCTTACTGGTCAGTCTTGTGCTGAAACAAGCAAGGAGAGGACTGAGAGCAGGACTGGAAGGGTAATGGGAAACTGTCCAGAACACCTCAGATGCTCCTTCTGCCAGCAATGCTTTCCCCTGAGGCCCTTCTATGGTGTCCTTTTGGGATTTAGGTCTCTCTCAAATGGCACTGCAAAGCCTAATCCTGGCCCCTTCATCTAAAAGTGACTCTGACTCTAGCTATTCTTTATTGCATTACACTGGTTTTTTAAAATTGTTGTTGTTGTAGTTGTCAT
Source organism: Pan paniscus (assembly GCF_029289425.2). Classification (NCBI taxonomy): domain Eukaryota; kingdom Metazoa; phylum Chordata; class Mammalia; order Primates; family Hominidae; genus Pan; species Pan paniscus. The sequence goes on along the minus strand of NC_073262.2, from coordinate 20,045,889 downwards.
TGCTTGTTTTTTGGTTTTTGTTTTTGTTGTTGTTGTTAATTGTAGAGACACGTTTTTGCCATGTTTCCCAGGTTGGTCTTGAACTCCTGGGCTCAAGCAATCTGCCTGCCTCAGCCTCCCAAAGTGCTGGGATTACAGGTGTGAGCCACCACACCCAAACTACACTGTTTTTCCCCCTTTAATAGCACCTATTTCTACCTGATATTATCTTATTAATTACATGTTTAATTTCTGTCAGTAATTATCTTGTTTGGTGTGTTGACTAAAGTATCTGCAGCATCAGGAACAGTTTCTGGCACAGAGAAACTCTTCTCAAATTGACTGCTCGTTGGAATCACCTGTGAAGGTTTGAAAATCCCATTACCTACCCCCGACCAAAAGAAAGAATTGTTTAGTTATTAAATCACTTTACCAAAAAATGTAAATATTATTTTCTCCAGGAGATAGAGAATGTAGCAGATATTCTCAAACATGTTTATTTACTACTGTGTAGTTGGCCCCTTGTTGAATCCTTTTTAATGTAGCTAATAGAGTGTGGTTGTACAAACTATGAAAGTTATTGAAATTCTTTGATAAAACTATCATTTTTGTGGGAAAACGTATTGGAAGAACTCATCCAAGTGTGTGTGTGTACACGCTGTGTTTTTCTAACCTTCAGTCCAGAACTAGAAGGGGTTTAAATCTGCTTGCACTGCCTGTGCCTCCATTATGTTACTGTAGAAATGTGACATGCTAAATATAGGATAGTGCATTATAAAATTGTACTGCTTGAGAATAGACCAGCATGCCATTAAGAATTTTTAGGAAGAACTCATTTAACCTAAGAGCTCTTTGTTTATGGATTTTGAATTTTATATGCCACTGTGATCTATAAAGAAACAAATCCATAATGAAGTCACTATTCACTACTGTGTTGTATATAAAACAATGTGTTCCAAGGCAAAAAATTCAATATTCATGCCTCTCCCTAGCCCAATTAAATCAGGATTGCTAAGGGTGGAATCCAGGTGATTCCAATGTGCAGCCAAGTTTGAGAGCTACTGACATAGAAGAAACTCAGCAATATTTGTTGGATGGATGGATGGATGGATGGATGGATGGATGGTTGGATGGGTGAGCAAAAGAACATGGGGAATGAGAAATTTGGGGCTCTGGTTCTAGCACTCCCTCTAATGTGCTGTGTGACCTCGCTGTGTCACTCTACTTTACTGAACACCCATTGTTGCACTACATGTAGAAGGAATGAGAGAAGCCTGAAGACAGAATAATTAAAGCTTTATAGAAAACTTCCGGCTGGGAGCGGTGGCTCATGCCTGTAATCCTAGCACTTTGGAAGGCCGAGGTGGGCAGATCACGAGGTCAGGAGATCGAGACCATCCTGGCTAACACGGTGAAACCCCGCCTCTAGTAGAAATACAAAAAATTAGCCGGGCATGGTGGCGGGCGCCTGTAGTCCCAGCTACTCGGGAGGCTGAGGCAGGAGAATGGCATGAACCCGGGAGGCGGAGCTTGCAGTGAGCTGAGATGGCACCACTGCACTCCAGCCTGGGCGACACAGCGAGACTCCGTCTCGAAAAAAAAAAAAAGAAAAAAAAAGAAAGAAAACTTCCTCCAGAACAAAGCTAAGCCTAACAGGAAGCTCTTTACTATGTGTATTAGGCCATTCTCACATTGCTATAAAGAAATACCTGAGACTGGGTAATTTATAAAGAAGAGGTTTAATTAACTCACAGTACTACAGGCTTTACAGAAAGCATGGCGCCGGCATCTGCTTGGCTTCTGGGGAGGCTTTAGGAAGATTACAATCATGGTGGAAGGTGAAAGGAGAGCAGGCATGTCACATGGTGAAAGCAAGAGCTACAGAGGATAAGTGCCACACTTTTAAACAGCCAGATCTCGTGATGAGTGACTCAGTATTGGGAAGACAGCACCAAGGGGATGGTGCTAAACCATTCATGAGAAATCCACCCCGATGATCCAATCACCTCCCACCAGGCCCCACCTCCAACACTGGCTATTACATTTTGACATGAGATCTGGGTGGGACAAATATCCAAACTATATCACTATGGTACCTCTTTACCCACGAACTGGAAAGTATTTGTGAGGCTCCAAAGAGGAACATCACACAACTCTGTACTCAGTGTACAGAAGAGAGACAGAATGGCTGATTTCTAGTCCTCAGATATCACACTTGGGAGACACAATTTGTGAGGGTGCCTGGAGTGAAGGGAAAGGGAGAGAGATGGATTGATCTGAGAGATTCCTCACAAGCCTCCTTCTCTGCATTGGCTGTTAAAGGTCTTCTTCAAGACTGTGAAGGGTTTCTGCTCTCAAATATGGGCTGCTTAAAGTTTCTTTTTCTTTTTTAAGAGACAGTGTCTTGCTATATTGCCCAGGCTTAAGTGCAGTGGCTATTCATGGTCATGATCCCACTACTGATCAGCACAGAAGTTTTAACCTGCTCTGTTTCTGACCTGGGCCAGTTCACCACTCCTTAGGCAACCTTGCTCCCTGGAGGTCACTGTATTGATGCCAAACTTAGTGCAGATCTCTGATTGGCATAGCTTACTAAAGCCCAGAACTCCTGGGCTCAAGCGATTTTCCTGCCTCAGCCTCCCGAGTTGCTGGGACATAAGCAGGTGCCACCTAGCCCTGTTCAAACTTTCTTGACTGATATTATGGCTGTTTTGCTGAGATTTTTTTTTTTTAAGCATGCCCCATGCCCCTCAACTCTGTTACTGTCACCCTACACCTGTTGTAACATAGGACAGTTTCTTTTTTTTTTTTTTTTTAGACGGAGTTTCACTCTTGTTGCCCAGGCTGGAGTGCAGTGGCACAATCTCAGCTCGCCGCAACCTCTGCCTCCCCAGTTCAAGTGATTCTCCTGCCTCAGCCTACCAAGTAGCTGGGATTACAGGCATGCGCCACCACGCCCGGCTAATTTTGTATTTTTAGTAGAGACGGCATTTCTCCATGTTGGTCAGGCTGGTCTCGAACTCCCAATCTCAGGTGATCCACCTACCTCGGCCTCTCAAAGTGCTGGGATTACAGACATGAGCCACCGCGCTCGGGAAGGACAGTCTCTTACTGAGGAAGTTAGCTACTCATGCTTATTTAAAACATTGCAAAAGCATTATAACAGGGAACTCAGGGTGTGGCCTGAGTCCTGTTATTCTCCAGGCCCTAGTCTCCAGGCTGCTATTATATACAGCTGTTTAGGCTTGCCTGCTATGTGAGATCTTACTACCTGTTCCTAGGCATCAGTACCTGTCTGGTCACTCAATAGTGGCCACAAATTATTATCACTCTCCATTCCCCATCAACCTATACCATTTCAGTGAATGACAGTTTTAAAACTACAAAAACAACACATTTGGGAAGTTATGAGAGTAGAAATTGAAGTTTATTGGCTTCACAAAGGATAAGAGCAAGATATACCACACAGGAGGGTTCCCATCTCAATACCTTAACTTGCATATTCAGATTATTCAAATTATTGGGGACCAGGGTTCGGGGATTGTGCACAGCTTTGAGTAATATTTGCTAGTTATATTTAAGAACAAAATGGCATCCTTAGGGCAGTTCCAACTATTTGTGAGCTCTGGCTCCAGACAAACCTCTGTCTGTCAGGATGAACTCCAGGAGGAGTACAAAAGGTGCAAAAATAAAATAAAATAAAATAGAAAACATCATATATATACGTGTATATATATATACATATATGTATATATACACACACATATATACATATATATGTATATATATACATATGTGTATATGTGTGTATATATATACACACATATACATATATATATACATACATATACATATATATATATATAGTTTTTAGACAGGGTCTTGCTCTGTCACCCAAGCAGGAGTGCAGTGGTGTTATCATAGCTCACTGCAACCTCAACCTTCCTGGCTCAAGCAATTCTCCCACCTCAGCCTACCGGCTAGCTGGGACCACTGGCACCGGGCTAATTTTCTTATTTTTTGTAGAGATGGAGGTCTCACTATGTTGCCCAGGTTGGTCTCCAACTCCTAGGTTCAACTGATACTCCCGCCTCGACCCCCAAAGTGCTGGGATTACAGGCATGTGCCACCGCGCCTGCCTACTCTTTTAAAGACGCTAGGGATGCAAAGAAGAGACGAAAGCAAACACGAAACCTTTTTGATCTCAAGGAGCTAAAGGTCTGAGTCTGACACTTCCCATCCCACACACATATACAGAGGGAAGGATCTCTTCTCCAGCAAAAGTTTTCACGAAAGTCATCTCTTTCCTCATTGCTTAAAAGAAACAAAAAGCCAAGAAGCCGTTATGGAGCGGGTGTGGGGGCCTGTGACCTTTTGTCTAGTTGCCATCCTCCGGGACCAACAAGGGGTACATCAAATAAGGGACGCGGCGGCTAAAATGACATGAACATAGGAGTCCGCATTCTCTGAGATGTCACTCCTCCAGGAAGACCCAGAAACGGTGAATAGGGCGGGGTGGTGGGCAATATCTAAAGCGAGGTTTCCTGGGAACGCCATGCCACTGGCCAGGACGCTGGAGAGGGCAGCGGGCGTGAAGAATCCCTTCTCAAGGGGTCCGTTCCTGGGCCGTATATGGAGAAGTCTGTCCAAGCGTGTGTCTGTAAGGTCTAGAGCCGGGCGTGCATTCAGAATCCTCAAGCTCGTCTATACTTGGACTCTGACCCTGAAGCGAGGCGGTTTCCGAAGTCTGATTCACCGAGGGGACAGGACCTATTTGGGGCATCCGATGGCAGCGAGAAGAGAAGGGACCCGAAATGCAAAATATTCTCAAGATGCAGGAGGAACCCCTCTCAAGGAGCGCCACGGAGAAAACTTCAGAGTACGGGCGCGATGATCCAGCACAACACCAGGACCTGCAGCCCAGCCCACTTCTCCCCGGGCTGCTGTGGCGCAGGCGCAGTGGCGCCGCGCTCCGGCCCCAGCGCGCATGCTCTGCCCGGCTGCGGCGCTTCGGGCAGGCGGCAGCGGCAGCAGCAGCGGCGGCGGCGGCGGCAGAGGAAGTTTCCGCTTTGCACTCCACCCCGGTAGCAGCTCCGCGGCAGGGACAGCTTCCTCCGGACGCTTGGCGGGCTTCGCTCTCGCCTTACGACAGCCCGGTCGGATCATGGGGTTGCCCAAGGGGCCGGAGGGCCAGGGTCTCCCGGAGGTAAGAACGCCTCCTCCTTCCCTGACACGTCGGGGTTCCTGAAGAGAGGGCCGAGCCGCGGGGCGGCGGGCTGAGCGGGCCCTGGGTGCGTTAGGGGCGCCCCGCCCCCTTCCTCAGGTGTATCCACCTCGGGGAAGCGCCGACCCTCTTCTTGGAGGCGGGGAGCAGGTACCCCTGCATGGGCAGGGGGCAGCGGGCGGGTGAGGACAAACTTAAGCCGCTCCCGGGTCTCTTGGGGCGGAGGTGGCCTTCCTAGCCCGACACCTGCTCTGACGCAGCCCCACGCGCCGCGGGGTCCTGGGCTCCCACCTTTCTCCCTGTCCGGGACGGGCTCCCCCACCCCGCGCCGCAGGGCTAGCCCCGAGGGCCGAGGCTGCTGGGCGCTGGAGTCACGAGACCGCTCTCCGTGGCGGTTCGGGCTCGGGTGGTGCGAAGGGCGGTGACCTTGGGACGTCTACCGCCACCCCGCAGAGTCCCGGCGGCCCGCCCCACCCGCCTCGCTGTCGGGAGGGAATGCCACCCTCCTTGCGTGGACCCGGGCCGGGGCGGCGGGAGGAAGTTTGGGAGACTTGCGCGCACCAGGGAGGTGTCCCGCTGGGTCAGCGCGCCGGGGCGTTCGGGGTGGGCCGCACTCCAGGGGTGCTGTGTGGCGGGGGACCCAGCTCTGGGCGGAAAGGTTGCAGCTTCTCCAGAAGAGGGCGGGGTTCTTTTCCAAAGGTGTTTGTTATGTACTCACTCAGTGCTCGGGAGAGGGTCATCAGTGGTTTGCGGATTTCCACGTTTGCTGGGAATACAGGGAAAGTGTATTCATTTTCTTTTGGCTGCAAATACCACTTAGCATCTCATAGGTAGTTTGCATCTGTCGTCCCTTTCAGTTGATTTTACTCAAAGGCTAGTCTAGTTTACTGGATTCTGGAGAGAAATGGAACCCACGCCGCACCTCTGCCTTTTTCCTAAGGTTCTGGAGCAGGCATTGGGCAGGGTCACTGCTTGCTTGACGTGGTGAGTCGTCCCTTCGCACTTACCTGCCAGTGACCAATGTTACTCTTCTGCACTCCTCCCAAATCCTCAGTTCTTTCATATCACAAGTATCCACTAATTGAGGGATCACTGTGTTCTGTGTCCAGAAGCTGGGAATATATATAGTCTGAAAGGACAGATTTGTTTGTCAGTGTGTGCTCCCCGAATGCAAGTCCATTTTGTTGTCTTAAGAAAACCTGACAAGCATAATGTTGTCAGAACCCCTGTATTAGGTAAAATCTTACATGCACGTTGCTTGGGATGGGACCCAGGATAGTGAACAATAGGATTTGTACTGTGACATTTGAAGTTTTCTTTTTTGCCACTTCTGTATTCTAGGCTCTCATCAAGTTTTTGCCTGGACTTTTGCTGTAGACTTCTGTCTGGTCTCCCACGTTCTACTTTAAATCCGTCCAACCCAATATTCCACAGTACTATCAGTGGAGGTCTTTCTGGGGGGAAAATAAATAAATTAATTAATGAAGAGCAACCTGCTGCTGTATGTCCTTCGTTTAAACTTTCACTGACTGCTAAGAGGCCACACTCACCAGGTCAAGCAATAACTTATCATCATTTAGTTCAGAAGCTAGTAAATAGAAATATGGATAGTCTGTGTTATTAGGATGTCACTAGACCAGTTAATTCATTAAATTCTTTTTTTTTTTTTTTTTTTTGAGACAGAGTCTCACTCTGTCACTGAGGCTGGAGTGCAATGGCGTGAGCTCGGTTCATTGCAACCTCTGCCTCCCAGGTTCAAGCAATTCTTTTTTTTTTTTTTTTTTTTTTTTTGAGACGGAGTCTCGCTCTGTCGCCCAGGCTGGAGTGCAGTGGCGCGATCTCGGCTCACTGCAAGCTCCGCCTCCCGGGTTCACGCCATTCTCCTGCCTCAGCCTCCCGAGTAGCTGGGACTACAGGCGCCCGCTACCACGCCCGGCTAATTTTTTGTATTTTTAGTAGAGACGGGGTTTCACCGTGTTAGCCAGGATGGTCTCGATCTCCTGACCTCGTGATCCGCCCGCCTCGGCCTCCCAAAGTGCTGGGATTACAGGCGTGAGCCACCGTGCCTGGCCCAAGCAATTCTTATGCCTCAGCCTCCCCAGTAGCTGGGATTGCAGATGTGAGCCACTGCCCTGCCCGAATTCATTCTTTTTAACCCTTTACAAAGATAGCTAGACTTGGCCTGCCTTCCAGCTTACAACAACTATAGTGGACGGAAATTGAAAGTTTATTGGGCTTTGTGTAAGAGCTCATTGTTGTTTGTCTTTGTCAGAAATTTAGCTTCAACAACTGGATGTATTAACCAGCCTGGTGGATTTTTATCGCTTCAAGAGAGGGTCTTTCATTCCCAGCAGATCAGACAGTGGCCCTTTTCCATTTGACTTCAGTGTTAATCTGCTAAGTGAATTTGGAGTCATACATTCCCATTTAGTGTCTTGTGCCAAAATTACTTCACAAGTCATGTTGCAAAAGTAAACTTCTCCATGCTAGGGGTGAGTGGATGGAAGCCTGGGCCTTGCATCTGTGGTGGGGTGGCCAGTGGGTGCCCATTAGATAGGTGTCGAGGCAGTGATGATCCTATTTTTTTTGTTTTTTTTTTGTCATCTTCTCGTGTTTTCATAATAAATGATTGAACAAATGAAGTGTTCCTGTTTTACACCCCAGAAGTTTTAACAAAGTACTTACATTATCTCATTTTCTTTTTCTGCTGACTTGAACTACAACTACTCTTTAGCTTCTCTTTTCTTAGAGTGTTTTCACTTGTAGATGTTTCTCAACCATCCCAGATTTTTTGCAGAAGGGAGAGAAGGTGTGAATTATTTATATTAAGAAAATTTTTATGTCCACTAGGAACTAGTGAATGCTGATCTTCAGGATCCTTAATGGACTGGACCAGGGTCATTTCAGAGACGGATGTAGCTCAGTGCTGTCACCTCCCCCACACCACTCCTACTCTATTGCAGGGGATTATCAGTCACTTTAATAATTCTGTATTAACTATATTTTAATATGTATACTCCCTTTCCTGGCAGTTTATACATCAAAATAAACTTCTTTCCATTGTCAGGGATGTGATCACTGAAACATTTTATTAATACATGACTGGTTTAGGTTCATTTACTTTATGTAAGCATTAGTAGATCATTCTTTATTTAATAAGTGTGTCCTTGGAGCTTAATGCTGTTTGGATTCAGAGGAGTAAACCCAAGTATATAATATATAGTCCTCTCCTTAATCAATCAGTAGTCCAGTTGCAAAGACAAGCATGTATATAACACTAGATATCTCACTTCGAAGAGGTTGATACTTAGTTATATGTACAGTATATAGTTGATACTTAGTTATATGTACAGAAATGCAGAGGAGAGTGGCCATTTCAGGATAGACTTGTGAGGGATGGTGTTGAATGGGAGCTGGAATTTGAAAGTGATTTCTCAATGGTTAGAGAATATAGCTGTGGCCATGTCTTGATTGTTTTTGGGGTAGTTAAAGGAGGAACCTGAAAAGATAGTTTGGTGGCCAAAGATCTGAATGTGAAACCAGACATCTGGAGTTTATCTTACAGGCAGTGTGTGTGGTGCATTGTTGATAAGGGCTGGGAGGGTGAGCTAAAGAGGGATAACGTGAAAGCTGTGATTTAGGAAGGGATGAGCAAAACAAAGGAAGAAAGATGAAGAAGCATTTGCAAGAGTCCTGGAATGAAGTATGAATGAAAGGGAAGGGAAGATAAATGTGAGATGCATAGTAAAGGAAGACTTAACAGGCATTGTTGGGTAAGGGAGGACTCAGAGATGATTATGAGCATGTGAACCAGGGTATCTTATTGGTGTTTTATATAGAGAGATGGTTTTTTATTTTTGGTAGCAAAGGAAGAGAGGAAAGGTAGTTCATGATAGTAAATAGATGAAGGAGTATTAGAATATTTAGATGGATTTAAGTATTAGATAAAGATTGGGGTAAAAGGAGGATATAAATTAAAAATTTTAAATCAAGATGCTGAGATACGGCCAGGCGCGATGGCTCATGCCTATAATCCCAGCACTTTGGGAGGCTGAGGCGGGTGGATCATGAGGTCAGGAGATCGAGACCATCCTGGCTAACACGGTGAAACCCCATCTCTACTAAAAATACAAAAACAAACAAAAAACCGGGCGTGGTGGCACGTGCCTGTAGTCCCAGCAACTCGGGAGGCTGAGGCGGGAGAATCGCTTGAACCTAGGAGGTGGAGGTTCTCTCTGGGATCCGAGTACAGTGAGCCGAGATTGCGCCACCATGCTCCAGCCAGGGTGACAGAGCGAGACTCTGTCTCAAAAACAAAAACAAAAGCAACAAAAAAACAAAAAAAAAGCAAAATACTGATATACATATATTAGATGAATTTATTATTTTTAAGGCAATCCTATTATGTGGCAATAATCACCCTTTAATGTATCTGGGTTGGAAGCCTTTCATATATTTGTTTTCGAGATCGAAAAGGGAAGTACAGTGAGGGATACACGTTTGAATTCCCTTCTTCATTTCTATGCCTGTTGTCAGTAACTTCTGGATGAGTATAACTTTTTTTGTTTGTTTGTTTTTTAGAGATAGAGTCTTGCTCTGTTACCAAGGCTGGAGTGCAATGGCACAGTCTCACCTCACTGCAACCCCCGCCTCCTGGGTTCAAGTGATTCTCGTGCCTCAGCCTCCCGAGTAGCTGGAGTTACAGGTGTGCACCACCATGCTCAGCTAATTTTTTGTATTTTTAGTAGAGGTGGGGTTTTGCCATGTTGGCCAGGCTGGTCTCAAGCTCCTGACCTCAAGTGATCGGCACCCCCACTTGGCCTCCTAAATCGGTGGGATTAGAAGCCTGAGCCACTGTGCCCGGCCAAGTATAAAGTTTTTGAGACAGAGTCTTGCTCTGTCGTCCAGGCTGGAGTACGGTGGTACGATCTTGGCTCACTGCAACTTCTGTCTCCTGGGTTCAAGCGATTCTTGTGCCTCAGTCTCCTGAGTATCTGGGATTGCAAGCATGGGCCACCAAACCTGGCTAAGTTTTGTATTTTTAGTTGAGATAGCGTTTCACCATGTTGGCCAGGCTGGTCTCGAACTCCTGACCTCAAGTGAGCCACCCGCCTCAGCCTCCCAAAGTGCTGGGATTACAGGTGTGAGCCCCCACGCCGGCCCTAAGTCCTAAGTGTAAAGTTTTTTTTAGAAAACACCATAAAACCTTGTTCCTGTTTGTAAGGAGTCATAATCCATTTGAGAAGACTGTCAAAGTAAACCATGGGTTAGAGAAAAAGGAAGTATTGTGCTCTAACCTTCCTTTTCCCTGGATTCCTTCAGCATGTGATGAGTAGTGTATACTACTTGGGCATGTGTCTCCCTCAGCTATGAAGATTAACAGCCCATTGAGGACCGCGGACCCATTTGTGACTCCAGCAACACTGTCCACATGCTTCTGTGTGACACTTGCTGAATTTTCAGAGAATCTATTGTGGTGATGTAGCCAATGTCATCTGCTCCTTGGCAATGAGCTTGTGGCATCAGGGGATATACCTGGTGTTCCTTTATTCAGCATATCTTTTACCAGCCAAACTTTTACCTTTTGTTTTAGGTGGAAACAAGAGAAGATGAAGAACAAAATGTCAAGTTGACTGAAATTCTGGAGCTCTTGGTTGCAGCTGGGTATTTCAGGGCAAGAATTAAAGGCTTGTCACCCTTTGACAAGGTAAGGGGAAATCTTTCTAACCATTACACTATCTTTTGTCAGAATTACATGGTTAATCATGGCAAAGAAAGGAGGAAAAGATGATGTTTTAACTTCCTCCATGTCTGTGTTTCCATTTCTTCCTAATTCAGATTCATTATGGAAGTGTTCAAACTTCTTTTCAAAGACAGAAATGATGTATCAGTGAATACGTCAGTTCCTTTTCTGTGCACAAAGCTTTAGGAAATGCAAAGAAGCAAAATAAATAGTTCCTTCTTTCTAGGAATTTACAGTTTGGGTGGGGATTATAAAACTTATGGAAAATAAAATAATCAGAGTTAATAATGAGCTATCCCAAGTCAGCGTGCACACAGACAGTTGCCAGATATTCTGCGAATAGTAAATGCTCTGATTTAGGATGAGAGAGAGATCGCTATGCAATGAAATCTTTTAATTCAGCAGAACCTTGAATGATGATGCACAAATCATAGTAATAGGTGTTGAGGACACAGAGAAAAAACAGAGGCACAGTTCTCAAAGAGCCCAATTTCTGTAGAGTGGGGATGAGAGACAAGTGAATCAACATGCACAGAATAAATGGCATGATGCAGAAAGTGCCACTGTGGACTGTGCACAGAAAGGACGCATTCAAATCAGACAGGGCAGGCTGTGGAGGACAGTGCTGAGTGCTCCACGGGGTCACAGTCCTGGCTGTGCCTAACAGAATCACTCTGGGTTATTTTATAATAAAGAACCCAGGATTCACTCATTGAAATTTTGGTTAGCTAGGTCTGGGCTTGGGCCCTGGAATCTGCATTTTTATTGGGCAACTCATAAGAGTCTAAAGCAGCCAGGGGTAAGATTTACTGTGTTTTTTTTGTTGTTGTTTGTTTGTTTGTTTGAGATGGAGTCTCTCTGCCGCCCAGGCGGGAGTGCAATGCGCAATCTCGGCTCACTGCAACCTCTGCCTCCGGGATGCAAGTGATCCTCCTGCCTCAGCCTCCCGAGTAGCTGGGATTACAGGTGCCTGCCACCATGCCCGGCTGATTTTTGCATTTTTAGTAGAGAGGGGTTTCACTGCGTTGGCCAGGCTGGTCTCAAACTCCTGACCTCGTGATCCACCCACCTCGGCCTCCCAAAGTGCTGGGGTTACAGGCGTGAGCCACCGCGCCCAGCCTTACTGTTATTTTTTTCTAATATCAGGCTGTGTCTGAAAAGGATTTTGTTTCAAAATGGGTTTTTAGTCTTACTGTCATTTGCATCTCAGAGAATTCCTGAGGGAAAAGTAGAGCCAGGGATTCTCGGGTAGATAAGAAAAATAAGATGTATGGAAACAAAATGTCAGCCTTGCTGCCCATGTGTCTGGTCTATAAAACACAGAATTAATGTCTGTCCTTTTGACTATAAAGAGGATCTATGTACAGTATGTTCATTTAATAATAAAAGTCAGCTCCTCAGTCATGCCAGCCACATTTCAACTGCTCAGCAGCCACATGTGGCTAGTAGCTGCTGTACTTGTCCTTGCAGATAACAGAATATTTCTGTCACTGCAGAAAGTTTTCTGTAACGGTGCCATTTTAGATTAATTGTACTTGATGGGGTAAGGAGGACACACTCTCTCTCTCTCAAGATATATAATTTTGTATGTTTACTGAGTCTATTAGAGCTATTTATAATCCATCTACCTTCCACTTCTTCCATTCTCCTCAAACTAAAAAGAGAAAACAAATATTTTCTTTATGTCTTGCAGGTAGTAGGAGGAATGACTTGGTGTATCACCACTTGCAACTTTGATGTAGATGTTGATTTGCTCTTTCAAGAAAACTCTACGATAGGTCAAAAAATGTAAGTTTTTCTATGGAAAACCTAAAGGTGGGGAGAAGGGAACTAACTTTTGAGTGTCTACTGTGTGCCAGAAGTTGGTTGGACACTTTACATAGTTTATTTTAACTTTTATTACAAGAGGTATTATCCCTGCCTTACAAATGAAACTGAGACTGAAAGAAGCCAAGGTCACACAGCTAGATCAAAGTTTGTAGTGACTACTTAGTTTATCTTTCAAAGACAGCTCATATCGGTGGAAGTTGATTAGAAAGAGGAAAGGAGATGCTTTCCTTCCCCATTGCCTCTGTGTAAGGCAGAGCCTCACTTTGCCTGTCTTCGAGAGAAAGCGGCATGGTCTCCTTGCTAGAGATCTCACCTGAGCATACCCTGCCCAGTCTTTTGTAGCACAGCAGCTCACCAGGGGCTTGGCCATTTCATTAGACCATTTGGGATACCTGGTTCTTCTCCCAGCCTTCCAGTGGGTCTCTGTGTGGCCTTGGAACAGCCACTCCTTCTGTGGGCCTCAGTTCTTCTATCCGTCAGAAGAGAGATTCCTGACCTCAGATATGTGTGATTCTGTGACAGTCTGTTTATTCATTTTTCTGAAGTATTACCTTCTCCCAAGAGAAAACACTTCCAAAAGGAACAAAGGGGTCTTAACAAATAACAGGAAGCAATAATGGTGGGAAAATGGAGCAAAGGGGGAAAAAAGGTGGGGACAAAGGGCAGAGTTGGGGTAAGACTACCACAGTGATGGATCACAAAATGCTTTGTTTTCCTACTATTGGCCAAAGATTTGCCCCTGTGTTTCTGGCAGCCAAGTGGAGGTGGTATCTGTGAGTAACTGAGCATCAGGAGTGTTGCAGTTTACTTTATATTTATACAGCATTTTCCCCGTAAGTTTCTAATTGCCTTTGTTTTTTTCTTGTTGACAAAAGAAGCATATGCCTTTAGCTGTAGCTCAGATCAGCCAGCTTTTTTTTTTTTTGAGACAGAGTCTCACTCTTATCACCCATGCTGGAGTGCAGTGGTGCCAACACCACTCACTGCAGCCTCGACTTCCTTAAGTGATCCTCTTACCTCAGCCTCCTGTGTAGCTAGAGCCACAGGCATACACCACCACGCCCAGCTAATTTTTAAATTTTTTGTAGGGATGGTGTCTCACCATCTTGTCCAGGCTGGTCTTAAAACTCCTGGGCTCAGGCAATCCTCTCGCCTTGGCCTCCTGGGATTAGAGGTGTGGGCCACCGCACCTGGCCTGTGCTTCTTAATCAGGCTGTTCATTAGCATGAATTCTTTGTCTTCTTGAGGATGCTTTTCTTGGAAGCTTCTGTCTTTGAGCTGATTGCTTCCTATACCTGTGGCACCCTTGATGTGCTGGTATTTCTTTTCATTGCATTTTTTCTGTGCTAGTTTTACCATTTCTTGGATCCCACATGTGCTTTCTTCCTAAATTCCCCTTGAGTTTTCCAGTGGTTGTTAGGCCCTATTTTCATTTCGACATCCTTAGGGAATATGGTAGACTCCCATCAGTGGCAGCATTCCATTATACTTTTAATAGATATGGGAACACAGTATTTTTCTATGTCTTCTCAATTCCTTGTCTATATTTCTGAAATCTAAAAGACACTGAAAACTGTTTTTTCTTCTTTTAGGTTTAGATACAAAGCTTATTTGGGAGCAAAACATAACCTGAATTGACTGAATTTATAGCTTTATTGATCCCACTTATGTGACTATTTATAAGTTTTGCTAAATAAATTTTTTTTTATTATAGAGTGTGACTCTAGATTTTCCTGGGTTCTTACATAATATATAATATGTACCCCTTAGGTATTCTAAGGAACTAAATCTAAAAAATTCAGAATTCTGAAACACATCTGACCCAAAGGGTTTGGATAAGGGATTGAGGATGTGTTATATTCTCCGGTAAGTGCTTGATGTGTGTCTCTTAAGTGCAGAGCCATGAACTGTAACTGTGGGCAAAGCTGGAGACGGGTTCACGTGACTAAGGACCCACCAGAGTCAGCAGTGCATCAGGTAGCTCATTCTTTATTATCTGTAGAAGACATGTTATAGCCACAGGGTACTGAGTCATCTAAAAATCTTTTCTGTTTGGTTTTGGAATGTGTTCTGTTTGGTGTTCCCCCCCACCATAGAGTTTCTGGTTAGGTGCAGTTTAGACTAAAACTGCCTTATGTTTGCAGTCTTCCGGTATATCTAGTCAATTTAATGGGTGGGTGGACGTATGTCCAAGGAGCACACTTGCCTATTGAGGGCATGGTTGTGTCTCAAGCTGTCTTCTTTATGTGCCCAAATGAGGCCTTGTTCTCTGTCATCTTTCTTTGCTGAGAGTTCCATAAGCTTCTATCCTCTACTTCTATCCTCTCCTGAAGCCCCATTAACAGAGGGTCCTATGGCCGGAGGCCCATAAATGGGATTTTACATTTATAACTGAGTTCATTTCAACAACAAACATTTTATTGGGCATCTGTGTTCCAAGCACTTGCATGTGTATTTTATTATTTTACCTTCACTACCGCTTTGAGTAGGGATTATCCCTGGTTTTATTATAGGAGTATTGGACCTGGACCAAGTTACTTGCCAAAAGTTTCAGAGTTGGTGGAACTTGAATTTAGACCCGGGTTTAATTCACTGTCTTTCAAGCTGTTTGCAGTGGAGAAGAAAGCAGTGCACTGAACACTCTTAAAAACTAAAGGAGTCAAACTAGCCACAGCTGGGCATGTTAAAATCTTAGTCTAGGAAACCGGCCTGGTGACCTCTGCAATTGTTAATTTCTGTGATTTTTAGGAAATCTGAAGGATCCACCTAGAGCCGCAGGTAGAAGCTGAAAGGGGATTGTTAGATTTCTGGAAGAAGTCTTTCTCACTTTCTTTCCCTACCCCCAGCCTGCCTGCATTTTCCTCCATGTCCTCACCTTGGCTGCCAAGACTGTCCAGACTTGGCAGTAATTTCTGAGAGGTGGGTTTAAGAGGGTTGTAAATCCTAGGATGACCCATGATAGCCTTCTCTCTGGGCCTTTATGAACTGGGTGAGTAGGCTGGCTCCGAAGAGTGGCCAGGAAATGCCATGTCTGAAGGCAGGGGGTTAGGCTGGATGGTGGTGTGGGTCCCAGCCTCTTGTTTTTAAGCTACTATGTATGGTTCTAGGCAATTGGTAACTCTATGCAAACCAATATATCTGTAGCCACAAGAGGGAGCTCTCCTCCTGCTGAACCAAAATGTAACCAAGGAAAGGCTGTATTGATCACGTGCCCCTGCATAGTTAGTTGGGACCTGCATTGAGCAAAACCAGGACTGATATTCATTTTCATTTGCTAAGCTTGGAGTTTAGGCAGCAGTACCAGTTGAACACTCATCTCTTCTTACAAGTTTCAAGGAAATTAAATAAGCTATGAGAGTCTGATGGAGATCAACATTTTAAAAAGCTTAACAGAGAACCTTAGATATGTTGCCAAATGGGTTTGTTAGTGCTTCACTACCAAGCTATCCCATGTGAGTCCCAAGCAGACCTGGACAACCACTGGCTTCCCCTGTGGAGCAGGCAACATATCTTATGGCAGAAAAGATGCATGTGTCCCAAAGACAGGCTGCCCAGAAAGGAAGGGCACCAGGAGTGGCTGAGAGCTGCATGAAAATTTTCTTCTTCCTCTCAGGACTTTTGTTTTGTTTTGTTTTAAGAGACAGAGTTCCACTCTTGCCTGGTCTAGGGTGCTGTGGCGTGATCTTAGCTCTCTGCAGCCTCAAACACCTAGGCTTAAGTGATCTTCCTGCCTTAGTCTTTTGAGTAGCTGGGACTGTAGGAATGCACCATTATGCCTGGCTAATTTTTAAATTTTTTTATGCAGACAAGGTCTTACTATGTTGCCCAGGCTGGTCTCAAACTCCTGGCCTCAAGTGACCTCCCTCCTTGGCCTTCCAAAGCACTAGGATTACATGCATGAGCTACCATGCCTGGCCCCTCTCAGGACTTGTGGATAAATCACTCTTCACCCCTTCTTCTGTTAGGGAGGGAGGGTGAAGGGGAAGAGGCAGCAAATATTCTCCTATATGCTTCCCTCCTAGGAGGAAGATACTCCCTCTCTTCTATGAATGTGTGCAGTGAGGGATTAATCTCCCCCCTTCCATATTTTTTTCTATTAACACATTGGATCTGACATTTGATCTTATGATCAGTGGGGTGTTACTGTTGTCCTCAGCAGTTTTAACCTTGGTCCCAACTTGTGAAGCTATTTTCCAGATACCAGACACTGTTTCTTAATGTGTTCTCTAGTGCCCATTCCCTGGGGGGCTGTTTTAACTTTAGTTCCTAGGTCACCTAGTTACTGTTAATACTAAGACTGAGGGGTGAAACCTACTAAGTGAATCATAGATAAGACAGTAATAACTCTCACCCAGCCCTGAGTCAGATGTTCATCTTGAGGGTATCTGTCTCCTTGGAAGATTATTGAACTGCAGAAAGATAAAGGTGGACAAGACTTCTCTGAACAAGAAACACTTGAGAGACCCAAAACTTGTTGAATTTGAAGCACCTAGTAAGTTCTAAGTGACCCTTGTTTACCTGGACCTTTGTCTATTAGAACATAGTACTATATTTGTTTATAAGGCCACAGTAGCTGCTGTGACTGGCTAAGATTTTTTTAAAGGGTCTTGTGTGGCAATGTAAC
This sequence comes from Pan paniscus, assembly GCF_029289425.2. Classification (NCBI taxonomy): domain Eukaryota; kingdom Metazoa; phylum Chordata; class Mammalia; order Primates; family Hominidae; genus Pan; species Pan paniscus. Next base: position 20,028,489 of record NC_073262.2, on the reverse strand, counting down.
CTATTCATGTAGGCTGAGCCAGAAGCTCCTATTTCTCCAAATGTCCACAAGGCCATGCCTGGTGACTGCTTCTCAATGTTCCCAGGCTACATACCAGGGCTTTGGGGTCAGGCACACCACTGAATAGTATCTTTTCTCTCCCCTTGAGTCTGATCCAATTAAGATAGTATAAGAAACAGGAATCACATAGCTAGAGATGAAATGCCCACTGATTCGAGAAGGGGGTTTCAGCTGCAATAAAACAGACTTGCATACAAATCCCTCCACCAGTGCTGCCATAAACTGTCCTACCCCAGCTCAGGCTGAGCTGAGAAACCTCCCTAGCAGGAGAGGATGCTTTCCTCCTGACCTACAGAGAAGAAAACTCTGAGGCCTCAGGAAGCCTGGTTCCTCCCTTCTCAGTCCCACCTTGTGGTCTTCTATAGGAGGAAGACTGAGGCGAGGTGTTAGAGAAAGGTCGGTGTCCCTTATAAGAAGCAGAAAATATCTCTTCTGTATGGAAATGAGAGTGAGGATATACAGTTCCCTCAACTCTAGAATTTATTTTAGAGTATCAAAAAATTAAAGGCTACTATTTATTTTAAAAATATTCTTGTACCAGAGTAGAGAACTCCAAATCTCTTTTGGAAATGGGGCTCCATGTTTCATGTTAATATTCTGGGTACCTGGTGTAAGGTCTGGTAATTATTTGTTGCCTGATATTTAGAATACTTTTTTCAAACTTTTAGAAAAAGTAGATCAGTAAAACGAAATGTAAAAAGAATACGGGGCACTAATAACTTTTTATCTTACTACATAAGGAAGTTAAAAAATAGTAACGACTACCTCTAATGTTACCATCATTTCACAAAATATTTTGCATCAAAAAAATAGGAAGAAAAACATTATAGAATAAAGGATGAAGGCAGTTTTGTGACCACACACCTACACACCACTAAATTGTGCTTATTTTTCTCATTTTGCAGTCATCTAGGAGAAACTTGTCATGGTCTGGACTAGCCTGGCATGGAAAAGTCCCAGATCCGTCTGTGATGCTGCCCAGACTTTAGAGATGCCATAAAGGCTACTTAGTATACCTCACTCTTTGCTTGTTACTTTTTCTGAACAGAGCTCTATCAGAAAAAATTGTCTCGGTCCTGCCAAGGATGAAATGCCCACACCAGCTGGAGCCCCACCAGATCCAGGGGATGGATTTTATTCACATATTTCCTGTTGTTCAGGTGAGAGCCTCTGTGTGGTTTCTTGTCCTCTTAACATCAGAATTCCTGTGATGGGCCTGGCTTGTCCTCTAATGGGTCTGTCTGTCCTGAATCCTGAATGTAATGGGTGTGGCTTAGATTTGGTACAGCAGAACATGGTGGTGTTCGTTGTCGTCATCTTCAGAAGATTGCCAGTCCTGCATATACCCTAGTTTCATGCTGTCACCTGATAAGATATTTGAATGTTCTCATCTGACTTTTCATTGCCTTTTTGGTGAAAACAGAACTCTGTAGCCTGGTATGCTCTGTTCCCTTTTGACCTATCCAGCTTGATTTCATTCCTTGCTTTTCTTTGTTCTTTTTGTTCTAGCACTCTCTGGCATTCATTCAGATTTCCCCAGGTTTATTCTTCCACCTGTCACAGTGCTTTTGCGTTGCTGGTTCCTTGGGCTGGAATGCTCTTCCATTCTCTCCTTACCTGTTTAATTCATATGGCTTACTTCAACCCTTCAGATCTCAGTTCCACCAAACCTCTTCAAGAAAGCCTTCCCTCATCCCCTAATCCACAGCATGTTCCTTTATGGTATGCACTCCTATGGCCACATTCCTTTCCTTCACCAGAATCTTACAGCAGTTTGTAATCATGTGTATCCATGTGTGTGTGATTGTTTATCTGCTTCTCTCATTAGACTCTTAAGCTGCATGAGAGCAAGTCTGCATGGCTGTCTTGCTTATTGTTTTGTTTCCAGTACCTACCAGAACGTCTTACAATTTGTAGATATTCAGTCCGTATGGCTAAATGCCTAAGGGAGAGACTTCTCTTTGCCTCCAGCTGTTTCCCAAACCCCTATGATTAAGTGGCTCATGCTGTACAGCTCCCAACCAGCCGGCCCTCCATATTCGCAGCTCCACATCCATAAATTCAACAAACAATGCATCAAAAATGTTTGGGGGTGGGTGGGGGGAAACATAATAAAATAACAATACAACAATAAAAAGTAATATAAATTTAGCAAGCTGGAAAAAGAAAGTAATAAAAATTTAAAAATACAGTATAACATAACTATTTACATAGCATATACGTTGTATTAGGTATTATAACCTTAGAGATGATTTAAAATAGAGGGGAGGATGTGTTTAGGTTGTATGTAAATACTGTGCCATTTTATATCAGGGACTTGAGCATCTGTGGATTAATATCTAGCGGGTCTTGGAACCCATCCACCACAGATTCCTTGGGACAACTGCATTCTGTGCAGTTCTTCTCTTCCCCTCTAGGCATCTTAGAAAGAGGAGGAGCAAAGGGACTCAGGTGTGTTGCCCGCTGTGTGAACACTGCTTCCCATCTGACTCTAATAGAGTTCTCTGAAGCATTTATTATAATCCCTTACATTTGAGGAAAGTGAGAAATGTAATTTCCTTACATTTGGGAAAAATGAGACTGAGAGAAGGTAATTGATTTGCTTAAGGGCGGAGAGTGGACAAGCAAAGGTTACAGTCTAAACTCTGTCTCCAAGCCTGTGCTTTTTCCACTCCACCATTCATGCAGCTGCTGAGAAGGAAGCTACACAGCCCTTGAAGCTAGAAGTTTTCTAGTTCTGTGTTAAGATTTTGAAATATAGGGGTCAAGAGTATGGACACTGGAGACCTCCTGGGTTCAAGTCGGTCACTTTCTAGCTGTGTGACCTTGGGTAAATAACTTTCTGTCTGTTAAATAGAAATAAATAATAGCACCTACCTGATAGGATGAGAATTAAGTTAGTTGTACGTCTAAAGCACTTAGTGGAAAGACTGATCATTTTAGTAAGCGCTCTCTAAGTGTTACATAGTTTGTTACTGTTATGTGTTGAGCCTTCCCCTCTGCTAGACTTCAAGCCGAATTCCATGAAATTTGTAAATTCGAGGCCAAGACTTTAACTTAAAATTTATTGGTATGTTTGTTAGCCTTTCTGTCTTTCTTACACAAGGGGACACTACCTGATCATTTTTATGAAAATAGGAAGTTGGGGCCCTGTGTTGATTATTATTGAAACCTCCAATATCATCAAACTGTGAAGTTGTTACCTTTCCCCCAAAACATGGATCTCTGGAGATTAGACCTTTTTTAACCCTACACTAGGACTTTGGAGGCAAAAAAATCTAGTCAGGTTGTGAGATGAATTGGAAGTGATCTTCTGCAGTCAGTTGGGTGTTTTGAAGGTCTGAATGTTCTCCATTGTGAGTGGAATGCTAGAGGGTCTGTCTGGATGGGAGGGCCCAGGCTAGTGGTTACAATTTCTTAATTTCATGGACCTGTAAAATTTTAAAGCAAAAATGGAGGTTGGCCTAGGGTTGCCACCTATAGTTTTCCAGGCAAGGACACTTTAAAAAATAACTACAATCTTGCTTTATCATTTCATAAAATAATGGCCATTTAATTCTCAAACTCAAAAAAAAGCAGTCCTTGAAATTAAATACATATAACTATGATGAAACTCACCATGTGCCTGTAGCTTTTGCCTGTTTTTGTTTGTTTGTTTTGTTTTCCCCCCGGGCACTCGTGAAAGAATAATCACCGGCCAGCAGTTGTAAGCCATTGACCTACTTCTCTTATGTGATTCTAGAAGCCCATCATCCGTGTTCACACCATTTTAGCAAAGCTGTAGTAACTTTCTCTGGATGCAGCCAAGAAAAAAGCAGATCTAATTTCTGGCCCCTGGTAGTTCTAGATCATATCTTTTTCTCTTGGGTTGGACATGTGATTCCTGTGAAGGTCAGTATTTTTCTTGGGTGCTAGGGAACCTGTGGCAGAGCTAGACTGTCCAAGAGTTTCCCTCTATAGCCTTTCATGCTGGAAACTCCAAAACATCTGTTAGGACTCAACAAGCTTTCCCTTCATAATGGGATCATGCTCTCCAGGATCCAGCCAGGCGGTAACTCAGGGTAGATCTGGGATTAATGGGAGCAGCTCTGAAAGGGAAGCAGATGTGAAAAGCCAGAAACTGGGTCTCCCAATTCAAAAGAAAGCAGGGCTGAATTGAGTTGAGCAATGAGCCAACTGCCTTAGTTGGCCCTTAGTTGTCCTGGACCACTTAGTTGTACTGGGATGGAGTACAGGTGAGGGACTACAGTCGTTCTCAATACTCTCTGATCTTCTGTCTCTGCTTCTGGATTTTAGTCTTTGCCTGAGGTCACTGTTTGGGGGTGAAGTGGTAGAAATATATAGAAGATACTGACAGCAAGGAATATTCCTCAGAGTTATTTGCTCTATTCTGAGCAGCTATTTCCTAAACATGTGCTTTACTTGAGCTGGCTGCGCTTTGTGAACAAACATCTGCGGGAACACCGTGCAGCACAGTGTTATGTGCCATGTGCCTGCTTTCCTAGGTAGCTAACCCTCACCAAGTGTGATATGCTGTTGGCGAAACACAGCTACTATCCCAAAACTGCTTTTGAGATGCAGTAGCTTTCTCTGGAGAGGGAGTGGCACCCCTTCTGTGATGTTCTTCAGTAATAAAGGGAGTGAATGAAGAGCCGGGGAGGAGAAGCAAAGGTTCTTTTTACACTTTACACCCTTACCCTCAGAGCGGGTGGATCTTCTGCAGGTTTTTACCCTCAGAGCGGGTGGATCTTCTGCAGGGTGGTGTTTTAATGATAATAACTGGAGTTTTCAGTTGGGAGAAGTGAAGAGCAGCTGTTTCTGGGTATCAGCCTAACAAAGCTGGGAAACATTTCATGAAACCATTTGTCCAGTCTTCGGTGTAGGATAGTCTCTTGAGTTGTGACTCCCAGCTTTGCAGCTGGCTAGCTATGGATCCATGAGTAAGTTATATAGTCTCCCGGCACTTCAGGTTCAGTAAAACTCAGCCAGTACCATCCGACATTGTGAGGATTAAGAGAGAATGTTATGAATGTCAGGATAAACCAATGCCTTCAACTGCGTACTCAGTATGCACCATTGTCAAATCTGAGTATTTTGGACATTTTTTCACTTGTCAAATGGGGAGTTACACTAGCATTCTCTGTGGTTCTCTCCCTTTTCCCTGGTCTGCGGTGTAAGGAGCACAAGAAAAAGAGATTTACATGAAGATCTGCCAGTAGGACCAGGAAGTTGGGAGATAGCTCTGTTTGTTTTGTGCTTCAGGTGTTTACAAATCACTCTACTACTTGTGATTTCATTTACTCCCATGTTAGGTCTGTGAGGTGAAGGGAACTGATATACTTTTACAGAAAGGAAAACTGAGGCTCAAGGATGTGAAGTAAGGCTTTAAAGCTCCTGCACGGCTACTCAGCACTAGGTCCCATTGGATCTTAACATCTCGGATACCCAGCTGGTTGCTTTTCCTATAGAACAGCATGTGTTGATAGCTTCTTATCACCTAGTCAGTTCAACTATGCTGATTTGAGTTCATGAGTTGGGCCATGTCTGAACTGGCCTTCACTGCAGTGGGATGTTGTCCTTAGCAACTCATGTCTTTTCACTTTCTTCCCCAGTGGCTGGTGAAACGAGCTATAGAAACAAAAGAAGAGATGGGTGACTATATCCGCTCCTACTCTGTATCCCAGTTCCAGAAGACTTACAGTCTCCCTGAGGTCAGTATTGTGATTTTATTTTCTTGTCCCACTGAGAAACAGAGTGCACACTTAGAGACTCCCTAGCAAGGAGCAGAGTAAGCTCAGGCTCCCCTACGTTCTCAGCCCCACTTGGCATCATTAGTGCTTCTTTACATAGCCACTGAGTGCAAAGCTCTATAATTCTGTCATTTTCTCTGAATTTTAGTGTTTGATCTAGAGCTTTTATTAACTTACAAGAATAATAGTTGATTTTTGTATTAAGTTTTTTGAGAGGCCACTTGCCCAGAACATCCTATAGTAACAATTTAATAATAATAATAATAATTAAAAACAATAATAGCTAATAGCCATCATGTATTTACTACATGCTAGTCTCAGCACGTCTTATGGCTTTTATTCTTTAATCCTTACTGCAACCTGAGATGGGCGTTTTTATCTATCTCTGTTTCATAGACAGAGAAACTGAGGCTTAGAGGTTAAGTAACTTACCTGAGGTTTCAGTGCTTAAGAGGATTTGAAATGAGAACTCTTGTCTTAAGCACTATTCCTTATGACCCCCTTTTTCTTACTGGCTGTGTAGGGATCTATGTTGGAGCCATCTGCAGGGTTTGTAGCCTTTTCCCATGGAGAATATATTACAATTTGTTCGAAAATTGAGACTTCGTCAGGCAAAGTAGTGATGAGATGAGAAGTCAATTTATAAGACAGATATCTGAGTGGTCCACTTGAGTTTTAATTTTCCCTTGGGATTTGTTTAATCGCTCTGTTTTGTCTTGTAGGATGATGACTTCATAAAGAGAAAAGAAAAGGCCATCAAGACAGTTGTGGACCTCTCAGTAAGTCCCCTGGCCGTGTTCTTCTGTCAGAGCCCTGTGTAGCCTCAGATAGCCCTTTGTTAAATCACAAAAGCGCTGCTCCTGAGGCTTCCATCTACGGGGATCGCTTAGGAGCTAGACTCAGATGGCTGTGTGAGGGAAGCCCCGCCTGCTTTACTGCTCAGGGCCAGGACACCAGTATGCACAGGGAGAACCTGCCACACTACTGTTCTGTCTCCTCACTTCCAGTTTTAAGGGAGGAATAGCCAAACACAGAGCCCTTCCTAGTTTATCCCAATGGCGGGTATAAACTTTGAATAGCTCTGAAGAGCAGATGATGAATGGGGATGATAACTTGAGGTTTCTGTCCCACACCCCCCTGATGGCTTTGCATAGACAGAGTAGCCTCTGAGCTGTGTGCGGGAAGCTCTGGGATGGCGTTTGTCCCCATTCACAGTACGTCTTAATCACAATGAGTCTGCACATGTGTCCCAACTTCGCCAGCACGAGGGTTAGTGGAACCTTTGACCCTTTACAAAACACTTTGGGCCAGAGCTGTGGAACCTTGTTAGCTGTACCCTCCACCCCCAGCCTTCCTACCTGAGCTGAAGGGAATGAAGCCTAGGTGCCTGTGTGCACAGTCTCTCTCTCCTGAAAATAATGTGTTGTGTTGTTTGGCATGCTTTTTACTTCATCTAAATTATGTCATACATCTAGTTGGTTTTCATAGTTGCAAAGTTTCTTGTATTAATATGCCACCCAAATGAAATATCAGATGTACTTCTTATACAGATGGCATGGGTTACATACCTTGCGTCATTGTAAATTGGCATTGCCTGGTGTTTGTGGCTTTGTGAACTGCCTACAGAGTCTTTCCAGAAAAAGAATTCCAAACTGGCTTATCTTAAAAATAAATGTGTGGTCTACCAAGGTGATTACTCTGAAAAGAACAATCATTTGGTAATGAAAGACATGAAAATCTCCTATGAAACAAAAAATCTTGATCACTTTATGATTGTAATTTCTTTTTTTTCTCAATTCCATTTTGGAAATGTTAGAGGTGGAAAACCTTTAGGAAGGTGACACTCAAAAGCCAGATACTGTTTTCAGATTTGGTGGCAGTATTAAACAATAACAACAAAAAATGGTATGACCTCAGAGTAATTTTCTTTCCTGGTTGTGAAATAGGTGTTCAGTTTAGAGCATCCTCAAGTGTTTAAAAAGATTGATAGATGTAGGGGAATTTGATTTTTCACCTTAATTTCACAACACGGAAGCAACCACTGTTAATTTTTGGACATATTTCTTCCATGTTTTTATTGTGCATTTTTAAACTGAATTGGAATCATACTTTAAAGATAATTTTGTGGTTTTTTCACTTACCAATGTAGGGCCTTTTGTATGCTGTTAAAAGATTCCTGCTGGCTTGGCACAGTGGCTCACGCCTGTAATCCCAGCACACTGGAAGTCTGAGACGGGTGGATCACGAGGTCAGGAGTTCAAGACCAGCCTGGCCAACATGGTGAAACCCCATCTCTACAAAAAATACAAAATTTAGCTGGATGTGGTGGTACACCCCTGTAATCCTAGCTACTTGGGAGGCTGAGGCAGGAGAATTGCTTGAACCCAGAAGGCGGAGGTAGCAGTGAGCCAAGATCGTGCCATTGCACTCCAGACTGGGCGACAGAGCAAGACTCCATCTCAAAACAAAAACAAAAACAAAAACACAACAAAGATTCCTGCTAACTACATTTCTCATGACAAATAGTAACCAGTTAGTTGGATATGATAATTGCTTTCCCCTGTTTTAAATGTTACTTCATCTCTGGAATGATATGAAAACAAGGTGATAATCATGTTACCTCTGAGGCAGGAAATTGCTAGGCCAGCAGCAGGAGAGAAGGGGAAATTGTCTTTTTCCTATAATCTCTGTACTATTTGAATTTTATTCTAAGTCTGTGCATTACCTATTCAAAACAGTAAGTACACATTAAGGTGTTTTTTGTTTTTTTTTTTTGGTAACAAAAGCCACATTCAAACATTAAATTTTTTTTTTTTTTTTTTTGAGACAGAGTCTCGCTGTCTCCCAGGCTGAAGTGCAGTGGTGCTGTCTCGGCTCACTGCAACCTCTGCCTCCCGGGTTCACGCCATTCTCCTGCCTCAGCCTCCCGAGTAGCTGGGACTACAGGCGCCTGCCACCAGACCTGGCTAACTTTTTGTTTTTTTAGTAGAGATGGGGTTTCACCGTGTTAGCCAGGATGGTCTCGATCTCCTGACCTCGTGGTCCGCCCACCTCGGCCTCCCAAAGTGCTGGGATTACAGGCGTTAGCCACCGTGCCCGGCCCAAACATTAAACATTTTTAATGCTTAATTGAATATCTTTATGTGTAAATCTCACTCTGAGCCCTGGGTAGAGAATGAGAAAATGGTACAGTTTTCGGCCATAGAGCAAAAGCCAGCATAGCTGTCAATCATCCTGGTAATGAAACTGAGCCTGGCATCTCTATGCCTATGGATTAGTTAAAGCCCCTAGAGGCACATTATTTTTTCTTCTCATTTTTAATGGAGGTTTTTTTTTTTAATCCACTTCTGCTTGGTAATGTGATTGCAGAGAATTAAGGAATATGTGATAATGACAGATATTTACGTAGTGCCCAAACATTGTTCAGGGTGTTCATCTCTAACTCATCTAGTCCTCACAACAATCCCATGAAGTAGTAGTTTGTTGTTGTTGTTGCTTTTTAATAAATCAGGAAACTGAAACACAGGTAGGTTATATATAAGTTGCCCAATGTCACAATGGTGATGGTAGAGGCAGGACTCAAACCCAGTCTTGTAACTGTGCTGCTGTGAGCCTCTAGATAAAATGGTGTTCGCAGCTGATGAGAAAATAGTATCAGAATAAAGGAAAACGTGTCCGGCCTGGTGGTTCATGCCCGTAATCCTAGCACTTTGGGAGGCCGAGGTGGGCAGATCGCTTGAGCCCAGGAGTTCGAGACCAGCCTGGCCAATATGGTGAAACCCCATCTCTACAAAAAATGCTATAATTAGCTAGGCATGGTGGCATGTACCTGTAGTCTCAGCTCCTCAGGAGGCTAAGGTGGGAGGATCACCTGAGCCTGGGGAGGTTGAGGCTGCAGTGAGCTGTGATTGTGCCACTATACTCCACCCTGGGTGGCAGAGTGAGACCCTGTCTCAAAAAAATAAATAAAAAGGGGAATGGAAAAAAATTGTGAGTCCCTGGTTATAATTTGTATTGTTTAGTTTATTTCCTTTTTTATGAGTGAACTGAATCCTCAGTTGATTGGCAATACATTTTCAGCAGGAATGATAAAGAATCTTCATGGATGGCTAAAGGTTGCCTTTGGGTTTTTCTTTTCCTCATCTGCTTAAACACCCCTCACTTCCAGGAGCTGTCTGCGTAGGTTTCTTAGCGAGCTCTGTCACCATTAACTTTCCTCCCTCCCTTCTACCACTTCTGCAAGCCCTTCTTTAGCTGACTTGAAATGAGAGTCCCAAAAGGTCTCAGAAACTCTAGGGCTGTGGTGCATATCCCTGACCTATTCTTGTGAGTCAGTACAAGAAATTAAACAGCTCAAAACTTTAATTATTGTCATGCTCCTCAAGGAAAATCCCTCCTTTAATAAAGGAAAGGAAATCCTTAATTTTAAGGTGTGAATGGAAAATTAAGGAATAAAATAAGGTCAGACATGTAGATGCCTAGTTTTTAGACCCAGCATTTTATAAAATAGGTGTGGAGCTGCTGTGTATTTATTAAGTGCTTACCAGGTGCTTGGCATCTCAATAGGCATTTAACAAGCATTAGCTCCTTTATCCCTCGTTAACACTCCAGGAGTTATATGTTATTATTTCCATTTTACAAGTCAGGAAATTGAAGCTTAGAAAGGTTGATAAATTCCCTGTGTAGCTGCAGAGCTAGGAAGAGGGAGTCAGATTTTGACATTACACCTGACTCTAACACAGCAGGTGTCGGCACTCCTCCTCTCTTCTAGCTTTTCACCTGCTCTCTGCTTTCCCACATATTCCTAGCACCAGTTTTGCAGTACTATTGCTGACTTACTTCAGGGCTCTGGGATATTGCTTCTCTGGGTCCCAGAGACTCAAATGCCTACAGAGTGGTTGGGTCCTCTCCTACCACCTCTTCAGTTCCTTACGAGAACATTGGCTGATTTCTCATCTGAAGACCTGTTGCCCAGCCAAAGAATGGATGCCAGGTGGGAGCTGTCCTGTTGTTATCTTTTTGATCAGCATGATGCCTTTGTGTCTCAACCAACAGGCTTTTACTTATTCTTGTTTAGACATAACATAAAAGTATTTAAATATTGAATCTTTAGCTTTTGTCTTTAGCCATCCTTAGAAGACTGTTTGAATTTTTTGCATTCATCTTTGGTTATGTGGCCCATTCATTTTTTTGGTGCATGATTTTTTGTTTTCAAAGTTTTTTTTTTCTTTTGTACTAATGCTGTTGTAATAAGAATGAAAAATTAGGAAATGGAGAAAAACAAAAACTAAATCACCCATGATACCACGAGCCAGGGATAACCACTGATATTGCAAGCAGGAAATAAAGAGTTGTGAATATCAGTATGGAGAATCAGAGATTGCAAAAAAAAAAAAAATGGCATTGTACTATATATTCTGTTTTGTTGCTTGCTCATTTGTTGCTTGCTCATTTTGCTCAGTAGTATATTGAGGATATCTTTCCATGCCAATAAAGATACCTCCATAGCATTTTTAGTGGCTGTAGATTATTAATTATGTGGAACTAGTTGAACTATAGTTTGTATCTCTGTTTTTTTTTTTTCTTCTTCACTTGGCCATTATGTAGGACATCCTCATACCTAAATTTATTCTTTAATTTCTAATTATTTACTTAGGATTTATTCCATGAAGTGGAATTGGTCAAGATTATACCTAAGGCTTTTAATACTTCTTGCCAGATTGCCAGGCAGAAAGGCTGCTGTGAACTTTATCATCCGAGCTTATGATGGGCGTGTTCTCTTTTTGTCTTGGCTTTATTTTTCTTCCTTCAGGAGATTATTCCCAGTAGCTGCTTTCTTCTTTGAAGTGCATTTCTTTCTTCTCCCTATCTCCTTTGCACAGAATAGCTGGCTGCTTTGTAGAAGGCCTGCCCAGTAGGAGGTGGTATTTTCAAAGGACATAAGGAATGGAAACTACCACCTTCCACTTTCACATCATAATCATAATCAGCTCCTCTGTCTCATGTACTGTGCTGTGACACAGCTTCCTCCTCTGAGATGTCAGCCCTCCATAGCCATGAAATGCCTGTCCTGTGAAGTGAGGTCTTTTACTCCCTCTTAACCTTGAATAACAGGTGCCCACACAGTTTTACCCAGACCCAAAAGATACATTCATTTACTATTTGTCAGCATTTTTTTGGTAGTTTAGACTTTTGTATGAGAATAGAGGGGACAGAGAAAAGACTTCTTAGAGCTTCCAGACTAGTTGGAAAGAAGTGCACTGTGGAACTTACCGGATCATCTAAGAGACTGCCATTTAAAGTTACCAGTCCACTGTGTTCTTCCATAGGGAATGCTGTGAGGAAGTCCTTTTCATTCAGCTTGTAAAATATAAATGTAGTGAACTAAGTAAAGCAATGTTAATAATAATACACATCCATATGCACGTAAATATGTATATATCTTAGCCCTTACTATATGTCAGGTACTATTAAATATACCGATTAGTTTATTTTCATAACAGCTCTGCTTATACCTAATATGCAGATGGAAAACCACAGAGGTTAAAGTAACTTGCCTCAAGTCAGAGAGGTATAGTAAGCAATGGAGCAAGCATTAAAACTCTAGCTTGTTTGACTCCATGTATTCATTCAGTAATATTAATTGAACACTTACTATATGCCAGACCATGTTCAAGGAGCTGAGGCAACAGTAGTGACATTCCAGCCAGTGAGGAGTTTGAGGGCTGATCAAGAAGAACGACCTGACTGCAAGGTGGCAGTAGCATATATAAGCTTTCTTTGGGTGATGCTTTGACAGGTTTGCTTGCAGGGTAGAGGAGTCCCTTATACCATGAGACCATCCAGAAGCTTGCATGCAAGGGCCACATCCAGAGTAGGAGGAGAGGAAAGGAACTCCCCAAGATCATAGAGGAGGCTCATGTGTCTTGGCGATGTTGCTCAGCATCACACAGGGGGGAGTCTGTGGTCAGAGACCTATGAAGAGCCCCAGTGGCTTGAGGTCTACCTAGCCACAGGGTTTATCCTATCCATGGTTGGAAAATGCCAACAGTTTTGAAGGGTTTGCAAAGTAGGCAGGCTCTAAATGACAAAAAGTCTGATTATTTAGGCTATGTATAAAACATTTTGATATGTAAAAATTTGAGTTTGTGCTGGTCAACTTTTGAGCCAATGGGTGTCAGTCTTCTGTGAAGAAGTAAACAACCCAGGAGCCATCTTTAGCTCATTTATATAACCCAGTGATCTTATTCTTACCCACCAAGTCATACTGTTTAGTGCAGACTCAAGGAGACCTGAGGTGGGGCTTGTGCCGTACTTCAAAGAGCAGAAGATGTATACTTACATAGCAGAGCTCATGTAAAAGAAAATGGAAGAACAGGGGTGAGGGGTGTCACTGGAGGAAATTCTACAGAAATGATTGCCATCCATCCATCTTTCATCATTTCTTTCAGTCAATACCCAGGCACTTCATTTTTGTTATTTGATTAATGTGAGAATTTTTAAGAAGCACTTATTTGTCCCATTTATAGTAACTTTTTCTTATGAGATATTTCAGGACATTGCACTTGGTGGTGAAAACATCTATGGGGTAAAAGTTCTGCCTTTAGGTAAAAGGCAGAATTACTGACGGGACACATAGGCTAAGTAAGATGGATCTGTTGGAGTTGGGTTTGGGCTGCAAAGATGAACTGTTAAGGTCAATGGAAAGTATCGCTTCCTGTTGAGTTGGGCATGGGCTGGCCCACAGGAGCTTTTGAGTGTAGAATGACAGATCGGCGGTGGCTGTTTCACTGCCTGCTCCATTATTTCAATAAAAAAGTTGTCTATGGTAATTGTGAGGGAAGCGATCAGGGATTTGCTGCAGACACTGCCATGGTACTGTGCTGTTCTACCTCCCTTCCCTGCATTGAGGAATGTGAACTTAGAGTAATTACTCTGACAGGTGAACCTGACTTGTAACCCAGACGTGCAAAGTAGAGCTCTGACTCTCACAGTGTAAGAGTTCTCTGCTTTACAAAAGGGTCACCTTAATATTTAACCCTGTGTGTGTGCCTTTTAGCATCTGCAAAAAAATAAAATAAATACATATATATATATATATCTGATATATATATATGTATCAGAACCTAGATAAAGGGTGATGAAAGTACAGGTATGAGACATTTTGCAAAGTGCTTAAGTGTCTCAGTTCTGGAGTCATCCTGTTTTTATCGCTTACTGCCTTTTTCACCATCAGCAAGTTTTTTAACCTCTTTGTGCCTAAGTTCGTCTATAGAAAGATAACAAGGATAACTACACTCAGATGTGGGGATCAAATGGACAGCACAGATACAGCAGAATGTGCCTGGCACATACCTACTATTCAATAAGTGATAACTATTACAATTGCTACCACTATTAATGACAGAAGGATAAATTGATTTTATATTCCTTTTTAAGAGCACATCATGGAAAGCATGGTAGATTTTTTATTAATCTCAGACTACATTTTTAAAGGAATTATGTTACCAAGACAGTATCTTTACAGGATTAAAATAATACAAAGGAAGAGACCCTGGGAGCATCCTTCAAGATCTGTTAGTACAACTTCATTTTATAGATACAGAAACTGAGGCCCATTGAGGGGAACTGCCTTTCTCAAGGTCATGCAGCTGATTAGTGGCAGAGATAGGGCTAGACATCAGCATTCTTGACCCTGTTGCTTTAAAGGGTGACTTAGCAATAGCTCTTTATAGTTGGCCTGTAAACCCCTGATATTTAGGTTGCATTACTTAGCTTCAGATTGTAGAATGAGTCTTGTGAGAGGGCTAGCTGAAATGGCTGGTGGGTGGCTAGAGTGGCAGCCTGGGGCAAGGTAGTGTCAGGGACAAGCCTTGAAATGAGAAACCAGGTTACCTAGGGCTAGGCCGCGTAGTGTCCCAGGGATCTTGGACAAATTATTCAGTGTCTGCTTCCTCAATAGTAAAGTGAGGTTGATGGTATGTGCCCTGTCTCTACTTCACAGTGTGGTTTATAAAGTGTAAAAGAAAGGTGAGATATATATGAAGATTTATACTTTAACATGTAAGGAATAATTCACAAAAGCCAACATTGTCATTGTTTGGCAGAATAAAAGGTCCTTTTAGCTGTTGGTGTCAGTATGCTCTTGTTTTGGAGTCAATCCTTTTTTTTTTTTTTTTTTTAATAGAAGAATCCAATTTCTTGCCTTGGGTTACTGACTCTTTCAATTGTAACTAAGTACAATAGCAGTTAAGCTCAAGCTGTAATAGTAGAGCTCAGTGGAAGCTAAACCAGGCACAGTAACTGACACCATGTAGGTTGATTATATTTTGCATCTCCCTGCAAGTCTGTTTTATGTTATTTATAGCTTCCTATTCGTGTAGACACCAGCAGTAAACTGAGGAATATTTGTGGCAGGAATTTTTAAGAACAACCTTTAGCATCATCTCAGGCCCTGATCCATTTCCTTTTCCACAAAATTGTTTGAGATTATATCGTGTGTGTTACAGAAAGAATGTTTTTCTGTATGCTCAAAACTGTATACTAAAGTAAAATAATAAAGTTAACCAGAATTATCCATGGGGAACAATTCCAATTAAAATAAAATGCCAGTATCTGGTAAAACCTGGTAGTAATGCTTTTTGTGGTGATATCCAGGTAATGATTAGATGCAGTAAACCCGGGTAGTAGGAAAGAAGAGAGATGTGGGGACAAGCAGCCCGAATACCTTGCTGGCATAGCAGCTGCCTACCTGCACCCAGAGACCTGAGCAGATATTACTAGGGTATTATTTGACAGCCAGCTTAGCAGTCAAGAAGGACATTGATTTGGGGTAGCATGGCAGACCACTTCATTGGGGCTGAAGACCTGCATTTATTGATAACTTACTACATGCCACGTATTTTGTTTAGGATATATATGTGTGTATGTGTATAATTTTAAAATATACCCCACGGTAGAGGCAGAGCTGTTGGCAGTGAGCCGAGATCGCGCCACTGCATTCCAGCCTGAGCGAAAGAGCGAGACTCTGTCTCAAAAAAAAAAAAAAAAAAAAGAGAATATACCCCATGGCTGGAGGCATCCAGCAGCCAATTCAGGAGGAGAGCCCTCTCACACTCAGTAACTTGGCTGTCTCATCCACTTAGGAAGTGTACAAGCCCCGTCGGAAATACAAACGCCACCAGGGAGCAGAGGAGCTACTTGATGAAGAATCTCGAATCCATGCTACGCTTTTGGAATATGGCAGGTAATGAGTGGGACCCAGTCTAGGTGTCTCTTTTAAAAGAAAAGCTAATTTAAGTTGCTTCATTTGGATTAACTTGACTAGCTTCTACCCGATTGAGTTTCTGCCTTCAGCCATGAGATTTCCAACATCAGGGACTTTTCTCTGGTAATGAATTACCTGTTTCTGTGGGCATCCTTTGCAATTCCTCTCTGGAAATGTGCACCTGGCTCTGCCTTCCTTTGGGAGTTGGGGTGTTCCAGGCATTTACAGAGGCTGAGGTACTCTGTCCTGCATGCCCCTGTTTGTTAAAATCTTCAGGTAAATGAAAACAGTTTCAGTGATTTCACTTTAAGTGTTAGAATAATAATTTCAATTTCCTGTGAATATTGTCCTAACTAGGAAAATGAAGAACTTAGAAGTAGTTTTGTCACTTCTTAAAAACATCTCTAGTTTAAAAAAAAAAAATCTTATTTTATATCCTTAGTTTTTACTTTAAAAAAAAGTGCAAGGACATGCTTCTTCCCATTGAATTTTTTATTTGTCACTGGGTATTAACCTTTTATGTCACGCATTCTCTTCTTAGGGTAACTGATTCCTTGATGTGAGTAAGTTTCCTTGTGCTTCCTTTGTGTTGGGAGAGGCTCCTGTGTGCTGCTCTGCCTCACAGCCCAACCCTTGTAGGGTGGCTGGAACTAACTGCACTGCCACTGGCGTTTCCCTAAGTGAGCATCTGATGGCTTTGCCTGCCCTCTAGGGTACCAGAGAGAACCAGCAGGAAATTAGGTTTAATTATTCTAGTTTCCAAATGGAAGTGCATGCAATTGCTTGTGTTTTTGTTTTGTTTTGTTTTGTTTTTTCTTCCTAAGAATAAAAACTAGTCTGTTTCAAAGGAAATTGAAGTAGTTCTGGCCCTGGGCTGTGTGTGATGGCTGCCCCCACAGTTCACTAGTTGCTGCTGTGAATTGAATGCCTCCTCCAAGTCAGGCATCACCAGGACTAGCTATGTAGTGAAAATGCCAAGTAACTTGTTAGCAGTTATTAATGATGATTAATTATTAAGAATTTAAAGACAACAACAACAGCCAAGTGAGAACTCTTCTAAGCATGGGGCCCTGTGCTAGTGGACGGGTTGTGTGCTCAGGAAGCCAGCCCTGGGAATCATGGCAGAGTCTGTCTAGCCATGCCCAGCTGTAAGTGAGCAGGTGAGGCTGCACAGCTCTGGGAGAGCCAGAGCTGGAGAGACAATCTCTGTGGGTGTCACGTGTCCCAGAATGAAGAAGTTCTTGGGAGAATGTAGTGGATTTTGTGAGTTTGTATTATTTATGCATCCATTTTTCCATCATCATGGAAAATAGGATTTTCCTGAGGGTGAAAAGGAGTTAGAAATTCAGTAAATTGTCCACCTCGCTGAGACCATGTTGACAAAATTCTAGATCCGTATTCTTGTTCTGAAATTCTCAGGTTCAAATGGGATCTTTTGTATATATGTTGTAGATAGTAGCTAGTATCACCATCTGAAGGCTGGGAAAGTTCAGAACCTCCCTGCCTGTCATCAGGAGTGATTGATGCAGTTCGAGGTGAGAATCTGGCTTGGCCTCTTTAGGAAAGGAAGCAAGACAGATTTTGCTTGACTCTTCTCAAACTCTGAGAGTGAGAAAGAGCAGTGTCTTGATACCAATCCTGGTTCCTGTTGGTATGGTCATGCTGACTTCTGCTAATTTCTATGGCTAGGGTGGGCATTTCCTGAAGGTTTTAGGTTTGGGGGTTTTTTTTGGGTGGGAGAGAGATGTTATTTTGTTTTTTTAGCTTTTTTGGCAAGGAGAGGGTAAGTTTGTGGCAGGTGGAGTAGTGGGTACTTAGGACATTCTGATAGTATATTTAGCTCATTCTCCTCTTTGAGACTAATAATGACAACATTCAGAAAGGTTAAAAAATGACTTTCTTAAGGTCATAAACTATTAAGAGGCTCAGATTGGCACTTCAACTAAGATACCTTGAACTTCAAAAGCATGTCATTATCATTGTCTGCAAATACTGTTTGAGCCTTCAGTGAGAGTATATTTTTAGGCTCTGAGTTTTAGGAAGACTGGGCATGTCTATTCTTTGGTCTGAAACTAAATAAGAAGAGAATGGTTATTAAAACTGACAGAGCAAATCAGATAAAATGTACAGCCCCAACAAGTGTGTGTTCTATTCCACCTCCCTGGGAAGGCTTCTCCCTTCCTTTCTGGCAGTCTGTTTCCTCTAGGTTCTGTTCAGCATTCTCCACTGCATGGAGATCTTTCCCATTAAATGAGGATTATATGACTATATATATATATATATATATATATATATATAATTTTGAGCAGTTTGTTCAATGTAGAAAACAGTAAATGTTAACCATTGGCTGCTGTCATCATTCTCCTTATTATAATCATCATTATTAGCAGCAACAGTTCAGTTTTCAAATGCCCTCAGATATGACCTTTTCCCCTTACAGTTCTCCTTGTCCTTGTGTGTTTATGTATGAGTGAAGAGGGGAAGCTTCCCCTTGGCCCTCTGAAGGTTCACTGAAAATGAATGGACAAAAGGCAGATTAACAGGAGAAAATGGCATACATAATTTATTATTGTGTGGGGGGAAAACCACAGAAGTGTGACTACCCAGTAACCCAGTGGTGTCCAGATGCCTATATGTCCTTCTTCACAGGGGAAGGCAGATAGGGAAATATGCCAATTGGAGGGGTAGTAAATGATGTTTAGGGGAAATGAATCAGACCATGGTTAATAAATGACTTTCTGGAAATTGAATTGGATGGGAAACAGACCATGGTTTGCATTCTAGGTGTGGTATTTAATTTTCAGTCTCTTGCTCTGTGGTAGATAATGAGATTTCAGGGAGTGGATGGAAGACACTTGTGTTTTCTTTAACGGGTCCAGTCTTTTTATAGATAAGAGAAAAAACCCTGTTCTAACATGTGACCTTCAAGTGCCTTTAATTCAAGGTATTCAGCATATTAGGGTGCCATATTTGGGGGCAACAGCCCGTGGACTCCTTCACTTATTACCCTTCACACTAGCCCTCCCTCTAGCATGTGTGTGGGAAGTCTCACCCTCTGGCCTTTTCTCCCCTGCCCCTGTCAAACAAGGCTGGCCCCCTGCTGGCCCTGGGACTCACTTTGCTCCGTCTTCCCTTTCCCTTTAACATTGCAGCATTCCTGACTTCCTCACCCACCCCCCACTACAGTATGGCATCACAGCTTTAGGAGTCCAGATCTCTCTTCCAGTGTTTCTATTTTCTAGCTTATCTTACCTCTTGTCAGGGGGAAAGTATTTTGACTTCTAGAGCAAGAAGGTCTGAAATCAGTATTTCTTCCTTGGGGTTGAAGGTCGCTCATCAGCGTTACATCCACAGTGCCCTTTGGCTTTTAGGTCTGCATTCCATCTCCTTCCCCCTATTTTCACTCTCAGTTGCTTAAATAAAGGTGAATTATGAACCTTGTCAACTATGCTGAAGGCCTTAAGGACTGTTTATCTGTTAAAAACATGGTTTGGGTATATTTTTCTAAGTGTTAATGGTGTTAGGAAAACAAGACTTATAGTTTTGATTTTGGATGTAAACAGAATTGCACACCTATAATATTTCAGTTTTGTTATGGGTTCAGTCAATTTTGAGAGGCTAACTTAAGCACCTAACCGTGCTGTGAAACTGCTACTCTGAGGAAATGCATTTTATGTGCCATATATTTGACTTGCAAGAGGAGGTTTGGAGCACAGCCACCAGAATGCTGGAGTTAGCCTATTCCTCAGTATTCAAAGCCTAATTTTGAGTTCTTGAAGTCATTCTAGGCAACTCAAAGTTAGGCCTTGAATACTAAGGAATAGGCTAACTCCAGCATTCTGTAGTTAGTAAATAAAATACGACATATCTCTCCCAACCTGTTTGTGTCTCCTATGATGATAAGGCCTATGACATGCTCATAAAAGATATTTAGTAAGTTCTTGTCAAATGAATAAAGAACAAAGTTCACAGTCCTTGGTATTTAGGGCTTTTTATGCCCCTATTTTGTTTTATATTCCAGATAGATAACCATCTTAGTTTGGCCTGAGGTAATTGTTCTTGAAAGTTAGTTTGTTTTCTAGAACTGTGGTGTCCAGTATGGTAGCCACTATCCATATGTGGCTATTGAGCAATTGAAATGCGACTAGTGTGGCTCAGGAACAGAATTTTGATTTTAATTAAGTTAAATTTAAATTTTAAGATTTGTGCTTGATTTAGTTAATGGAAAATGTTTATCTTTGGAATAACTTGGGCATATGAACCTACTAACCTAGTAATTAAAAAATTGTATGTGTGTCCTTCTTTATATTTCTTTGTACTGTGCTGTTCTAAATGTACATGCTTGATTTAAAGACTGGGTCCTCTGACTAAGGTATGAAGAAGTGAACTGGATGATGGGAGGAGCTCTTTGGTGCTAACAGTGTAGGTAGCAAGAATCAGAGCTAAAGAAGAGGAATGCAGGAGCAAAGAAGCATGCGGCACTGCGGATCAGAGCTGTCACTTGGGGGAAACAGGCAGGGCTGACAGGAAAAGAGGAAAGCGAGGCAGTAGTTAATAGGCAGTTGAGGACAGAGCTTTGTCATGGAAATCTCACTACTTTGTGACATGGATGAGGCCTTTAGAAAAATCATGTGGACTCTTCATTCATGCAGCAACCATTAATTGAGCACCTACTATGTGCCGGGCACTGAACTGCCAGGCAATGGGGATATTGAAGTGAATGAAGCTGTACATGAATATTTATAGTAGCACTGTAAATATGTTGCATAATATATTGCACAATTATGAATTTAGCAATTCATAATTGCTAAAAAGTAGAAACAACCCAGATGTCTGTCAGCTGATGAAACAAAATGTGGCTTACTCATATAATGGGATATTATTCAGCCATAAAATGGAATTAAGTAGTGATTCATGCTTCAACCTGGATGAACTTTGAAAATATTCTCATGAGTCAAAGAAGCCAGACACAAAAGGCCACATTTTGAGTGATTTCATTTCTGTGAAATCTCCAGAATTAGCAAATCCATAGAGACAGAAGGTAGATCAGTGGTAGCCAAGGGCTGGGAAGAGGGAAGAATTGTGATTAACTGCTAATAGTAACAGAGTTTCTTTTTGAGGTGATGGAGCTTTTCTTGATTTCGATAATAGCGATGGTTGCACAACATAGTGAATACACTAAAATCCAGTGAGCAATACACTTTAAAATGGTGAATTTTATATTATATGAATTATGTCAGCTTTTAAAATATTTTTTTAAAAGTGAATGAAGCAAACTTCTTCCTCTCCAGAGGCTCAACAGAAAGGCTTAGCGGATTACTCATGAGGGATAATTATGTTCACCATACAATGAGTGCGTTGGCTGTCACAGAAGCTCACATCTGGAGGGCTTACTTAAAAGAGTCTTCCCAGAGCCTCTGTCTTTAAGGAGGAGTAGATTCGTCCTAGGAATCAAGTCACTCAGATTTGGTTGTTTACTTCCTTATTTGGAAAATCCGTGAAGTCCCTGGGCCTTAGATAAGGGCCTTATGTCTTCTGCCCTAAAAGTCTCCACAGACTAAAGGCATAAAAAAGGAAAGATGAATACTCAAGATGCAAGGACACTTCTATAGGAGTGGGAAACTTGGGCAAGACCTTGTATTGTTCAGGGTTCCCTGGTTGAAAAAACAGTACCCTCCCACTAGTTTCAGCAGAAGGGATTGGTTACAGGGCTGGATGAGAACTAGGCTGAGCCAGGGTCAGCTCTCAAGCTTCACATTAGAACTGGAGCTCCAGGATACTGCTTCTGCCTCCAAAATCAGGAAGCTAGCCAGCAGCCTGTAGGATTGGGAAGCTGGTGCTATAGCGGCTTGACAAGGAAGGAAACCACGCTGCTTCTGTCAAATTAGGAAGCTCTGAAAAACCAAGAAGCCACTGTGATAGCTGCTAGCCCCAGAACCTGATTGTTTCTACTGTGGTCCACACCAACACAATGGATCCTTTATGCTTCCCTCTTTCCTCCTTTAACTGTTCCATATTGAAAACTCTAGCAAATGCATCTGATTGGTGGAACGTTAATAGTATTCAGAACCCTAGGTGCAAGGGAACATGGAAAATAGTCTCTTTTCTAGCCTCGGCAGTACTAGAAGATGCAATAGATATTAAGCCAGTCCACGGAATCTGCCATAAGGTCCTTTACAGAATTCGTGTGGATAGCCAAAATTTAACCTTGGTCTGCTACACTTTGGACCTATAGGTTTATTTCTAAAGGGTGGGCATACTGCCCAGCAGTGACTTTTTGGTTTCCCCAGTTATATGACAATCTGTTGCAAGGTCAGATGATACTTTTGGCTTCTTGATTTTTGCATTTTTTCACTTATGTTTAGTTTGTTTGTTCAGTGAATATTGGAAAAACCACATATAAAGGTAGAATCTTTGCCCTCAGGAGAATGATACAGATAAGTAACAGTTGCATGTATTCACCATCTGGGAAGTGAGAGGAGCATGAACAGATGCAGGAATGGATAGGCCAGGCTGAGCACATGTGCATGGGGGATGCTTCACAGGGGAGGAGCTTTAGAGCTGAGGAGTGGAGGGTGAGTAGGGAAGCAGGGGCGAGAAGGGAACAGCTTAGTTTGTGCAGAGCTCTCTGTTCAGGTAGTAAGTGTAATAGGAACACAGAAGGTGCTGCTGGTGGTGAGGTGAAACATTTGTTAGGCTGAGCCATGGAAGAGAGGCTTTATAAGGCTCCTGAGGAGGTTCTGTTTTCTTCTGAGGGAAGAGGCCTGCCATTAATAAATGTGCATCAGGCCAATGCAGAAGTTGGACAAGGAATGGGCAGGAAGAGTGTGGGGAGTGAAGCTGGAGGACCAAGACCAGGTGAGCCCACAACCCAGAAGTGAGGCACAGAGTAGCCTTAAACTTGTTCTTTATTTTCATTTATTTATTTTTGAGACAGAGTCTTGCTCTGTCACCCAGGCTGGAGTCCAGTGCTATGATCTCGGCTCACTGCAACCTCTGCCTCCTGGGTTCAAGTGATTCTGGTGCTTCAGCCTCCCAAGTAGCTGGGACTACAGGCATGTGCCACTATGCCCAGCTGCTTTTTGTATTTTTAGTAGAGACAGGGTTTCACCATGTTGGCCAGGCTAGTCTCAAATTCCTGACGTCAGGTGATAGGCCCGCCTCAGCCTCCCAAAGTGCTGGGATTACAGCACTTTGCAGGCGTGAGCCAGCGCGCCCGGCTCAATTTGTTCTTCTTAAATGTTTGCATTAACTTTATTTTCTTACAAATCACTTAAAGGTGTATGAGGCTGGGTGGTTTGCATTTTGCTTTTTGTTGAGGGTTGAATGGATTTTGCATTGTTATACTTGCTTTTTAAAAAAACATAGATTAATTAGAGCCAGAAAATAAACTACTTGAAACTGAATTGTGTTTTTGTGTTTTTTTTTAACTTAAGGTTGTGTGAAGTGAGTACACATTATTGGCATCATGCTTGGACTATGTTTGGGAATAAAAAGTGTGCTAGACTCTAAGTTATGGAAGTAGCCATTAAAGCGCATATTTGGCTTAAGGAAACACATTTACATTTGTTTATATAGATATTTTTAAGGCTTTTAGCTTAAACCGTGGCTCTGAAATGCAGTTGCTGATTCAAAAAGTCATAATTGCACTTAAGGAAAATGTTGCGTTCTATACTGTCTGAGAGTTCCAATTTACATTATAGTATTTGCATAGCAAGTAGGGTGGCTGGCCCTTTATTAAAAAGACAGTGGAATATGTTTGTAATTTAGGCACTTGTAACATTTTCTCAAGTCACCAAATGGCATAAATTCTCTTGATGTTTTTCATGTAAAAAGTCAACCAAAATGCATTTCACTGAATTTATTGTAATTTTTTAAGTAGTAATTAAACTCCTTTTTTGTGGCCTGCAGGAGATATGGATTTAGCCGCCAGAGCAAAACGGAGAAGGTAAGAAAAACATTGATAATAAGAGAGAATACTTGAGAGATGGAAGTGACTCCCTTCACCTCTGACTAACACTCACAGGCTGGGCAGCAGCTTCTTGGGAAACCCAGGGATGTGTGAGCTGCCTTTGGCCCCTGCATCTCCGTCCTGGCTTTTCTAGCTAGCCACCTCTACAGACTGGGGAGCAAAGCAGCAGTCTCCTCCTGGGGCTGGAAATGAGGGGTGATTGAAAGCTGTGGCCCAGGGTCAGTCACTTGGGGTCTAGTGGCTCTGCAGTATGAAGATGAAGTCCACTGCCAGGGCTCCCAGAGCACTCCTCATCTGAGGTGAGACTCTAAATAGATGTGAACAGGATGTTAGGTAGAGCACAGCTGTGAATTACAGGCCTGCCCTCTGCTGAAACAGCCAGTCATGGAAGAGCCAGGTAAATCAGGATGGCTTTTCTAACTTCACAAAGGATGCCCAAAGATTTCTGTTAATTTATGTGTTTATTAATGATGCTTCATTGTCAGCAGCAGGACAGGTACATAAATGTTATGGTGCTAAACTCTTTCTGTGTCCCAGGCTCTATGTTAAGGGCTCTGTATGTTTTCACTTACTGCCTTGAACAACTCTATGAGGAGGACATTTATTTCTGCTTTTTAGGTCAGAAAGCTAACGCTCAGAGAGGCTCAGTGATTTTTCCAAGGTCACATAGCTCTAAAGTGAACTTAATAAGAATCTGAACCTAGAGGTCTGACATCAAACCTGTGCTCATAGCCACTGCCTTCTAAATAATAAAGTGTCAGCTATAGTGGTCAGTGGCCTCTTAAAAAGTTCAGTTATTGTCAGGAGATCGAGACCGTCCTGGCTAACACGGTGAAACCCCGTCTCTACTAAAAATACAAAAAAACATTCTCCAGGAGTGGTGGTGGGTGCCTGTAGTCCCAGCTACTCGGGAGGCTGAGGCAGGAGAATGGCGTGAACCCGGGAGGCGGAGCTTGCAGTGAGCCAAGATCGCGCCACTGCACTCCAGCCTGGGTGACAGTATGAGACTCCGTCTCAAAAAAAAAAAAAAAAAAGATTGGTTATTAACCTCTTTTCATTCTCCACCTGATCCCCAGATTTCTTGAACAGGACACACTCCCCTTGCTGTTCCCCTGCCACCCACTCCATTGTACCCACTCCCCAGGCTCCCCCTCTGCTTCCTGTGTTGACTGTTGTCTCAGTCACTGCAGGCACCAGCAGTGACTAGGAGCACTGTTCTAAAGCCAGACTAGCTGGTTTAGGATTCCAGCTCCTCTATTCACTGAGTGACTCTGGATAATTTACTGATTCTTTGTACATTAGTTGACAGCATCTGTAAAATGGGGGCAGTCATTGTACCTATCTCACAGCATTATTGTGAAGATTGAAATGTAAAGGACTTAGAATGATCCAACACATAGTAAACATTTAATAAACGTTAATATCAGTATTAGTTATTGGTACTTAGTCATGTACTGATTATGATATCTTCTTTTTTAGTTTTCTCATTATTTTTTCCCCATTTGTGTTTTTTTAGTCAACTGAATAATGATTTCCTACAGAGCAGGGTGTTTTCTGGATTTGAGTATATCATGTTTTATCTGGTATATACTAAGGGTTTGATGTGTATATTTAATTTGATATGTAATTTAAGTCTGAAAAGATTGTCTTTATATATGACTGGGCAATTTGGTTATGACTGGAAAAATCATGAGATGTCCCTGAAATTAGTATTCAAATTGTGCTTGTCCTGTCATTTTTATGTCAGACGGCACATTTGAATTAGCAGTTTCATCCCCTGTAGATGTGTCCAAGCAGTTAGGAGCTTGGAGTGTTCCCATGGGCAGTGATAGACTCGTTATAGAAAAGCATCCTAGAGTTGGGATGGTCCAAGAAGGGCATTTGAGACCAAACCTCCCTTTTGACCCTAGAAGTCCTTAACATGCAGGGATCAGAGGTAAGCCTGAGGTCACCCAGCTGGTGGATGGCAGAGATAGAATTAAAACCTATAGCCCATGATTGAGGAGGCAGCAGTTAATCCAGGGTGCCTTGAGTTTGACCTGGTTCGTTTGGAGCCTGGGGCTAAGTCCAGAGCATGCTGCTTGATCATTAGATAAGGCAGTTTTCATCCTTCAGACCAGTGGTATTCAAACTGTTTTGATTACTCTGAGCAGTAAACATGTAATTTTTCATCATGATTCAGTACACACACACTAATACCCCTAAAACAAAAGTTTCAGTAAGCAGTACTTAACCCCTCACTACAAAGCACTCTGGCATGTTCTGTTGTGTTAATTTATACAGATGCTAGTTGTACCTGCCAAATTACTTTTATGTCCCACTAATTGGTCTTAACAGGCAGTTTGAAGAAACACTCCTTTAGTAGTGATCTGCTCTTGAAAGTGTTAAAGTAGGGGGAAGCCCCAGTCAAAGTGCAAGGGTAAGTCAGGCAAATGTGTGTGGCCTGAATTTAATCAGTGAGCAGCTGGGACATGGAAACAGGCATTCGCCAGTTCCTGAAGCTTAACCTGCCCACCCTGTACTCTAGTGGAGGTTCAGGCCTTTGGAGTATCCACTCTCTCAGGGTGCTGCTGCTCTGCAGGTCTGTGTTTTTTTCACAGACTCATGCCTCTTGTCAGTATTGTCCTTTCTCTACTGAGTCTCCATCTCCCGTGCTCAGCTGTTTTCACATCTTCCCTTGCAGGCTGAGGACAAGAAAACGGCACTTCCAGCAGGGCTGTCAGCTACAGAAAAAGCTGATGCCCACGAGGAAGATGAGCTTCGAGCAGCTGAAGAGGTGTGTGGTCCATGTAGGCCCTCTGAGGTTTCTGTGTAAGTCATTTTGGGAGAAATTGTACTCTTATCCCTAGCGTTTCCAAATGGCCACCACCTCCCACAGCCAGCTGCTGTGAGCAGGTCTTTCACACCTTCCAGTTTCATTTTATCACCTGCCTTTGAGGCTCACATAAGACGAGATCAAGGAAGACACCCTTGGATATCACCGCAAAGATCCATGTAGGCATATTGCTTCTGTCTTACATGTTCAGAACCACTCACTGCTGCTCCCATCCATTCCTCTTTCAGCAGCGTATTCAGTCGCTGATGACCAAGATGACCGCTATGGCAAATGAGGAGGTGAGTGGGAGTTGGGGAGGTGTAGGGATGGGGACTTGGCACCACCCTGCTCTGCTGGGGTCTTCTCCCAGAGAGCCCACCTTCTCCAGAGCTGCCTCTCACCAGCACACAGTACCTCCTCTTCCCCAGGGAGTTCCTTTTGGTAATCTGTTTTTAATGCCTAGTGCTGCCACCCATGGGAACCTCTAGGAAGGAGACTTGAAGGACCCTTGTGAAAGCAGAATATTCCTGCTGGGAGGTTCACAGGGCCTCTGCAGAAGAGCTAGAGCTGACCCGTGAGTTATGCCTCATGCTGAGGCAGCTCTTGTCTTCTGCTTTCTTCCTACACTATCTAGGCAGGAAGCGGGATTTTGAGATTATAGTTGGTCTTTCCAGAGCTCAAAGCCTGTCCAGAAGGTATAGCCAATGTGAAAGGATCATTCTTTTTGAGGCCTGGGAAGACCTACGGTAGTAAAGAGATATTTTAGAGTTCTGAGATTCTTTGTCCTTTCCCATGCTCTTCTCTATTCCCTGTGTCCTAGGCCTGCCAAATCCCCTGCAGGCTCTGTTTGGCGACTCTCAGGAGGTGAGACCTTGGGGTGGTACATAGAAGGGAAGGACCATTTTCCAGGGGTGCCCAGGGTCCGAGGAGGGTTTAGCACCATCCGCTCAGTGACTCAGGAGGTAGCTGCGTGTTTGTCCTGAGGCTTCTTTTCTCCCTTTCTGTTGGTAATATGTGGCAAAGCCAAATTATTATTTCCCCTGAGAATATTATGTTTTACCGTAATAGAGTGTTCAGATTTTCCAGTGCTATGGAAGACAAGGCTTGGCCTTGAGAACATTCCCTCCATATGCTTGCAGAGCCGTCTCACCGCAAGCTCCGTGGGCCAGATTGTGGGACTCTGCTCTGCTGAGATCAAGCAGATTGTGTCCGAGTATGCGGAGAAGGTAGGTGGGGGCCCAGCTGGAGTCTGTGCCCCAGATAATGCTCCATGGCTTTGTTCTCCCACTTCCCTACCCCACTACCCCAGCAGTGCCCTGTGTTCTCTTGTAACTCACCAGCCACGTTAGTCAGAAGCACACTGGGCTTTACCATGCACAACTGGCTATCAGCACTTGCCCGTTAGTTAAATTAATTTTGTCCTGCAGTGCCCACTTTTCTGTAAATATAAAGAGAAAACCTGTCTCACAGAGCAGTTATCACATTTGATAAATTCATGCCTGAGGGTATGGGATGAGCATTTTTTCTTCTCTATCAGGCCTCTTATAACTTGGGCTCAGTTTGATGATTGGGCTAGGGAATGAAGCTTTGCCACTTAGGAGATAAACCCCATAACTCAGCCAAACCCAAGGCAAAATTTTTTGTTCTACTTTATTAAAAGAGTATAGAATGAAGGAAAGCCTGAAATCATATTTCAGAGTTTGCTTTTTTTTTTTTCCATCCTAAACCTTGAATATTTCAGGGAGACGGTGATTAATCATTTTGCACATAACTGATTCTGGTGTGGCTGAGATGTGGTATCAGTAAAATCAGATTTACAGGACATTGTTGCACATCCCTCCTTCCCCAGCCCTGTCCCCCTAAAATGTTGATGTCTGTTGAAGCATCCAGCTTTGCTTTCCTTTTCTCAGAATCTTTTACTACAAATTAGCTCTGCCCTGACTCTCTGTGACATATTCTTCTGAAGTGATTGCACAGGTGATACAGTTAGGGAAAAATTGTCCCCAGTAATCTGGAGGTGTTATCAGCTATAACACCCCCAAGACTTTTGGAAAACTGTTTTAAATGCCTAGTGCTGCCATCCGTGGGAACCTCTGGGAGGGAGACTTGAAGGACCCTTGTGCAAGCGAATATGAGTGAGTAAAACAGCTTGGAATGTCTCAGGATGAGATTCCTTTGTTTTCCCCACTCCCCCAAGTAAGTGTTTCTTAACATGGGCTTTCTAGTCCAATCTCATAGAATCCAGAGTGTCCTGTCTTTCCATTACCACCTAGGAAAGATGACACTGCTCAAAGTGTCATCTGAAATTTGACCAGAAAAGGATGTTTGTTATCCTAAAAGTACAAATGAAGATGTAATTATGGAAACAGTATTAACTCACTGTCTGAGAAGAAAGTGTCTTCGTTTCCTGTGAGCACACACATCTGAATGGCAAGAGTGTGAGTTTATACCCGCCCTTATGTTGCCACATAGCATTGCTGAACCCAGTTTTTCAGAAAAAAATAAAACGACAACTGGATAGAGCACCCACTGCTGTTTCTACAGGGAGCACGTAGGGGCTCTGATGATTGTAAGAGGAAAAAGCAGGCAGGCATAGCCCCCTGTGGTTGGCAGTGCATCTCTCTTTCCACACTTTCCTCTGCCTAGGACTCCTGAAGCTCACCTGACTTCCCCAGTTATTCTGCATTTTGCATGTCTCCTTCTGGATCTCTCTGTATCTTTATCTCCTAATAAGCTTTTTCTTCCTCACTCTTGACCAGTGATCTCTATCCAACTCTGATGGATACATTCTGGTTTATCTGTCTTGGACCATTCTCTACCTCCATTCCATTCTTCTAGAAAAGAGTGAAATTAGGAGTAATTTGGACAGGAAGCCGTGCCAAGATTTTTTCTAAGGACATATATGCTGTTGATTCTTGATCAACACAGGTTTGGACTGTGTGGGTCCACTTACATGTGGATTTTTTCCCAACCAGATGTGTATGGAAACTACAGTATTCATGAGATGCAAAACCAGTGTATATGGAGGGCCAACTTTTCATATATGTGGGTTCCGTACAGCTGACTGCGGAGTATGCACAGATTTTGGCATAAGCAGGTGGTTTTTGAACCAATCCCCCACATATACTAAGAGATGACTGTAGTTAAACTTCCGATGGAGAAGCAGAGGTGTCAAACATTCATTACTTAATTGTGTTGTTTTCATTGGGTAGGTAGTATAGCATTAAAGCTGATGGTTTTTCAAAATTAAATTGCCTTTAATCCTATTCCCGTATTGCAGTTATTTCACATTTGCATATTATTTTACAGTGCTTGTTCCCAGATCTTCATAGTTGTGTATAGTTGTAATCATCATATATGTCTAAAAGAGGTAGGACAGTGAGTGAGTGCAGTGATTAAAAACACACCATTTGAAGCCATATCTTGGTTCATTTCTGCCTTTTCCATTTCCCAGCTGTGTGACCTCGGCCATATATTTAATCTCTCTTTGCCCTAGTATCTGCTTTATAAAATGAGAATAATATTACTTTTCTGACAGGTGTTGGGAAGATTAAATGAAATGTGACCAAAATGCCTCAAATGGTGCCTGGCACTCTTCAGCTGTTGATAGCTTTATTTTCATTACTGTAGTCTTCATTCTTTTTGGTTTTGTCAGATCACATCCTAAATATTTTCTAGCCTTCCCGTTTGTTTATTTATTTTTCTAAGTGTGTGTTTGTGTGTATGGGTGGCTGTGTGTGTTTCCTGAGATAGGATCTCACTCTGTTGCCCGGGCAAAGAGTGCAGTAGTACAATCTCAGCTCACTTTAGCCTTGGTCTCCCAGGCTCAGGTGATCCTGCCATCTCAGCCTCCCAAGTAGCTGGGACTGCAGGCGCATACCACCATGCCTGGCTAAGTTTTGTATTTTTTGTAGAGATGGGGTTTTGTCATGTTGCCCAGGCTGGTGTTGAACTCCTGGGCTCAAGCCATCCTCCCACCTCAGCCTCCCAAAGTGCTGGGATTGCAGGTCTCAGCCACTGTGGCTGGCCGTTCTCATTTATTTTAATAACTACATAATTTATGTGTTAATACAGCGCAGTTCATTAAACTTTTTTTTGTTAGACACAATTTTAAGTTGTTTCTGTTTGCCATTGTGGATAATATTGTGAAATGTGATCAGATAGTTTCTGCTGAGAGGTTTTCTAGGTGTTAGATGATTGGTTATCACTCCCTCTGTGTGTTACAACTACGTAAAATACTAACAGTTGTGAAGGGACTTCCCAGCATATGCCCCCAATATTTCCAGCTTTGATTTTTTTGTTTGTCTAATTTGTTACTGTAGCAACTATAAAATGGCAGCTCTGTAGACCACTGAGAGGATCGAAGATGGTTCTGTGTAAGTACAGGTTACAGAGAACTCATCCAGTACCATGTAACTAATAAGTTCCAGGTTTGAATACAGGATTGTTTACTGTGTTTTCTTCTCTGAATTGTCTGTTATAGACTATACTCGAGTAACGTTTTCCTTGTGAATTTGAATAAAGTCTATACTTCAGATTTAAATATATTGTCACTGTGATGCAAGTATTTCTCAGGCACTTTATTTTACTTTTGTGTTGTTTTTCATTATATACAAGGAATTTGTACCCAAGTTGGTCAGTCTTTTTTTTATTCTTGTTTCCAAATGAGAGGTTCATTGTTTTTCCATGGATCTGGTAAAATAGTTAATGCATGTCAGCTGGTCTTTTATTAATTATGTTTAATTCTTTAACCTATGTAGAATTTATTCTTCTTTAGCCTAAAGTGGGGACCTGTCCTAGTTTTCCTATTCATATCCACTTATCCTACTACTGTTTGTCAGATAATTTCTTTCTACTCATTTGGAGATACTTGATTCTATTTTTATGTCTTACAGCTAAACTGAGTATGGCCTCTTTCTTGTATTATTGGTTTATACTTCTATTTTATGCAAGTTCTGTGGTAAAGTCATGCATGGTGTTTTTGTTATTTGCTTGATTTGTTTTTGTTTTGTCAGTGCTCTCCAGTCAAAGACCTAGTTTGTTCAACTAGGAACATATCTGTGGTTGAACAAGTTGGGTATATTGCTGCTTGTAGTGAGGGAGAACACATACCAATGGGAATCATGGGGCCTTTCAGTAAGAATGTGTCAGAAAGGACTTAGTATAGGATTTGGACTTATGTAAGGTGACTTGAAGGAGGGTTCAAGGAAGTGGGGCTTTGCTTTGGGTTCGATGCTGTAAGGAGGGGTGAGTCTGTCAATGAGTATCTTAATAAATCTTATCTCTAAGACATGGGGAAAATGAATCAAGGTTAAAGCTATGTATGTGTAATAGCCAGTATAGGGGATATTTGGTCATTTTTGTGATTCGGACAATGTTTATGTTTTCG
Source organism: Pan paniscus (assembly GCF_029289425.2). NCBI lineage: Eukaryota > Metazoa > Chordata > Mammalia > Primates > Hominidae > Pan > Pan paniscus. The sequence goes on along the minus strand of NC_073262.2, from coordinate 19,996,236 downwards.
TCCATGTTCGGACATACTCATAGTCATAGGGTGGCCTTGTCTGGTATTGGTGTTCTTTGAAATTGTTTATGTTTTGCAACAAGGCCTGGTTATGAGTGCAAGTCAGCCTCCCACCAACATCAATGCCTTGCTAATAGTACCAGGCTAGCTTTCAGATGTCAGGGGCTGCTTTTCTCATTCTCACGTTGTTTGTGTGGTTATCTGCTATTGTGTGGCAGTACTGCCACAAATGTAGTCACTTAAAATAACACACATTTATTGTCTCACTGTTTCTGTGGGGCAGCAGTTGGGCACAGCTTAGCAGCACCCTCTGTGACTCTTACAAGGCTGCAGTCTCATCTGAGGCTCTACTGGGGAAGGATTCGCTTCCAAGCTTACATGGTTGTTGGCAGCATTCAGTTCCTTGCAACCTGCTCACTGAGGTCACCAGTTTTTGCTGGCTGTTAGCTGGAGGCTACCCGCAGTTCCTTGTCACATGAGCCTCTCCTACATTGCCACTTATTTCATCAAAGCTAGCAAGGGAGGGCGTCTCCCTGCAGGGCAGGCATTATAGACTTACATAACGTAATTACATATATGTAATCAAAAGACTGCCTCTTCTCTGTGGTGTATTCTGTTGGTTAGAAGCAAGGCACAGCTTCCGTCCACACCCAAAAGAAACGGGTTACACAAAGGCAGGTGTGAACATCAGCAGGTGGGAATCATGGGGCCATTGTAGAGTTGTCTACCATGGTTTGCTTATTGGTCTTTTAATCATACTGCCACAGATTGGGCTGAAACTGGACACTGGCAATGCTGCCACCTTCATGGTCTCAGTAATATACCTTGGAAATAGAGATGGGATTGAGGAATGCCCAGGAGGGAAGCTGTTGGTAGTATCTGAGAAAAACTCACTTAGGCTGAGATCAGAATTTATTTTTTCTTTATGAAGAGAGGGGAAAGGATAATTTGCGGGGAGGATCAAGTGTAAAAATGATTTTGTGACCAGGGAATAAATTGAATAGCCTGCCAGATGTGAGTGTTTGGAAACTTGACAGGCACTGGGATATAAAAACAAGGTAAAAAACATGTGCAGTATTCTTTTTTACTGGTAAAGTTCACAAGTTTCTTATAAGAGTGTAACATAACATGTATCTCAAAGTTCCTGAGACATGTAACTCAATATGGTTCTTGTAGAGCAGCAGAAAGAGGAATGTGAAGAAGCTTCCAGATACATAATTCATGAGTGTCCGTAGACTCTAGGCTGAGTAGCTCCATCTGCCATTGTTTCCAAAGGGTAACACCCTTCCCTGAATGTGCTACAAGAAGTACCACTGTGCTTTTGGTGTTCATGTCTAATATTCTCACTGCATCATAGCATTTATTTTTACAGGGAAGAAGAATATGACTCTGACTTACAGAAAACTGAAATGCCTGACTGTCCAAAAAATACTTCCGCCCTGCAACCCCCTAAGCCTGATAGGAGCCAGAAGAAAGAAAAGGAAGCTGGGCCAGGGAAGTTGCAAGGTCCCTGGGAGGGCAGGAAGGGACTTTCCCTAATGCTGCATACTAACTATACACCATTTTGACCACTTTAATACTTAGTCTGCCAACTAAATCATTCATTGGTCGACTTCTCCCTAAGACAGGATATTGGAACATTGTGTAGCTCTAAAGGATCTGAATATTTTATAGCTCTAGAGGCACAGATCTGTCTTGGTGAATCTGAATCTACCCTGAGTGCCTCTCCGTGCAGATTCTTTGTGTACCATTATCTCATTTAGTTCTTATTTTTTAATTCTAAAAAATTATCTCATTTAATTCGTATAGGCTGCCTTCCTGCTTATAATCCTCTGCCTTCCTCCATCATTATATTTATATGCAGTTGAAACTATCTGTTTATGTGGCTGTGGACCACCTTTACTCTTGTCTGTAATCTGAGAGTCTCGCTAAGGGCCCACCAGTGTTGGTGCTCTATAAATGAGTACGTGATATTATATCCATTTTGCAGGCAAAGAAACGAGATTATGTGACTTGTCCAGTGCCATACAGCTAATAAGTTCCAGGTTTGAGTACAGGACTGTTTTGACTTTGCAATCTTTCTCCTTGGCTAGGTGGAGCTTCCTTAGGGAGAAGCAGGGACAGCCTCCTTTACCATCCTTAGTGTCTGCCTTCCAGGCTTGGCTGTGGCTGTGCCTCCTTAGACTGCCCCACTATTCAACTGCCTACCTTGGGCTATTGGTAGCTAGGGCATACTGGGAACTAACCACGGAAACAAGAAAAAGTGAAAATGGTGCAGCTCAGCCCAGGCACTCACACACCATAAACCTAAGCTGCTGAAAGCCGTGGAAGTTTGTATTTGGAGTATCTAAGTGACTCTTCATGTTTCTGGAGAATACCACATTAATGTGTTCTCATGCAGTTCTTTAAAGGGTAATATCTGGCTAGGCATGGTGGCTCACGCCTGTAATCCCAGCACTTTGGAAGGCTGAGGCAGGCAGATCACTTGAGGTCAGGAGTTTGAGACCAGCCTGGCCAACATGGTGAAACCCTGTCTCTACTAAAATACAAAAATTAGCTGGGTGTGGTGGCACATGTTTGTAATCCCAGCTACTTGGGAGGCTGAGGTGGGATTGGTAGCTTGAACCTGGGAGGCGGAGGTTGCAGTGAGCTGAGATCGCGCCACTGCACTCCAGCCTGGGTGACAGAGAGAGACTTTGTTTCAGAAAAAAAAGGCAGTGGGAGGTTCTCCTAGCCCGAAGAATGTCAACATCTTGATCTCATTTCCATAGCAAGGTGTATTTTAGATCATCAAGGGACTTATTTGTGGAAGGAATTTTTCCTTAATGGGTTTTGGAAATTTTCCTGTCCAGCAATTAAGAAATTCTGGCACCATTGCCTCTGACCTTTTGATTCTGAGAATCATTCTCTGGCAGTTAGAAGCCTTTGCTCTATCTTGAAGTCATATCTTTCCAGAGCACCTGGGGAATCTCGCCAGATAATTAGAGCTTGGGTATGGTCAAGGATGTACTTATGAAAAAACACAAAGGAAAGGGTCTCTTCTAGAAAAAGCAGACAGCCACATTTGATTAGAGCAGATCTTGTCCCCATCTATCATGATGATTTTTATTCCACTTTATGATGCAATCAGCAGAGAAGACTGCCTCTTCAGTTCTGTCACTCACTAAGTTGGACCCTTTGCCTTTTAAGCATTTTGGGTGCAAGTAATAGGAATTCTACCCAGCATGTTGCTATAAGCAAAAGGGAGCCTTTATCAGCTCTCAGAACTGGAAGTCTTTAGGGGGGGACTCAAATGGCCCTGCCATATCCCTTTACCCTTGCTTCACTTTGTCTCTGTCTTGGCTTCATCACCTTGGAGGCCTGACTGTAGACAGTTTCTGTCTTACTGCCCCCTTCCTCCATCAGTGTATAAAATCCTAAGGAAGTACTGTCCTCTGTCTGTCATGGCTTAGGTCACAGATTTCTCCCCAGGCCCATTGTTGCCAGGAGTTGGGTGTGACTGGCAGCCCCTCTGAACTAGAAAGAGTAGGAGACAGGGATTGCTTTTCTACCAACAGATATGGGGCACACATGGTGGCTAGCACCCCCATAAGGCCTTCGTTTCCACTAGGCCCTCAGGAAATTTATTTAACAAAGTTGGAGGGAATTGACCCAAAAGAATCAATTGTTAATATATCGTTTGTCCTCTTAGTAGTTGCCTTCACATTGTTATTTCTCCACCCTGGGTTTGTAACTCTTACACTTTTTCCAAACGTATGAAGTCTTCTGAAAATATATTTTTAAATTAATACAATCTTTTTATATTTTAAGTCTTTGGTTTTTTTTTTTCTGCCAGAGAACTGATGGAATTGACCTCATAATCACTGTCCTGTGAAAGAGTGATTAGATATATTTCTTCTTTCAGCAAACACCTGTTGAGTAGATCTGCATCCAGGCAGTGTCAGGTGTAGGGGGCAGGGATTGCGTTACGCATGAGTCAGGGTTGCGGCCCTGAGGGGCTTCCAGTAAGGAGTCAGTCAACCTGTGAAAACATAAATTACAGAATAATACAATTTGTGTGCCTGTAAAGTGGCTGCCAGGTGCCACTAGGTTTGTGTTATCATTTGAAGTGACAGTATCTGCCCAAAGAAAAGTTGTTGACATAATTGATATTAAAATATTTTTGCCTGATAATAACCAGGCAGAATGGGTGACTTTTAAAATTATTCCATGGGGTTAGAAATGGAAAAGGGAAGGGCTTAGGACTGAGTGAAGATACCACACCCCAGGGACATTGCCTGGGCCAGAAAGTAACAGGAAGCTTAACAGCCCGGGGACCCTGACTGCTTTGTTAGAAAATCAGCCTGATCTGCCACCTGTGTGATTTCTAATAAGCTTAGATGTGAGTGTTTCCAATCCTATCATCCTGCCCCAACTCAAAAAATGTTACCACTTGCTAGCAGCATCGGTTTCTGGAGTTAGGGAGAAGTGTAGTATGAGTCAGGAAAGGGGTGGGGGTGTTCCTCTCTTGGAAACCTCCTATTGTGGCCACAGATAGAAAAACCCAGGAGGGTTTGGGGGTCTAAAATCAGGAGGGGTGGGGGTCTAGGTAGATTTTTAAACCCCTTCATTCTAGATACTATTTCCTCACATAACATAATAGGTGTTGCATAAATCATATTCCTAACCTCTGAAGTTTTAGAGGGCCAATATTTCATTTTTTATCTTTGTATTCCTGTTGCTTCATTCATAATAAATACTCAGTAGAAGATAATGGATCACTTGAAGACTTTGTGGAGACTCACCTGATAGCCATTAGCAATGATTCTGGGCCAGGCACAGAGGCTCACGCCTGTAATCCAAGCATTTTGGGAGCCTGAGGCGAGAGGATCGCTTGAGGCCAGGAGTTTGAGATCAGCCTGGGCAACATGGTGAGACCCCTATCTCTGCAAAATATTTTTTTAAAATTACTTGGGTGTAGTGACATGTACCTCCAGTCCCAGCTTCTTGGGAGGCAGAGGCAGGAGGATTGCTTGAGCTCAGGAGTTTGAGGTTGCAGTGAGCTATGATCATGCCACTGCATTCCAGCCTGGGCAACAGAGTGAGACCCTCTTTAAAAAAAAAATTCTACTTCTTAAAAGAGGCTCTTCAGTGATGTTGTAGAGATCAGCTCTTTATCTCCTTTGTAGCACTTCCCTCAAGCACTGTTTCGTTTGTTTCTTTGCCTGTCTCCCAGGACTAGAATGTTTGCTTTCCAGGAGGGCTAGGATTATAGTCTACTCTCAGTGCCCAACACAATTGGGTTTTCACAGATATTTGCTGAAGGAAAGAAGAAAGGAAGAGAGGGAGAGGAAGGAACAACAGCAGCTTTCAGAACTCTTTTCCTCTGTGACACAATTTAGGCATTGAGGAGAATGCAGAGGATGCAACACCTTTACTTATGAATTAGCTGGTTTTGTCTGGCTAGATTATGAAGGGTCAGAGGTACAGTCTTTGCCTTTTCCCACTTCCCCAGTGCATACCACCGTGCCCCCACACAATAAGATCTGAGTAAAGATTAGCTGAAATAAGCCAAGGAAGGTGGGGAGAGAGATTTAAAATTTTAATCAGAGTTAAGAGAGTAAGGAACCCTGTAAATCTGGAGAGAACAATGCTAAATATGTTTCTGTTTACAAACGGCTCTAAGATTTCCTGAATTCGGAGCGACTCATACATAGTTAGTATACAATACCTAACTGCAAGGATAATGGTATCAACTAATGAATTGTCAGCCTGGTAAAATGGTCTCAAGCCACACAGCACAACTTATACATTTCAGAGTCCTTATCAGTTTGCATAAAGACTTGGACTTTAGCCTTGCCAGATTTGAGCATCACTTAAAGCATCACTTGCAAAGATAATTGGAACATCACTTAAGAAAAATGAAAAAACTGTTGAATTTCAGAAAAGTGAGTTGTACCAATTCATGATTTGGTGAGGATGCCATCTGACCTGACAGTAGTGTATGGGGATTAAAGAGGAGGTTTTGGATTTTGTTCACACCTCCTAAATGTTAAGTGCATTCTGAGCAGGCACACCGCATTACTCACGGTGGGACCCAAAGCAAAGCCTTAGACTCAACAAGGTTACATAACTATGGGTTTTTGAAATTCATGGAATTTCATTAGTGGGTTTTAAAAATATTGAAAAGAGCATTCATGTATTGAGTTTCATTTTTGGAAGCAGAATATAGATCAGGGAAAGTGGATGATTCCCTCCTATCTGCAGTGGTCACACATCATCAGGAGTGCTTTCGAAGTTCACTTACAAACTAGGATAACATCCAAGGTGGTGAAAGGTGTCAGCATCTTGTTATAGAAAGGACAGGTGGAAGAGCTGTGGACACTTAGTTGAACTGTTATCTGAAAGAGTGATTAGATTTAATCTGTTGCTTTAGGGAGGAATGCACATGCTTGTATGTATATGGTGTGTGCATTGGGAGGGGGTGTATTTGAATAAGTCTTTACAGATGCAGTTTTGCTGTCTGTTTTCACTGGCTTTTGTTTATGGTAGTTTGACTTCTTGTCTGCTTTTGATTTTTGACTGTGAGCCCCATATTCCTTAGAAATTTATCTGTAGGAACTATTTGAGGCCTAGGATTGAAGCTCTGTTCTTTCAGGGAAGATCTGCTTTTGCTTCTGCCAAGCACCTGGGGATACTTCAGCCCAAGTGCATTTTATACCTAGTCCTTACTTATGGGTTTTTTGCACCAAAGTAGTGTGTGAATTAGGATTGCAGAACTGCATGAGGTCCAATCTGTTGTTACAAAATCTCATTGTGGATTTTTTCCCTCTTACAGCTGTATCAAGATTTATGTGGTAAAAAGTCGTTACTGAATTGTAAAAATCAAAGCTTGTGATCATCAGGTTTTGGCAGATACTCTCAGGAAAAAAAGCCAACTTCAGTGGGTACACATACATTCCTGGATTCCCACTTTCAGTTACTTTTTGGCCTTCTGAAATTTAACATTCTTGCTAGTTCTTAGATTTAAAAACATTTTTAAAGAAATATTTCACATAGTCTGTTTACTTGTCTTTATTTATTTATTTGAGGCAGAGTCCCTCTCTGCCACCCAGCTTGGAGTGTAGCGGTATGACCTCGGCTCACTGCAACCTCCACCTCCTGGGTTTAAGCAATTCTCATGCCTCAGCCTCCCAAGTAGCTGGGATTACAGGCGTATGCCACTATGCCTGGCTAATTTTTGTATTTTTAGTAGAGATAGGGTTTCACCATGTTGGCTAGGCTGGTCTTAAACTCCTGACCTCAAGTGATCCACTCACCTTGGCCTCTGGAGGTGCTGGGATTACAGGCACAAGCCACTGCGCCCAGCCTACTTGTCCTTAATTGGTCAGTCAGGGTACCAAAAATTGAAGTCCATCTATTTAGTGTAGAGAACTCCTGGTACCTTGTAAGATAGGAATTCTTTATTATTGTCAGCTTAGTGACCATATTTTGGTGGGGTAGGGAGATGATATAGGAGAGAACCCTGTATTAGAAGGTTGATGTGTAAATAACCTTTTGGGTCTCTTTCAATTATAAAAGTATATAGTTTTAGCTAAAGTAATCATTTTTTGCTTCTCTTGGGAATTTACCATTTTGAACTAGAGTAATATTATTCGGTGACATTTAAATCTGTTTCCTCTAAAAATAGAAGTTGTGAATATCTGTCAGTTATTAGAAAACACTGAATTTACACTAGAAGTCATCTTAATCCACAATGTGGTTTTGAAAGCACGTTCTTAATCTGAAAATGTTGAACAAATTAGATTGGCACTTTAGCCCTCACTGCAGTGTAAACACAAATGGAATATTTGTAGATGGTTGATGTTCTTTGACAGATGTTGCATTTTGGGAGCAGAAATCTGTTACGATGCTCTACGGTTTAAATTTTTTCTGTCAAGGATTTAGTATAAAGCCCCTTTTCCTCTTCTCCTTCTGTCTGACTTTGTCTCATCATTCAAATCCACCTTGGTCATCTAGTTTTCGTTCTCATCGTATCTCTCAGTGAATGAACCATCAGATGAGACCCGCTGGTTTACGCACCTGTTCCTGTCTTCATCAGTCTGAGTTCTCTTGGCTTTGAGAAACAAAAAATTTAGATTGCTTAATAAAAAGTGTGTTTGAAAAACAGGGCAGTCAGCTTTCTGTTTCCTAGGTTAGGAACTCTCATTTCAGCTCAGTAATAAACTGTTTTATCTGACTAAAAATAACTTCCCATTAAACAAAGCAGCTTCTCATAGCACTGTCTCTAAACTCAAAGGCAAACAGAGGAACTTACAAGTTTATAAGTACTGTGCGCCAGTAAATGTACATTTACAGGACTCCACACAGGACTAAGAATTATTACCTACCAATAAAAGAGAGCATTTTGAAAGCTCATGTTTCCTTGGAACGTACACTATTATAACAGATATGATAGAGGTACCTATAGAGATTTCAAGATTTTTTTTCTGTGCATTGCGAGCATTTTCTCTCTGTTTGTATGGTTGTCCGAATCACGGGTCTAGTAAAAGAGTAGAATCAGAAAGAACTTTTCCCTCTCAGTGTTATATAAATGATGGCTGGCCAGTTGGTGAGCCCACTCCATTGACTGTCCCAGTCCATGGGTGGATTACCAAGTGAACCAGGCTCCTTAGATTAAAGTAGCAGTTCTCAACATTTTATAATACTTTCAGGACCCAGTTAAAGACTCTTAAAAATAACTGAGGACTCAATAGCTTGTGTATTTTAATTCATTTACAGTAGCTTATGTATTCATTGACAATAACATGTATTAATTCATACCCAATAGCTTATGTATTTACTTACAAATTATAATGAGCACATTAATATTAACATCAGATCAGTGATATCACATGTCATATAACATCTGGAAGATGTCACTGTATAATCATGAGAATGAGAGTGAAAAGGCAAATAACATATTATTATTATGAAAAGGTATTTGGCCTCTGAGACCTTCTGACAGGGTTTTGAGGGAGCATGTGGCTCAAAATTGAGACTTAAATAGATAGCTATCAACAGAAATAATCTTTCCACATATCAAGATGGCTGCTGGTTTTCCTGCAAGAAGAATTCTTGTAAGTGAAGTCTGAAGGTCATAATTTTAAAACAAAGCTGTGTGTGTGCCATGTACACTAATATGAGAGCCTGGAAGCTGGGTGGGGGAATGCAGTTTTTATTTTCTTAGGACTTTGGCCATAAAAGCAGTTTATGAGCAAGAAAGCTTGCTAACAGAGACATCACCCAATCCATGCCAAAGCTGCAGAACAGAATTGAATGAGTTTACTCAGCCCCCACACACTGGAGGAAGTCTGGAAGGTGAGTGATACGTGGATCCACTGGAGCCTGCCTGACACAAAGCCTGACAGGCTTCTGGAGGAGGTCAGGATACTGAAGCATAATCCTGACACCAAACATAGAGACATACTGTATGGGAAATTAGTTCTGTTTCAGGTATCAGAAAAGCATGAATAGAAGGCTTATGTAATTCGGCTAGTAAAGCACAATGCTCCGAGAATATGCTTATGACACTTTGGAAGTCAAAGTCAAGGAATCTAAGCTGGATATTAAAACTCAAAGCTAAAATTAACTATAAAAAAGCTATTAAATACATAACATACAAAAGTGGCCAAATTAATAGCATAGTTCAGGTCAATCCAATCAAAGTAGAGGAGATGTAGTTAATTGTAATTCTGTTTTTGTAAGTGATTTAGAGTGGGGCTGGTCTTTCCTCTTCCGCCACCCTTTTTTAATACTCTCAAATAATTTTCAGAAATAGTTTGTCCTTCTCCATACTACAAGTTGTGGATATCTTGGTGTGTCCAAAATTAATTTTAAAAAGTTAATTCCAATTCCCAGAAATCCTAAAAGCTAAAATAATGTTGACATTTTACACAGTCCCAGGTTTCAAGGCTAAATGTGTTGTAATACTAAATGCTTAGTTTTTCTGTTTCCTTTATGGCCTACCAGCCCATGAGATAGAAAGTGATGTTTCTTACCATTTTATGCAGCTGTATCCTGCTGGTTGTTTTGTAACTCCAAAGTTGTTAAGTAGCAGAAGAACTCATCATCCATTAATAATACTGCTGAATTATTCAGAGAAATCCTTAACCAGAATAAATGGTTATGGCCATCCAATTTCTCCTCCTTCTCACTTTCCCATTTCTTTTTTCTGTGGGTAAATATCTTAGACTTTCAAGCCTAGGATCACTGTTAAAACATTCAGGGAAAGTTGAATATCCAAATGGTTTTTGTTGCATGTGAGTTTAGAATCAATGATTAGCTTGGAATTGGGGTACTTACTATAAGAAAGGAGATGTTTTATTGTTGGTGTTTGACTGTTTAATAAAACTATAATCATCCAAGAAGTATTATAATTGCACTTATTGCAAAAAGGTCTACCTTTTAATTTCTTTTTCCTGGGGCTTCTCACAGGAGTCTTGAGGCGGTGTTTGTATTCAGTATCTACACTAAGCTGCTTACTTCTTTGTGTGGTTTTTCAGGAATGGCCATTTGCCCTCCTGGAAAATGTTATCACATTCACCTCATCATCTTGTTCAGAGATCTCTCTCACACTCACTCCTGGTCCTGAGGATCCTTCTCCACCCCCTCCTCCCTTATACAGTTGCAGAACTTTTCCTACCTGACCTCTCTCAGCACCTTTAATCCCTTTCCAATCAATCCCCTGTTAACTCCAGAACATCAGAAATAGGAAATGATTAAATTGGAGTGGGCCAAGTGATGGAAAATGTGTTGGGAGACTCTTCATTATAAGTGCTGCTGAATGGCTAGACTTTTTTAACCATTTGCTTATAATACTTCGATCACAGTGAATCAATTCATTATTCTTGATAACTCCAGAATGGTCTCATGAAGACATTACTATGGCCATGTTATTCCCCTATTTAAGACTTTTTGATGATACCTATTGCCTATATGATATTGACATAACCACAGTTATGTCCCTGTACTTTTTTACACATGCTGTTCCCTCAGCCCAGAATGCAGGTTCTGTTGATAGGGATTTTGGTCATTGTGTCAGAATCTCTTCTGTATGCCAGGTTTTGAACAGGCCCTGTAAATGCCCTGGCTTGGTGTGACTGGCTGCCCAGTACTGCTTTGCCCACATTTAACAGGGCTTGATTACATGAACCAAGGTCAACTAATTAAATCCTTTGGATTTGCCGTCCCTTTTTTCCACAGCAGTCTGAGCTATCAGCTGAAGAAAGTCCAGAAAAATTAGGAACCTCCCAGCTACATCGCCGGAAAGTCATTTCCTTGAACAAACAGATTGCGCAAAAGACCAAACATCTTGAAGAGGTCAGTGTTTTCTTTTCGTAAGTTTATTCAAGATCTTCATGGTAGATTGGTTAAAGGAGATTCCAGAACGGGGGTTGGCATACTGTGGTGCTTGGGCCAGTCCAGTTGCCACTTGTTTTTGTAAATTAAGTTTTATTACAACATAACACATCCATTTGTTTACACATTTTCTGTGGCTGCTTTCAGGCTACAGTAGCAGAGTTGAGTAGTTGCAGAAGACCATAAGACCTACAAAGCCTAAAATATTTACTATCCAGCCCTTTGCAGAAAAAATTTGCTAACTTCTATCATAGGAAAAGATCACAGGGCAAGAATAAATAGCATTAGTTAACAAATATCTACCGAGCACTACTGTGTGCTAGGCACTGAACTAGCTATTGGGATGAATGAAGAACAAGTTATGATCCTTGCTGTCAAGGATCTTAAGTTCTAATGAGAAGTCACCACACTCATCGTCATTTAATTACAGGTGTGTTAAATGCTTGAAGGAGAAGTCTAGGAAGCTGGGAGAGTGACTAATAGGGAGACCTGACCTAGCCTCAGGTCACAGAGTTCTGAGACTGGAAAGATGAGTGGGTATTTCCAGGCAGGAAGTCTGTATGGGCTATATGGACTTACAGAACAACATGAACAAAGACCAGAGGAGGAAGGGTCTTAGCCAGTCTGTTTTGTGGCCAGGGAGTCATGAATGAAGACAGTTGGTTGGCAGTGTCTGATCAACAGGACCATCCAAGCCATGTTAAGGACAACAGAAGCCATTGACGTGTTTAAATAGGGGAGTGGCATGATCAGAATTGCATATTGTAAAGACCATTCTGTTTGCTGCAGGAGCATGAATTAACTGGACTTGGGTGAGAAGGAATTCAGGGACAACAGGTAGGAGGCTGATGCAGTAGTCTAGATGTGGACTGCTACTATTGATGGCAGGGAAATGGAGGAAACTTGATCATTTTTAAAAGAGCTATAGGAGATGGTGTTCTGTAATACCTGGTGATATGAGACTGTTTTGGAAAGACCTTCATATATTTGCCCTGAAAAGTAGACCTAAGAGGAAGCTGGGAAGTTTGACTCAGCAACAGTCATTGGACAATAAAAAAGTTATATGCTTCAGTTGCATTAGCAATAGATTAGATTAGAAGAATACACGTAGAAGAAGATTAAGAGAATGAATATGGGCCAGGTGTTGTGGCTCACGCCTGTAATCCCAGCACTTTGGGAGGCTGACGAGGGGCAGATCACTTGAGGTCGGGAGTTCAAGAGCAGCCTAACCAACTTGGAGAATCCCTGTCTCTACTAAAAATACAAAATTAGCTGGGCATGGTGGCACCTGCTTGTAATCCCAGCTACTCAGGAGGCTGAGGCAGGAGAATCGCTTGAAACCAGGAGGCGGAGGTTGCGGTGAGCCGAGATCATGCTGTTGCACTCTAGCCTGGGCAACAAGAGCGAAACTCCATCTCAAAAAAAAAAAAAAAAATTGGGTACCAGTTGGCATTTTGAGCTTGTTAGTTTTTAGTTAGTCCCACATATTTAAAAGATATTAACCCATCAAATGGTCCTGCCCAATCATTTCTTTATTTGAATTTGTTCTATTAGAATTTGTTCTACCATAGCTGAACAAATAATAGGTTGGTTTGCTAAATGCTCTGAATCAAAGAAGGATGAAAAGATAGCCTATGATTTGGTTTCTGTTCAGTTATTTGTTTAGACATTTTAATGAGTTGTCAACTCAGACAGTATCATCCCTACTCCTGACCCCTGCTGGTGATAAGAATGGTTCAAAAAGAACTCATCACAGAATCAGAAGGAGCAGGAGACAAGGATGAGGCTGCCTTATTATGGTGTCTTTATCTCTGAGGGAAGATAGTTTTGAGATTATTGTGGACTCCAGGAGCCAGAGTATCCCAGCAGGAATGGACATTTGCTTCTACCTTCTGTCTAAACCTGGGGAGAAGCAATACTAAGCCTCAACACAAATGGCAGTCTTGACTCATTCTTGGTCCAGCTGACAGGGCAATCCTCCCTGACTCTTGAGTCTGTTTTGCAGTTGGTTCAGAACACTTTTACCCAGAGGCTGTTACTTTTCAAGCATACTGCTTAACATAGCAGGCTGTCATTAAAAGACAACAATCATTATTGCGATGTTTAATGTAATTAAAGATGATGACCACCACATGCAGTAATCCCTGCCCATGTAGCTAGGCCAACTGGATGAGGAAAATGAGGTAGGGAAGGGAGAGACTTGCTCAGAGTCTGTGTTCCATGTTTCTGTGTGTGTGCAGATATACTAAACACATTTTCCTTTTGTTTCTGTCAGTTTTCAAATGTTTCAAGTGCTTTTTTTAAATTGTAGGGATAAGCTGAATGTAAATTAAATAGTATAGAAGTATATAAAGATAAGAATAAATAGAGCAAGCTACTATTTGTGTCTGCTGTGTTTCCTGGCAAACCTGTTTTTAGGCCTTTGCAAAAATGTATGCCCCTTCACCTGGGGAGAGTGACTTGTATGGTTACAAAATTGAGTTTTTATTTCACTTATTGTATCACAGACATCTCTCTGTCAGTAATAGTAATTGCTAATAAGTGCTTTGTTACTGCTTAGTAATTACTATGTGCTTTATAAAATTAACTCATTCAGTTCACACAGCATCCTTATGAATGGGAGGTACTGTTATTTTCCTCACTTTACAAATAAGGATACTGAGACACAGAAATTAAGCAGGCTGTCTGTAGTCACATAGCTTGTTAGTGGTTGAACCAAAATTTAAGCAAATAAATCTACCTCATTCTTTTTAGTGACTGGATAGTGTGACATAGTATATATGTAACACAATTTATTTAACTTGTTCCCTAACTTCTCAAAAAATGCGTTTTTGATTTTGCTAGAAACTATTGAGTTGTTCATCAATTATTTTATCAATTTATACTTCTACCTGTAGTATGTGAGGGATTCCAAACTCTTTAAATCCCACAGCCTCTTTTACAAGGTCATACAGGCAGAAGGCATCTGAGATGCATCCTTTTTTAGGCTTTTACAGACACGTATGCCCTCACCTGGGGAGAGTGAGTTGTATGGTTACAAAATTGAGTTTTTATTTCACGTATTCTATCACAGACATCTATCTGTCAGTAATAGTAATGGCTAATAAGTGCTTTGTTATTGCTTACTAATTACTAAGCACTTTGCAAAATTAACTCAGTTCGCACAACATCCTTACGAAGGGGAGGTACTGTTATTATCCTCATTATACAAATAAGGAAATATTAGTCCATTTTCACCCTGCTGATAAAGACATACCTGAGACTGGGTAATTTATAAAGGAAAGAGGTTTAATTGACTCACAGTTCTGCATGGGTAGGGAGGCCTCAGGAAACTTAGAATCATGGCGGAAGGGGAAGCAAACATGTCCTTCTTCACATGATGACTGGAAGGAGAAGTACAAGCAGGGGAAATGCCAGATGCCTATAAATCCATCAGTTCTCCTGAGAACTCACTATCACGAGAACACCATGGGGTAAACCACCCCCATCATCCAATTACCTCTACCTGATCCCTCCCACAACACGTGGGGATTATGGGAACCACAATTCAAGATGAGATTTGGGTGGGGACTCAGCCAAATCATATCATGGTCCAATGAGGGAATATGCAAAGGAATAGAATGGAGTACAGGTGGTAGGTAGCTAAGAGGAAACCTGAGAGTGATGAAAGAAAGAGAAATCCAGAGAGGTGGTGTTAACCAGCAGCTGAATTTTTAGAGTAAGCGTAGGGGTTAATGATGAAGAAGAAAATAGAGGTAAGAGAATCCTGGAGGACTCCAGCAAGATAAAAACTAAGCTAAGCTACTGGGACACTTCCTATTTAAGAAAAGATGATCAGATGAAGAATTTAATTGTTAGTTAAATTAATTAAAGAAAAGAAAAGAGATGAGCCTTTTCTTCTTAGAAAGCTCTTACTTCCCTGCCAAGATCCATCTGGGGTAAGTCTTTGTTGGTGAAGGTTTCCTGAACCCCCTGGTGAGGGAGCTAACTCTCTTTCCTTGGGCCTGGCTCTGCCCCATCTCTTCTCATATTTTAATCCCACAGTTACAATGTCATGTTCTTTTCTTTCTCCCATACACCTCATTTGAGCAGAGCTTTGGGTAAATGTCAGATGAGTAGGTGGGTGCAGGGGTGAGAGGCTACACAAGAAGGTGGGTGAAGCAGGTGGGAAGATCCCGGGGACCTTTCCTAGAGCCTTGTCATAGTCCATTTAGGCTGCTCTATCAAAATACCTTAGACGTGGTAATTTGTTGCTTACAGTTCTGAAGGTTGGGAAGTCCAAGATCCAGGCACCAACAGATCTGGTGTCTGATGTCCATAGATGATGCCTTGTTGCTGCTTCCTCACATGGTGGAAGGAGGCAAGGGAGCCCACTCAAGCCTCTTTTATTTTCATTTTTTTGAGACAGGGTCTCACTTCATCATCTATGCTAGAGTCCAGTGGCATGATCATAACTCACTGCAGCCTCAGCCTCCTGGGATGAAGCAATCCTTCCACCTCAGCCTCCCACATAGTTGGGACCACAGGGACACCACCATGCCTGGCTAATTTTTTTTTTTTTTTTTTGGAGACAGCAGAGTCTCACTTTGTTGCCCAGACTGAGCCTCTTTTATAAGGGCACTCATCTCATTCACAAGGCTGGAGCCCTCATGACTTAATCACTTCCCAAAGACCCCACCGAAACTATCATATTGGGTATTAGGTTCTAAGATACAAATTTGGGGCAGACACTAACATTCAGACCATAGCAAACATCAACAGTTAAAACACTGGGATTTAAAGAGAAAACTAAACTTTTTCCCAAAGTACCCTTATCTCCCAGTTACACAAACAGGTTAATAAAAGTTGTCATTGCACAGATGGCTGTCTTTGAAAAGGGAGGCACCAGAACCCACCTGCTTCTCTCTCCTTTATCACATTGCTCTCAGCTTGAGTTGGCTTCTTGATAGGCCTTGTTGGAATTGTAACTATTTATCAGTCATGAAGACTAGTAGCTAGATTGGAGTAATGATTTCTGAAGGTGACATAACTCTTAATAAGCTGCTTACAGGCCCAAGGATGGGGCATGTTACTTTTAAATAACCATTGAGATATAGGTTAAAATTTCTCATTGTTAACTTGAATCCAGTTAATAACAAGTTTGAAGGTGGTTTTCTGCCTTGTATCCTTCTTAAAAGTGAAAATACACAATCCTTTTGAGCATGTAAAGGAATGTTTTCGAATTTCTAAAAGTTGATAGACACAAGGATATACTGTTTTAGCAAGAGAAAGGGAATTGACTTTTTCAAGATGTGAGTTTACAGTTACATAAGTTGGAACAGTAAAAGTAATTTATTTTCATTCTCTTGGTGTTGAAGTCCTGAATCCTATCTTCTATGTGTCATCATTTGCCAACCAGTCTTATGCTGGAATCTCAAGTGCTGAAATGCTGTTTGTATTCTGCAAACAGGCAAGTGGGTTAACTGCATTGATTGTAGCCCCACTGAAAAGTCAGAGGGACTTGAATTTGGATCTGGGTCTCATCAGTTATCAGCTATGGGACTTTAGTCAAATAACTTGACTGCTCTGAGTCTTTATTTCCTCATCTGTAAAATAAGAAAAGTGTCTTTTTTCACTGAATATAAAGATTCAGTGATATAATTTATGCAAAATTCCTAGTACATCAGCTGACATGTACTTGGTGCTAATTAAATATGAGGTTTTTTTTCTTCATTTGTTGTTGGCAACCCTTTTAAAATTTTCACATTTGCTCAGTTTAAATCTTTCTGAGCTTTCATTTTCTCATCTGTGAAATTCACATCTGTGTTGTCATAAGGATCAAATGAGAGCATACATCTTTTATCTTTCATTTACAGCTGCGAGCAAGTCACACCAGCCTACAAGCCAGATATAATGAAGCCAAGAAAACGCTGACAGAGGTGAGCAGATAGATTCTCCTTCTTCTGTGGGCCCTTGTCAAGAATTGTTTTTGACCTGAACCACTAATGGAATGACGTGTTTCATCAGTCTGTGTGTGGGAGACACGATCCTGTTCTCAGAGTCTGCAGTCAGTTTGAGGACATAGGACAGTTACATGGTAGTGCGTGACCCATGTCATCAGTTTGCCCACACTGCCACGTTCTAGTCCCTTAGTGGTCTTGGTGGGAGGGGTCTCTGTGGGCTGCGAGGGTCAGGAAAGGCTTCCTGGGAAGGTGATCCTGATAGGCTGGGTGGGGCACAGAGAAGAACTCACAGTGTCACTCAGTAAATAGCTCCTGCCCCTCAAACAGCAGCTTGTATAGTAACTCTAAGATCCTGAATTCCTTGAGAGTGAGATGTCTTTTGAAAGATGAGAGAACCTCAGAGTGATATAATTGTTCAGAATTTCCAGTTATCTCCTAGGCAGAGTGGGGGAAGGGCTGCAGGAGGAGAAGGAGGGCTGGGAGTGCATTTGAACCCTGCGATTCAATCTGTAGTCCAGGTTGCAAGTGTGCTACTTCACATCAGCATTGTCGCTGCTCACTTCCCACTTGTGATTGCTAAACAGACACCTCTGCTGCCACCTCTGTCGTGAGCAGTGTGTAGATATTTCTGTTCCTTGGTTTCCACAGAGAACTATCCTCATCCAGACTTGAAAAGCTGTCTTCCTTATGATTTTGGTGCTTGGACTATAGCCGTACTATGGAAGGACCTCGCTGCAAGGTCCCTACCTCGTACTTCCTGGACGATTTGGAAGCTAGGATCTTCAAAGACGTCTCTGAAACCAACCCAGTATCCCTACTTTTCTAGAATTCACATGACATTTACCAATTTAAAATTCTTACTCTGTAGCGATATGTAGCACTTAATTTGCCACCTTGATGTAAACCTGACAAAGCTTTTCAATTCTGGTCTGGACTAACCTCTTCAGTTATTGTCAGAATATTTCAAAAGGGCAGGCACATGAATGGCAGTTAGAATAATTTTTTTCTCATTGTTCATAAAGACGCCTGCCTTGCCTTTGGACAGATTAGCTTCCTTTACATTGCTCTGTGACTGCGTTCCTTACGGATTAGATGGCAAGCTCTGCGGGTTGGGAGCCCTCTGTGATATTTTAATGCTGCAGAGCCCCTGGCATGAAGTTTGCCAATTCGTGGATCTGTCTTTGTATAATAATCTGAAAGAGATTAAAGGCAAAATATCTTGATATCAGCTTTCTAAGACATTTATATGCCTTAGGATATAAACTATCAGTGACTTACAAAGGGGCTTTTTATACTAAATACTAAATCAAGTATTTGTTGAGCCCTTTTCATGTTATAGAAAGGTGGAGGGTGTGATTTAAGTCAGTAATAAGACTATCCTCAAATGAAAACAGCAGCCAACATTGCTCTGGGCATGTCATTCCTACAGTCGTCATTCCTTTTTGCAGATGGGAAAGCTAAGGCAGAGAGGCCATGCAGCCGGGTGTCAGGATTCAAATACAGGCAGCCTGGCATCAGAGCCCTCTCTGGGAGCTTACTATCTAATAGGAAAATCAGACTAATTCCCATCTAGAAAAATGGGAAGCTGTATAAAACCTAGTACTGAACAACTTCTGAAGAAGCTTGATTTCGTCAGCCTGTGCGTAATTAATGTTTTTCACCTCTGGGCCTGGTTCTCCTTACCTATCAAGGTTAGGAGTAAGCAGAATGAGCGCTCTGAACCCTTTCATTCCAGGCTTCCCAGATTTGACCTCTTCAGCAAAACCTGCCCTTCCAGGATAACCTAGTGGCACTGAAAAGCAGAGAGGACTTGTGTCTTTCCAGTAAATCTGGGAAAAGTAGAGCTGGGCATGGAGGGTTGCAGACAGCAGTGGTGCCTGACATCTGTGGGGGAGGCTGCATGACTGCTTCAGAAAGGCCAGGAGATTGGCTGGCCCCTCTGCTTTGTAACTTCAGCAGTCACAACTCTGATTTCGTGTGTGTGAGGCTGATTGTTTTTATGCAGTATTCTTTTATGTCTAAGTACATTAGTTGTATCTAGTTTTGCTTGCTCTATAACTATTAAGATCAGAATTGACTTGTTGAATTGATACATCTTTTTTAAGGTTATGTCTATCTTCAGCTCTTTGATGATCCTTGGTTATATGTTCATCTTTAATTTTAAAATTTCGGGTTACCACCTCTGTGGATCCATCCATTTTATGCAGCCCACTTCCTGTGTTTATTCTGGAAGGGATCTACCTACTGTTTGCTGAGATCAGCCGGTAGTAACTGATGTTCTGGGTCGGGGAACTCCCCATTTCTTTTTTTTTTTTTTTTTTTTTTTTTTTGAGACGGAGTCTCGCTCTGTCGCCCAGGCTGGAGTGCAGTGGCGCGATCTCGGCTCACTGCAAGCTCCGCCTCCCGGGTTCACGCCATTCTCCTGCCTCAGCCTCCCGAGTAGCTGGGACTACAGGCGCCCGCTACCACGCCCGGCTAATTTTTTGTATTTTTAGTAGAGACGGGGTTTCACCATGTTAGCCAGGATGGTCTCGATCTCCTGACCTCGTGATCCGCCCGCCTCGGCCTCCCAAAGTGCTGGGATTACAGGCGTGAGCCACCGCGCCCGGCCGGAACTCCCCATTTCTGCTGGGTATCACCAACTATGTGGGACCCCGCCCTGCCTCTGAGACTTAAGCACCAGCTCTTGTGTTTAAGAGAGTCAGGTTTCATTGCCTAGCCTATGTGGCTATTCCTAATGCAGATCCCCAACACTGCACACCAGTCCTTCCTACGTCTGCTAACTCCACACAGTTTCCTCCTGAGGCCATTCCTGTCTGTTAACCATCTTTTTTGGCCTGTGAGGTTAAACTCTTGTGTTCTAATGTAATAGTCTGGATGTTTGGGGGTCTTAGGGCAAGAAGGGGTGGCTGCAAGTTGTGCTTAGTCTACTATTTTCAACTAGAACTCTTGGAACTTTTTTAAAACTTTTTTTTTTTTAAATTTTTGAATAAGTAACACATTCACATCGTACAAAATTCAAAAAGTACAAAGGGTGTAGGTTTGGAGAAACAGTCGGTATTTTCTTCACTGAACAGTAGATACTAGAGATCATTGTAAAAGAGCTACTTTATTCTTTTTTAAAATATTGGCTTAGTATTCTGTTGTATGATGTAATTACCTACTTTACACATTAAAATCCAAGTTTAAGTTTCTTCTTTAAAAAGTGTCATCATCTGCCTCACAAAAAGAAGGTGAAGTTGTTCACCTCTGCTACCAAGTTTCCAGCAACCATGTCTTCATTCTCTCTTGCAGCTGAAGACTTACAGTGAGAAACTGGACAAAGAGCAAGCAGCCCTCGAGAAGATAGAATCCAAAGCTGATCCAAGGTAAGAGGTTTCAGCATGCGCTTATTTTTGCTTTGATGAAAGTGACTTTGCTGATACTTGTTGGCTTAATTTGTTTAAACACAGAACAAAGCAGCCAAAGGCTATTGGTCTGGCCCCTGCAGGTCAGATCATTTTACTGTTCATCCAGAAAGTGGTGACTCTGCCATGCTGAGATGTGCCTGGGCTGCCCTGGGTTAGTCACCTTTTTCCCAATACCCCTTGTGTACAGAAGCAGCATAGTTTTTTGTTTTTCTGTTTTTCAAAATGGTCATACCTTCATAGTACAGAAAAGGGCGTATGGTGAAAAATCTTCCTCCCACTCCTGTCCCCAGCCACCCAATTCTCTTCCCTAGAGTTCACTATTGTTACAAGTTTTTAAACAGCTCGTGCCTCCTTGGTAGAAAAGGTGCAGTCTTTTCTGTCAAGACACAGCTGCTGTAGTTGTTTGTTCTTTCATGTAGAATTAATTGTCATTAGAGCATTAGAGGAGAGAAAGCACTTAACATTTGACCTTTTTAGCTTCAGACTATTTGGGTGGTAAAGTCTCCCGGGAGCTGCTTATTTGAATGAGACTATGAAATCAAAAAGTTGCAGGCACAGAATGAGCAGTGCTTGTTTGATGAACATTTTTAGCAAAAAGTACCCACAGGTAACTTGACTCTATAATTAGAAACCTTTGTTTCATGAAATGGAGCAAAGCACTGTCAGATAGTTGATATTTTTATTGTCAAATTAGTGCTTTTAATGACCTTAAGCAACTTGTTTCCTTTTCAGAATGGATTTTAAAAATAGTTTTCAATACTGTATATGCCCCGAATACAGTTGAATAATTGGTATCATTAAATATACCTGGTACTATGGAAACTCATTGATGTTTCTATAGTTGACATTTTAATTGTGGAATCTGTAATGTTTTCTTGGATCCGGCATTGATGGTCTTGGGTTTATAAATGAATAATAATGTCAGTTAAATGGAAGTCATTATCA
Organism: Pan paniscus; assembly: GCF_029289425.2. Taxonomy (NCBI): domain Eukaryota; kingdom Metazoa; phylum Chordata; class Mammalia; order Primates; family Hominidae; genus Pan; species Pan paniscus. Next base: position 19,974,560 of record NC_073262.2, on the reverse strand, counting down.
TTTGTGCAGAATCTGTGAGACAGTCTTAGAGCTGAGAAAGGAAATTAAAAGGAGAGTCCTTTTTTAGCTGCGGACCTGCTTTTAGCTGTGATTCATAAAATCATAATGGCCTGCCATATGTCATTTTTTTGTCTTTTCTCTTCAGTATCCTACAGAACCTGAGAGCACTTGTAGCCATGAATGAAAATCTGAAAAGTCAAGAACAGGAATTTAAAGCACATTGTCGAGTAAGTGTTGTTTGGTGTCAGCAAATAAACCAGGACTCTTATTGAATCTCTTGGTTTACCTCCGTTGTCCTGTTGTGGCATCCTATCCAGTGCAGTTTAAAAAGCAGATTCGGCCAGGCGCGGTGGCTCATGCCTGTAATCCCAGCACTTTGGGAAGCCAAGGCAGGCGGATCATGAGGTCAGGAGATCGAGACCATCCTGGCTAACACTGTGAAACCCCGTCTCTACTAAAAATACAAAAAAATTAGCCTGGCGTGGTGGCGGGCACCTGTAGTCCCAGCTACTTGGGAGGCTGAGGCAGGAGAATGGCGTGAACCTGGGAGGCAGAGCTTGCAGTGAGCCAAGATCACGCCACTGCACTCCAGCCTGGGCGACAGAGCAAGACTCCATCTCAAAAAAAAAAAAAAAAAAAAAAAGCAGATTCATCCAGCAGTTATTTGTCAGTTGTATAAGCTGAATAGAGCACCATGGTTAGTAACTTTGTGCCAAACCCCGAAACAAACAATGTCACCCAACTTTGGTATTTGAAAGAAAAGTCTTATGAAGTTTTTGCAAAAATATATTTTGTTGAGAGACGGCCTTTGTGAAAAGAGTAACATCATACAAAACCAGGGCTGTCCTGAAAACTTCGGATGTCTTTGTCCTATGTATAAGTCCTGGCTGTCATCTTCTGGAAACCTGTAGTCTAGTCGTGGGGGTGATGCGTGTTCTGGCAACTCTAGTGTGAGATAGGAAATGAGGCCTGGCAAGTTCTGTGTGAGCTCCAGGGGAGGAAAAGGCACTTCAGCACAGGAGCCACCAAAAAGCTAGATCTTACTTACGGGCCAAGGAGGACAGCAAGTGGAGGAGGTACTTGATGAGGCAGAGCTCCAGGCTGGAAGATGGACAGCTGAATAAGGTTGAGGCCTGCTGGAGAGAGGAAACAGACAAGACTAATTGGAACTAGGCTCTAGATCACTTGTTCATTTCAATGCCCAGTGATTACTGTATACCTCCCCAGCCCTTCAGAAAGAAAGACCTCTTTTGATGGAGGAATAGCTGCCTGTAGCCTCCTGAAAAGAACTTTCCCAGGCTGATCATTGGAGATCAGGGCAGCTACCTCATTAGCTTTTCGTCCCAGAATAAACTCATGAAATGTGAAAATAAGACTTGTGGACCAAATAGTTGAATAATTGCGTCTAATTACTAGCTTGTCTGAATTTTGTAAACGTTCATCTCACTTTTAAAGGAGGAGATGACACGACTACAGCAAGAAATTGAAAACCTGAAAGCTGAGAGAGCACCACGTGGAGATGAAAAGGTAAAGGCTCTGAATTAGTCCTTGAGACTCTCAGGTGCTATGACGGGAAAAAGATAGTTCTAGAGGACCAAAGAGCAGACCGCTGTTGCTAACTTATCCTGTAAATAGACATTCCTCAACTGTTTTCCTTCTGTGACCTTCTTAGATTTGCATCCATCTCTTCTCTCTTTCCTCTGGCAGTAGAAGGCAGCAGAGGGTGTGGAAGGCAGCAACCCAGACACGAATTACCAGATTACACAATTCTGGCCTCCCTCTGTTTAGGGAGATGTTTCTGGGAAAAGTCTGAGCTCTATTTCCTGCTCACCCATTCCTTAAATTTTCTGCCAGTTTACTCATTTCACCTTTCTCCTTTCCTGCTTAGGGATAATGCCCCACTCCCAAAAGGCAGCAACAAACATGAAGAAGGAGAGAGCAGTGTTGGACTTAACAGAAGAACCCTAGGCTTGCAGGAGCAGTCTGGGTTTAGGGAACACACCTGGACAGCTGGTTCTCTGAACAGAGGACTTGATCTTCCAAGGAGCTAGCATGAATTTTCATTGAACCTTAAATTGTAAGAAACAGGGAACTTGAGGCTTAGGGAGGACAAGAGTGTCCAGCCACCCAGCGCCAGACCGCATGCCCTGCTGCCTGGCCCAGAACTCTGCACTGGACAGTGCCCATGGCTGTACAGGACACTGCCATGCCCAGCGGGGAGACGAAGATCTTGCAGGGCCGTTATCACTCTCCTGAGTGGTTGCATTATTTCACCCAAGCCATACAACTCTTCACATCTGTGAGGGGACTGGCATGGGTGAATAGGAGAGCCTAGGAGGCAGTGGTATCCCAGGCTCATCGTCGCACAGTCCACCTCTCCTGTTGTTTCTAAAACTTTAAACCTTTAAAGCTCAAATCATCAGTTTGAGTTTGAGCCTCTGCACAAATTAGACTCTTAAGATCTCATTTCTCTTTTCAGCACATCTTGTTAGCGAGATTCTTACATTCAAAAAGAGCTATACAGTTTACCGTGTTAGTGTGTAACTGACAGACACCTAAGAACAATTTAAAATCTGCTGCTCATCTAAGGGCAGTTCCCTTTCTGCTCTCTTCAGACATGCTCGGGGGACATCAACACATTTCTCAGCTGCACCCTTATGCCCCTGCCTGGCCCCTTCCTACATCTAGATCCTTGGCTTCTGTCTTATTCCCAAATGCTCAGGAGAGGTGTTTATTATGTTTTCATTGTTTCAGACCCTCTCCAGTGGAGAGCCGCCTGGTACCTTGACCTCTGCGATGACTCATGATGTAAGTACCTGCCTGCTCAGGACTGGCATTGTCTCCTGAGGGCAGGCGGCCAGCTTTCCACTCTCCTGTGATGGCTTCTCACGCCTACTTTAATGTGCTCTATGGCCAACTCCACATCTAGGCTTTCCAGGGCATTGTCCTGTTTGATACAGCTAGGCCTCAGATGGAGGCAGGGTCTCACCAGGAATGGCCCTGAAGGTCACCTTTCTGATGGGTTTTCTTCCAGTTCTGTGTACAAGCATGTTGTTTTCATGCTGGCATCTCAGCTGGGAAGGGGAGAGGCCTGCGTTGGCCGCATATGCTGGTCACCACTCGGGCTCTGAGGGATGGGGTGGTACAGAGGGGAAAACCTCTCTCTGTTGTACTATATACCAGACTCAGCAAACTGTTTCTATAAAGGTGCACATAGTAACTCTTTTTGGCTTTGTGAGCCAGCTCTGCTGTAGTGACCATAGTTGATCTGTAAATGAATGGACATGGCTGTGTTCCAATAAAACTTTATTTACAAAAATGGGCCACAAGGCATATTTGGCCCAAAGGTTGTAGGATTTAGCTCACAGGCTGTAGTTTGCCACCCTCTTCTGAGTTAAACCAGTGCTCTCCGCATTCCAAAACCCTCCAGAAGAAAGAGATAGGAAAGGAAGTGGAGGAAAGGAAAAGCAGGAAAACTGTAAGCATCTGCCTTCTTTAAGGGTTCCTCTTCCCTTTGTACCCTCATAATCTCCCAGGAGAATGAGCTTCAGCACTCTTCCAGTGAAGTCTGTTGGATTTTGCCTGCAGCTGAGCCCCTTGGGTGCGTTGGGTAGGGGTGTGTGTTTATATTCCCTATGCTGAGGAAGGAGGCACTCCTTTGACCCCTTTTGTAACTTTCTCTGAGGCGACACACCATCCAGCCATGTCTCTTACCATGTCTCATCCAGCCATGTCTCATTGCTGGGTTCAATGAGGGACTAGTTTCTATTTTCTATATCAATGCTGTCCAAAAGAACTTTTTGCAGTGATAGAAATGTTCTGTTCTGCACTGTCTGCTGTGGCTAGTGGCTATCACATTGGATAACACAGCTCTAAGTAGAAACATAGAAAACTAGCATCATCTCCAAACACAGGCATAGTACAACACATTCTTTAACTAATGATTTGTCTCTGCATCATCATAGGTTTTTGCAGGGGAAGGGCATATATATTTGGAGGTTACTTCACTTAAGAATACTGGATTTGCCATGGGTCCCAGAAGGAAGAGTTGTTATAACATGATATGAGAGGGTATCAAGGGTCTCATATGAGACAGGACCCAGACAGTAAACTTGGGCATTTAAGAAGAGAAATTTAAGGCCTTAGGATGGGGGAGATATGATAAAAACATATTCAACTTTCAAAGACTCCATTAAAGAGTGAAAGTTTTCTATTCCCAGATAATTACAGCCTTTTCCAATTTTTAGGAAGACCTAGACAGACGGTATAATATGGAGAAAGAGAAACTTTACAAGATACGTTTACTACAGGTGAGTAAAAGAAGGACAAAAATATGCATAAATGCTTCTAACTAGGTATAAATGTCCTATGACATAACTAGAAAGTCTCAATATCTAAGAACTAGAGAAAATAAGTAATGAGGCTGCTGTTCACCAGTCTTCTTTCTGTCTGGAGTGTAACTCAGTGATTTAAGATGTTGGTATTAACATCTCACATTGGTATATTACTTTCACAACCACTCCTTTGAGTTAATCCTAACCCCAGGTGGAGAGTGGATATTACATCCCATTTTCTTTATGAAGAAATTGGCTTGTTTGTTTGGATAACCGGCAGTTTGTGAGAGTGACATCAAATATGGGGGAGATAGGTTTCAAAATTAGCTCTAAAATTTAATTCATGCAGAGTCAAAATTACATTTAAAATCCCCTACATTGCTGGGATCTGGCTCATGGAAGCTCAACAGCCAAAAATTCCTTGTGTCACACTTTGGTTCAAGCCAACCTTCTGTTCCCTGGGAGGGAAAGGCTGGGCTCGAGTAGGAGTGGCCAAAAGGCTGCAGAGGCCAGTGAGAGCCCCTTTCCCCTCTCTCTGGCACCTACTTACTTTGCTGAGCTGAGAGGGTTAAATTAGAGTGAGTCAAATTTGTCCTTGTTACAGACTACTAATCTTTAAAGAGGCACAGAACTAAATAAAATCGGGACAGTATAGCTGCATATTTGGAAACTTTTTGACTGAGTGCTTTATATGTATTCAGCATTGGATCAGGTCCCAGAACTAATAAATAGGATGACCCATCTCCTGGACATGCTGGCTATTTGAGAACCAAGACATGTCTATATATACATCAAAGTTCAAGGGAGATTACGTGCAAATTGCTTTCTAAGGGCAGCTTCAGACTGGCTAGGGGAAAGCTTCAGTAAAGCCAGTGGCTTGCTGAGGGCAAGGGCCTGAGTTAGGCAGTGGCTGTAGAATGCATGGAAATGAACTGATGGGACAGATTGCAGGGCTGTAGCTGATGGAACAGTATCAACTGAGATAAAAAGAGGAGTCAAGGATGATGCTGGAATTTCTGACACAAGGGTGAATAATATTTGTGTTATTCATAGAGAAGAAGCATAAAAGAGAAGGAATGGACTAGGGTTAAGGGCGAGAGGAGTATAATAAATAGGAGTGTTAATGAGATCTGTTTGGGGCTTTTCAAAGTTGGGATACTCAACCACATTGAAATGTCCAAGGAGTGCTTGGTTGTCAGCTCTGACTCCCAGAATAGTATGGCCTGGAGATTTGGGTGTCTGCAGTGTTGATGAGGACTGGGGCTGTGGAATGTGGAAGAGGCCCTGAGACTACACCCTGGTGAGCACATGTGAGGATAGGCAGAGCAAAACAAGGGATCTCCCAGTGAGGATGCGCCTGAGCAGCCAGAAGGGAAAACAAGTGCATGAGGCTTGTGGGAGCCGAGCAGAGAGCTCAGCTGAGAGGAGGGGAAGTGCCACTAGAAATCAAGAAGGCTAGGAGCTGAGAATTGTCCATTAGATGTGTCCCTGAGAAGGTGTGCAGTGACTTTGGCAAAAGCAGTTCAGTGGGGCACTGGGGAGAGCCTAGTCGCAGTGGGTTGAAGAGGGACTGGCATGGACAGAGGCTCCCATGTGCGTGGCTCTCAGTACATTTCCCTGTAAAAGGGAAGAGAGAGGCTGGTAGCTGAAAGGTGATGGCGATTAAAGAAGGGCTTTTTAAGGAGTGAGGACATGAATGTATTTAAATGCTGATGAGAAGGGTCAGTAGCCAGTGAAAAGTTACAGATGCAGTAAAAGACTGAAGAGTTGTATCTTAAGACACCTGAAAGAAAACCAGGAGTCACAGCCTGAGCACCCATGGGGAGCATAGCCTTGGCCTAAGGGAGAAATACATCCTTCCCTCTCCCTGGAGCTGCAGAGACCCAGTTTTGGATTAGGTCACCAGAGCTGAATGTGGGTTTCCCACCAGGAGGCTCCTATTTCCCCAGTGAATTAGAGATTCACATCTGCTGCTGCAGGCGAAGCAGGCAGGAGAGTGGGAGGATATGGTGGACAAAGGGATGCAGGCACAGAAGAAAGGCAGCACTCAGAGCCCGCTTGGTCTGGAGTCTACACGTGTTCAGTGGGAGCCATGCACAAGTGAGCGGCTTGCTCTCCCTGCAGCTGCCCCTGCACCATTCCACACCACACAGCAGTGCCATGCCTCCCAGACCCGGTCAGTAGGGCAGTTTCCTGAGTCTGTGGAAGGGAGAAAATGCTAGAAAGTATTTGAGGAGTAGGTTGCAGGAGCTTTTTAACCTGGATGAGGAATTTGGGATGTATGTGGAGGCGGCAAGGTGGCATAGCTTCCCATCATCTGAAGCATTCCTTTTGTTGCCTGTCCCTGCCTGGCAGGGTGGAGCTGGCTATTCTAGACTCCTTGGGGGCCTGGTGGGTAGCTGCAGGCTCTGTCCATAGAAGCCCTTCCCATTCAGTGTCTTCCCTCCTGGTCCACTCATTTGGTGCCTTCTGTGATTCAGTTCACAGTCACACCACCTCCCACTCCTAGGAAAGTGGGAAAGTCAATCCAAATCTGAGATGGGGACCTTTAAGCCCATGGCAGGGGTTTGTGCCTGCATTGTAGGGCGCATGGTTGGGCTCAGGTCGGGGTGCAGGCAATATTTTGGCTCCCTAGAGAACATGTAAGGCCTTTTACCAAATAGTACTGTCTCTGCCTCCCTTTTGCATTTAGGCTCGAAGAAATCGAGAAATAGCAATTTTGCACCGCAAGATTGATGAAGTCCCTAGCCGTGCCGAGCTAATACAGTATCAGAAGAGATTTATTGAACTCTACCGCCAGAGTAGGTGCATTGACCACAGACAAGCTCTTGAGGCTGGGAAGGGACAGGCGAGGGGTCTGTTCCACTTTAGCATGGGGGAGCATGCACCAGAGCACAGTCCACAAAGGCCACCACCGGAAAGCTCTGTTTCATCAGCAGGCCCACTTGGCAGTCCCGGGAGCAGCACTGTGGTGCTCTCACTGCCCTCTCCGTGGACAGATGGTTGAACCAGTTGAGCTCTTAGACTAAAGCTTCAAAGCAGCCCTCATCCTGGTCAGCCACACAGCCTTCCCCTGAGCTCCCACACCACTTTCCAACTTCACACGGAACATCATGACCCTGGTGTCTAGAGATCAGTCCTCATTCATTGTTCTTCTCTACAGACTTTGTTGCTGATGTGGTCCTTAACCCTTAACAGTGTCATATTCACCCAGTAACCCAGGACCATGACCCCCTCAGCCTGAATAAGAGATCATGTCTCATGAGGCTCAGAATGGCCCTCAAGGCTGCCACTGCCTTTTTCTTCCTAACATTCCTGCCACATCTGCTCTTGCATCATATCTCAGCTAAATGACCATTAGCTGCAGTGCCTCCAAGTCCCCTAGCCACACATCTGATTCTGTCACTTCTCTCTCTGCTAACAAATCTTCAGGAACTCCTCAGGCCTTACTGAATAGAGCCTCTTTCTTTACCATGCCTGGGTTCCTCCCCAGTCTGAGTGGCCTGCCTGGAGGCCCCTTTCCTGATCTGAACCCTCACTCTGGCCTTGTCAGTCCACACACTGCCTCTGAACAAACCATGAGCTTTGACGTCTTAGCCTTGACTCCTCCTGTTCCTGGTGCCTGGATCCTTTTTCTTCTGTCAGGCTAAATTCTTCAATACCCAATTCAGATCCTGTAAACCTATTCTAGGCACCCCACCCCAGGCAAGAACTGATCACCTCTTCTCCAGGCTCCTACTCTTGTATGTCCCCATGATACCTCAAACTCAACAGGTACAAAATTGAATTCGGCCCTCCTACTCCATATTCCTCTTAGGCAAACTGGACCCCTCTTTCTTCTCTGACTCAAGCTGCTCGCCAATTCTGTGTCTTAGTAATTTTCAAGTCTATTTCTTCTGGACTGCGCTGTAGCCACCTTCCTTTGCTGCCCAGAGTCTAATTAGATCTTTTTCAACATATATTTGATCATTTTACTCTAAAAGCTGTAATACTTAGGCTCCCTGCAACTTCTTGGGTAATCTTTAGAATCCTAAATACACTATACTAAGTCCTGCATCGTCTTGGCCCACTTCACCCAGCTTCACCCCTCTTGCACATCTGCATCTTGGCCTGTGAGCTGGTACCTGAGTCCATAGTGCCATTATCCTACAATTCCCACTTGGTATTTCAAAATCCACCTAAGATTTTGCCTTGAGGACTTGGCCTCTCCAGCATCCTTCCTGGTAGAGCCCTGGCTCTATTGGAGGAGATCAGATCACGCTTCCTTCATGTGCCCGGCCCCACTAGGCTGGGATTTCATCCAGTCCTCACACTGGACTCAAATGATCAGAGGCAGGGATCAGCAGTGACAGTTTTCAGCAGAAAGTAGTTTCTGCTTTAAGTTAAATCTTTCCCTTTACTTTTCTATTCCTGCTTGTTTCAAAGCTTTTAGCAATAATAATACCTGCATCTATTTATTTCACAGAACAAATTTCACACAGGTTAAAATCATCTGATAAAGACATGTTTACACTAAGGACATTTTCAAGCAGTTACATCAAAATACCTGTATCAATGTGTTATTATCAAATATCTACAACCCCCACCCAGTTCTTTGGCTGGATGAGGTAAGGGTGGCTGGTTCATTTATGGGAGTAATTCTCAACTTTGGGTACTCACTGTCACCACCTGGGTCCCACCTTCAACATTCTCCTTTCATTGGTCCTGAGACTTGTTAAAAGCTTCCCAGGCAATTCAGTTTGCACGCTGTGGGGTTTCTGCAGAGTGAGCTCCCAGGCCTGACAAAGCTGTCCTGGCAGTGCATTCATGGAGGAGAGGGGCAGGTAGGGTGTTCTGATACCTGTTCTTATTCGTGTGCTGATTTCTTTACCTTTACAGTTTCAGCAGTGCACAAAGAAACCAAGCAGTTCTTCACTTTATATAATACCCTGGATGATAAAAAGGTTTATTTGGAAAAAGAGGTAAGAACATTTATAAAAAGAAAATGGCTAAGCAGCTAACAGTGCAGTTGACTCCAGGAAGTCAAATGAACTTGATGTTTGGGACAGGTATGTTCAGCATTAGCAGAAAGAGTGCCTATTTTATATGCTAAGTGCTGGCATACCCAGTCAGAAAGTGCAAGATTCCTTGGGAACCCAGAGTGTCTGCTGTGAAGTGAGACTGGTAGACAGCCATTCTAGAGTGCTATGGGGGAAATGCCATTGTTAAAAGGAACACAATGGAAGCTCTGGAGTTGGTGAGACTAGTTTGAGATTTAAAGGAAGGGAGGAACCAGCTGAATGAAATGGGGGTGGTGGGCTTGTTATAGTTTACAGGGAGAAAATACCTGTTTAATCATCAGTGGCCGACAAAGGCGTGAACTAAAAGGTTTGTAAAATTCAAAGCAGGGGTGAAAGGGTCACTGTCACTCCATTCGTCTTTTTTTTTTTTTAATTTTTGTTTTTTTTTTCTTTTTTTTTCTTTTTTTTCTTTTATTATTATACTTTAAGTTTTAGGGTACATGTGCACATTGTGCAGGTTAGTTAAATATGTATACATGTGCCATGCTGGTGCGCTGCACCCACTAACTCGTCATCTAGCATTAGGTATATCTCTTTTTAACACTTAAAAACTCAGGTTAAATTAATGGCTCAGGGCTTTCCCAAGTTGATGACAAACGGTTGGAGCACAGTATGCAGATATGTCTTAATTTAAAAAAGAGAACAGTCCTGGTCTTCACCATGGCAGCATAGTGTCCTGAAGAGAACACGGGCTTTGGTGTCAGTCAGATTTGGGTTTATTTGGGTTTTAGTGTGGCCTCTTTTTTCTCACCTGTAAAATGGGGATGACACCTAATTGCATTGATGATGATTATAATGAGGACAGAATGAGAAAATGTAAAGTTCCTTACACATGGTGGATTCTCAGTACATACTTGTTCCTACCCTCCCCCTCACCTTGAGGTTGATAGAATGTGTTTTCATTTTGTCACCTTGTAGTCTACACTAATTACCACTTTAATAAGGATAATATTACAAATGTGTCTTTTACCTGAACCCAAATTGAGGCATCTGTAATTACTGTCACTTTTACTGCCTGCTGTCAGACAAACCAGGTAGATCTCTGTCATCCTAGAGGGCGCTCCTTGGGAAGCTGTTTTATTTTTTTCTGTATCCGGGGCTTACACAGTGGTAGGCATATAACAGACATTTGATAAATGTTTGAATAGATGAATGCATTTCATGGGATTTGCATCAGACCTGGGGAATAGCTCTGTCCCACATCCTGGCCTTGGGGCCCTCCTACCTGGCAAAGGAAAGATTTGCCAACCCTGACTTAGGGATAGGCCAGCCCCTTCCCAAAGACCTTAAACCCCATTGACCTTCCTTCATCAGCAGTGTTTAAAGTTGTTCCACTGTTTAAAAACTAGGAATATTGCGAGGCAGACTGGGGAGCTGGGCTTTCTAATTCCAAGCCATGTTACCAGTTAGAATGTTACATTTGAATAAATTTGGTATTTTATTTTAAATGGATTTATGCCTGTGATATTTTAACTTTAAAACCTTCCTGTGGAGTACTAAGGACAAGAAATATTCTACATTGCAGACTGTGAACCTAAAGTTCACGTATGGTAATTACTTAGTTCTGAGCCCCCAAGTTGAGTAGTTTTATGGCCAGAAAGATGACCCAGGTTTCCTTACTCCTGCCTCAGAGCCCTTCCCAGGACTGTTTCATTGGGGCAGATAAGAGGATTTGCTGCGGGGCTAAGGCAGTGTCCACGGGGCCTTGAACAGTGCATCCCCTTGGAGGCGCTCAGCCACCCAGCAGCTTAGCTTGCTGCATTGGCGAGAAGATTCTGTGGGAAGGAATAGGGTGTAAACGACTCTCACTTTCCACACTGTCTGACTCCTGTAAGCTGTTATCCTTGAAAATAAAGTGCAATGTTTGGCAAGATAGAAAGGGCTGTGGTGGCAGCTTGCCTAGAGAGCCCTAGTGTTAGCTTAGTGTCCTCTCAGCTGAGATCCAGTTCCCTTCAAAGCACGCTCTCCCTACATTCCTGTGGGAATGCCCTGTAGGAAGAGGGAATTTTCTGTGAGAAGAAGGTGGATTCCCTGAGGAAATCTGTGAGACAGAACATGTGGCTAATTTTTTTTTCATATGTTACTTTAATCTTCATAAACAAGGCATGTGTTCCTTGCAGAAGCAGTATGTGGAGACAGGCAAGCTTGCAGCAGCTGCAGTAGTGTGGAAATCTTTTTGCCTGTCTTATAATTTTGTTTGTTTTTTTACTTCCCCAGATTAGTCTGCTGAACTCAATTCATGAGAACTTCTCACAGTAAGTACTGTCAGTCCTCCTTCCCACTAATACCCTGCCAGCCTGCGCTTTGAATTCAGCCCACCTCACATTGCTATAATGTGCTTGACAAAGGTACATGCAAGACTTAACGCTGGGTATGTGATTCTTACTCTTTTAGCCCTTCTGCTAAGTATCTTGTTTACACTCTCCTTGAGTACCTGCAAAACTATAATGATAGTAGAGTGAAGGAAGAGCTGACGAAAAAAGTTAACTTTCAAATAATTTGACTGTGCCCACCTACTAAAATCTCTCTGTATGTTATCAAATTAATATTTGTTAATGAACACATAGAGATGCTTTAAAATTTACATAATGGAATTTATATAATTTTTTAGATTTTTTAAATCTCATGGTAGATTTTTTTTGGTTAATGTGTACATTGTTCTCTAAAAACTAGATGTCAAGGCCCACCTGTTCCCAAATCAAGCCCTCAAGCATGTCCATTTGCCCACCCACCATCCAGCAGCCCCAGGACTTGCTCCTTGGAGAGCATGCTTGCCTTCTCTCTGGCACAAATCTCTGCTGTCCTCTGGCAGGCCCTTCTCTCTGGCACAAATCTCTGCTGTCCTCTGGCAGATGACAGGGGACACATTGTGACTGACATCTTATTGAGTTACAGGTTCTAGATTTTAAGCTTCTTTTCTTTAAAAAAAAAAAAAAAAGCCCGCAGCTTCCCCTGGTTTTAGGAAATCTCAGAATATGTCTCCCAGTTTCAAGTATCTGCCAATCCTCAAATGTTGTAAACCAAATGAAATCATTACTTACGCAGTACATGCCGTATTTCAAATAAATAATGTTTTTGTTAATTTTAGTCACATTTTACTGCAAGAAAATACATAGTACTTATGAAAGTTACAGGGAAAGTATGACAAAAAAGATTAATATGCAATTATAAGACCAGGCTAATTTCCATGCCTTCTCAGAGGTTTAGCCTCCTTCATTGCCTGGGATCCCAGGGGCCCCCGTGGCTCCACCGTGCGTTACAAAGACCTGATTGCCTCTCCCAAGGGTCATCATCTGGATACAGAGCTGACTGCTTGGCATTTCCCCCTGCCTCAGAGTCCTGTGTGCCGGTCATAACTCTACTGGTTTTTCTTTCAGGGCCATGGCCTCCCCTGCTGCCCGGGACCAGTTTTTACGTCAGATGGAACAGATTGTGGAAGGAATTAAGCAAAGCAGAATGAAGGTCAGATGGCTTCTTTTCTGTAATGCAGCCCAGGTCTTATAGTGGTGACAGGGAAGGTCCTGGGAAGAAAAGGCCTCTTCTGGTAGTTGGGGAGTGTGCCCTCAATCCTGAAAAGACACATTTCTACAGAGGTATTCCCACCACGCGTCTTACTCTGTAATGGGCAGGGCCTGTCTCATGAGCTGCCTACACCCAGGGGTTCAAAAGTTGCTGTTAGCAGTAGCTCCCAGGTATTGAACACCTATTGTGTACCAAGCATTGTGCTGACATTCCTAAAAGACCTCTGAAGTGAACAGTATCACACCCATTTTACAGATGAGGACACCACCTTTGACCAGCAGGCTTCCGCTCTTGACTAGATTCACTTCCTCGGTGGATCTGTGGTACCTGACATTCCGCCACAAGAGATTCATTCCTTAGGAATCTTAGGATCTTGAGAGCATTTTGGTTTTCAGGAACCCTCTAAAAAAGAGAAATCATTGCTGAACTGAGTTCTGCCAAATTGAGAGGAAATTGAGTCTCAGAAGTCTGAAGAGAACAGAGAGGCCCTACTCAGGGTGCAGCATGGGATTTTCCTACAGAGACAGCTGCAGTTTCCTACCACCATTCTCAGATGAATCCTAAATAGTACTTCCAAATATCTCTTGCTTATGGTCCTGTTTTAAAAATGTATCACACCAGAGTGGTTCTCCGACATGGTAGTAAAATCTTCCAGGGACGCTGGGTTTCTCCTCTTATGATCTTGGGGCAGAGGGCTCCAGTGAGTGATGCCAGAATGTAAACACATGAGAAAGAAAGAATTGTCCATAGGTCCTGTCATCATAAAAAACCCTGTTACAGAAGACAAACCTTCAAGTTGCCTGTAATCTCATCTCACAAGAGATGAGCTAAGGGCAGAAGTGCTCCATATCCCTTTCCCTGTAGAAAAATATCATTAATCTCTCTGTGAATGACTTCAATAAAACGACGTCAAAGGAGGAGAAAAAAAGTATCACTAGTAACAAGCACGATTTCTGAAGACTATTCAGCTGTAAAAATGAGAACGACATAAGTCAGTGCTTGCCTATATATGCACACTCACCCAAGCCAGGATAGGCTGTCTTGCAGAGAGAGAATGCAGTCCCCTCTCAGTGACCTGGGGTATGAGTAGGTGGAGGGCAGAGAACCTGGCTGACCAAAAGCCTCTGACAACCCAGGTGTCAGTGTGTTAGACGCTTCCGCCTTGCCATTGCTCTGCAGGAAGCTGCTCTGGTTCATAGTCAAGAACAACAGGAATCCATGGGGTTTTTTCCTTTGACTTCTGCTTCGTGTTTACAGAGAGCAGTGTAAACAGGAAGCGGAGGCCAAAGGAAAAAACTCCATGAATTCCTGTTGTTGACTATGAGCCAAAGCAGGGGAAGAAATGGGCCTCACCCCTTCACTCTCTTCACTCTCCCCGAGGCTTCATGCTCTTGGCCCCTCAGTGCTGACCAGTGTGGAAAGGCGCTGCTGTATCTGTCTCTCCCCTCCATGGTGGGTGCCAAATGGGTCAATGGCACCCAGGGCAGAGTGGGCTCTCTTTCTCTGGTCTGCATCCCCGGTGGCTGATGTAGCACCTAACCCATGGTTAGGCCCTCAAGGACTATTTGTTGAATGAGTGAATTCTTTCAGCAGAGTCAAAGAGCAGTTCTCAAAGAGGGTTCCAGATATGCTTTGAATGTTGAATGTTGATAGACACTGTGAATGGAACAGCAGTCACTTGGATGGATGTGTTTTATTGTGTTTGTTTAAAAAAAAAAAAAAGCTTTCCCTGTAACAGTGCCTTAATGGATCCTGCTCTCATAGATGTGGCAGGGGAGTCTGTCCTCTCAAGCACAGGTTTCTCAGAACCAGCAGGTTCAGAGTGTTACATAGTAGACCAGCGTTGGGTAACAATGACCGAATAGGTGTTTATGCCCCGTCTGAGGGTTTCTGAGTAAAGAAGAGGTCACATATCCGTCAGCATTTTGACCTCACTCGGAGTTAAGGTCTCTGGATCTCTGGAATACTGTGAGCAAGTGCTTGGCACAAGCACTTCACAGACCTAGGGTGTGAAGAGGTGATAAGGAGGGAATAACAATCGTACGTCTGGGTAAGGGGACACTGAGAAGAGTGTGAAAATGAAGCTTAGATCAAAGAGTCAACTCCTGCTTCTCATAGTGAGTTGGCATTCTAGGATGTGAAATGTTGAGAAGAAAAATGGTCTTTATTGAGCAGCTACTATAGACCAGGTGATGGATCATTCACTTACCATTTCATGTCCCAAGCTTCTTGTAACAAAACTGGTTATCTTGATATTCTTATTTTAGCTAAAGGACGTAGCATTCAAAAAAGTTAAATTAGCTGTCCAAGGATACACAGTGAGTGGCAGAACTAGGATTTGAACCCAGCCTTTCTGGCCTCAAGCTCATACTATTTCTAGGTTGCCACACTAACTCCCACAGTGGATCCTGGATAAATTCATAATTCAAGCGCATTGCTACCTCACTAGGACATAATCAGTCACGGTGAAGTGTTTTGCTAAAGTACAGAGCAGAGAGGAAAGGCCTGAGATAGAGCTGCTGGCTGTCCTAATAAATGAGAGGGACCTAGCTGTGAGGTCCTAGCCAGTGCAGCAGAAAAGATGTCTGCTGCTTTGAGAGTTGGAGCCCACGAAGGAACAGTAGTGGGAAATGCGGTGGGCTGGTGTGTCACTGTGACAGGATCATGAGTGGGTGTCAGAGACCCATGCAGGCAGCATTAGGGGTTCCATCGACAGGGATCAGGACTTGCTGCTGAGCCAGGGCTCCAAGTGTGGTAGGACACCCCAGAGGGGACTGGCCACTCTGGGAGACCTAGGCACAAGGGAGGGCACCAAACTGGAGACCTAGCATGGGTGTGCACCAGGCATCCGTATGCAGACCTGTGGAAAGAGCAGGGCACAGGGTCTTGGGACTCAGGAACTGAATGCAAGGTCAGGATTTGACTAGGCAAATCTGTGTTTACCAAATCCCTCCCCACAGAAATCATGGTCAGGCATCAGCAAAGCCACAGCAAAGCATCTCTCAGAATTTGATTCAACAAGCTTTTGAGCACCGGCCATGAGTCAGGCACCCGGTCTGTACCGTAACTCTTACTGCCCTCATTTCCTGGCTGATTCTCTGGGTTTACCTTCCAGACATATAGCACATAGCATTGCCAGCCCTGCTCTAGTGTCCTCAGAGAGCCTCTCTGAGCTTCCAGGCTGAGGAGGCCGTGCACCCACCCTCCTCTCCGTCACCTCCCCCAGTGTCATTTTCCTCACAGGACCTATCAGTGTTGCGAATATTTTGTGTGTCTGTTTGTCAGGGTGCTTGCTTAATGTGAATCTCTAGAATGTATGCTCTGTGAGAGCAGTGACTTTGCCATGTTCACCACTACACGTAGCTACTCAGTAGGTTCTAAGTCAATGTTTGTTGAATGAATAAGCTTTTGGATACCTTAGAAAAGTCTCTTTAAATCAAAGCCTAGCATCTATTTATGAGATCAAAATCCTGAAAATATCCTAAATTGTCTACCAGCAGAAAGATGGGTAAGTTAGCAATCAGCAGGAATAGTGTATTGTTTTTAAAATGATAATTTGTAGAAAATTTATAATGACATGGAAATACTTACATTAAATCAAAAGAGGATACACGGTTTTATTATATGAGCACAGTTTTTAAATCAGGGTTTCTCAACCTCAGCACAGTTAACATTTCGGGCTAGATAATTCTTTGCTGTGGGGGTGTCCTGTGCAATGTAGGATGTTTAGCAGCATTGCTGGCCTCTACCCAGTGATACCAGTAGCACCCACTTCTCACAGTTGTGACAATCAAAACTGTCTCCAGACACTGCCGGGTGGGGGATGGGGGGCAAAATAGCTCCTAGTTGAGAATCACCAACCTGTCCATTGTGAAATTGTAGTGAGAAAAAAAAATGGAAACAGTTAATACTCAGGGATAGAAAAATTGCTGAATAAATTGTAGAGCCTCCATGTAATATCATGCAAATAAATTAACCAACCTCAAAAATTATATATTGAAGCTTCCTCTACTGGAAGGAAATCCATGAAACTGTTAACAACTGTTGCCTTTTGGATGTTGCCAGTAGCCCTTGGGCAGAACATGTCTTTTCATCACCATTTCCCACAATGTTTCAACAGATGGAAAAGAAAAAGCAAGAGAACAAAATGAGAAGAGACCAGTTGAACGACCAGTACTTGGAGCTGTTAGAAAAGCAGAGGCTATACTTTAAGACTGTGAAAGAGTTCAAGGAGGTAAGAGGAAGGCTGGGCAGCACATTAAGGCTAACGTGAGATATATGTTCACCTCAAAAGAAGCCACTAAAAAACAGCAGTTTTTTGGTTTTCCTCTGGTCTGTGAAGGGAAATAACAAGACAGAGTGTGATCTGGCAGTGAAGTGTGGCGTCTAGGTAGCTGAAGATTGCGTTTTTCTGTGGCCCATCTTGAGGTCTAATTAAATGTTTTAAGACATCACATCACTTTAGTTTTCCTAACATTAGTAAGCACATTAACTCACAAAACGACTCCATCAGTCCATATCAAGGGCCACTTGGAAACAGCATTTGTTGCGGATTCAGATATAGAATCTTCTTTCCTGCCAATCTTAGGGTGGGGAGGGACCTCAAGAAGCCGTGTGGGAAGAGAGAACTTTGAAGTGTCACAGGCTTGGATTCAAATCCTACATTTACCACTTACCAGCTGTGTTTTCTGGCAATGACCTAATCCCTCCCAGCCTCAGTTTTCTCATTGGTGAATTCCGTTGCATCAGGTGAGAAATTTGAAACATCCAGCACCAGGCCTGGCACCTCCTAACACCCAGCACTCAACTGAATTTCGGTTTTCCCTGTTTTTCCTTCCTGCATTTGGGCAGTTACTCTTCATTGTTCCAGAAAGAAAAATGCCTGCCCTTAAGAGATTTTCCAAAAAGACTTCATTTGGTCCCTTGCTAGGGTCTCAGCAGCTTTATTTTAAGGAATTCCTTCTCCCTAACCTAAATCCATGTGGTTTCAGTGAGTTTAGAGACTGCTGAAAATACAGCAGAGTTAAAGGTAGACTGTATCCTGGTGTTTGGTCTGCAGAATAAAAAATGTAGTCTTTCCATGCTCATAATTTTGTTCTTAATTTAAGACTTTTCTTCCTTCCTCATCTTTCCCTTGTCTTCTACATATTTCCTTTTCTGTGATTTAACTTCTAGAAGCCACATCCCGTAGGCATTTCAAAATCTCATCTTTTCCAGTGTTCCAGCTCCTACTATACCCCTGGGCAGATGCCAGGTTGTAACGCAGACTTCCTCCTCCTTAAGGAGCATACGCTGTGGTGGGAGAGAAGGATGGCAAGCTAAGAACAAGTCGTAACAAACAAGTAGTAACAATTCCAGACTTTGCCATGTGAGGAGACTGGTTTAGGTAGTGTGGTCTAGGAGGGCCCTCTAGGGTGAGCAGGACCTAGCCATGGGAAGAGAGAGTTCTTCAGCCACAGCAGTGCAGGAATGGGGAGCGGAGGGTCTGCGGCTCAGTCTGGGACTCCTTTGAGGCTAGCACAGGCTGCAGCTGAGGTCCCAGAAGGGCCAGTGAGTGAACTGGCAGGGAACAATTAGGAATTTGCTGCCCTACTCAGAGCTCCTCGTTCCCTTTAATCAAAACTCACAAAAGGAGAAGAACTGCATCTCAAATGTTGCTTGGAGACACCCTTTTGACGGTGTAGAAACAAAAAGCAAGTTGAGGAGGATAAGTATAAGCTGTCAAAGCAATTGAAAATGAAATGGAAAAGCTCATTCTCGCCCTGCAGGCTCTCAGACGAGAGCTTAGGATGACCTCCAAGGCACCAGTTCCTTCAGAGGTGTTAAGTGGCTTGGGTCTGGGTTCCCACCTGTGCTGGCAGTCATTGTCACACCAGACACAGAGGGTGGTTCCTTCAGAGCCAGCTAAGACACCTAGACCAGATTCTTGCCAGGCCTCTTTCCTTCAGTCCAAAGCAAGTCAGAAGAGGGGGAGGGGATGAAATATGTTTTTGCATATTTCTTTTTTTTATTATACTTTAAGTTTTAGGGTACATGTGCACAACGTGCAGGTTAGTTACATATATGTACATGTGCCATGTTGGTGTGCTGCACCCATTAACTCATCATTTAACATTAGGTATATCTTCTAATGCTATCCCTCCGCCTCCCCCCACCCCACAACAGGCCCTGGTGTGTGATGTTCCCCTTCCTGTGTCCATGTGTTTTCATTGTTCAATTCCCAACTACGAGTGAAAACATGTGGTGTTTAGTTTTTTGTCCTTGCAATAGTTTGCTGAGAATGATGGTTTCCAGCTTCATCCATGTCCCTACAAAGGACATGAACTCATCCTTTTTTATGGCTGCATAGTATTCCATGGTGTATATGTGCCACATTTTCTTAATCCAGTCTATCATTGTTGGACATTTGGCTTGGTTCCAAGTCTTTGCTATTGGGAATAGTGCTGCAGTAAACATACGTGTGCATGTGTCTTTATTGCAGCATGATTTATAATCCTTTGGGTATGTACCCAGTAATGGGATGGCTGGGTCAAGTGGTATTTGTAGTTCTAGATCCCTGAGGAATTGCCACACTGACTTCCACAATGGTTGAACTAGTTTACAGTCCCACCAACAATGTAAAAGTGTTCCTATTTCTCCACATCCTCTCCAGCACCTGTTGTTTCCTGACTTTTTAATGATTGCCATTCTAACTGGTGTGAGATGGTATCTCATTGTGGTTTTGATTTGCATTTCTCTGATGGCCAGTGATGATGAGCATTTTTTCATGTGTCTTTTGGCTGCATAAATGTCTTCTTTTGAGAAGTGTCTGTTCATGTCCTTTGCCCACTTTTTGATGGGGTTTTTTTTTCTTGTGAATTTGTTTGAGTTCATTGTAGATTCTGGATATTAGCCCTTTGTCAGATGAGTAGATTGCAAAAATTTTCTCCCATTCTGTAGGTTGCCTGTTCACTCCTATGGTAGTTTCTTTTGCTGTGCAGAAGCTCTTTAGTTTAATGAGATCCCATTTGTCAATTTTGGCTTTTGTTGCCATTGCTGTTGGTGTTTTAGACATGAAGTCCTTGCCCATGCCTATGTCCTGAAAGGTATTGCCTAGGTTTTCTTCTAGGGTTTTTATGGTTTTAGGTCTAACATTTAAGTCTTTAATCCATCTTGAATTAATTTTTGTATAAGGTGTAACGAAGGGATCCAGTTTCAGCTTTCTACCTAATGGCTAGCCAGTTTTCCCAGCACCATTTATTAAATAGGGAATCCTTTCCCCATTGCTTGTTTTTCTCAGGTTTGTCAAAGATCAGATGGTTGTAGATGTGCAGCATTATTTCTGAGGGCTCTGTTCTGTTCCATTGGTCTATATCTCTGTTTTGGTACCAGTACCATGCTGTTTTGGTTACTGTAGCCTTGTAGTATAGTTTGAAGTCAGGTAGCCTGATGCCTCCAGCTTTGTTCTTTTGGCTTAGGATTGACTTGGCATTGGGGGCTCTTTTTTGGTTCCATATGAACTTTAAAGTAGTTTTTCCAATTCTGTGAAGAAAGTCATTGGTAGCTTGATGGGGATGGCATTGAATCTATAAATTACCTTGGGCAGTATGGCCATTTTCACGATATTGATTCTTCCTACCCATAAGAATGGAATGTTCTTCCATTTGTTTGTATCCTCTTTTATTTCATTGAGCAGTGGTTTGTAGTTCTTGAAGAGGTCCTTCATGTCCCTTGTAAGTTGGATTCCTAGATATTTTATTCTCTTTGAAGCAGTTGTGAGTGGGAGTTCACTCATGATTTGGCTCTCTGTCTGTTATTGGTGTATAAGAATGCTTGTGATTTTTGCACACTGATTTTGTATCCTGAGACTTTGCTGAATCTATCAGCTTAAGGAGATTTTGGGCTGAGACAGTGGGGTTTTCTAGATATACAATCATGTCATCTGCAAACAGGGACAATTTGACTTCTTCTTTTCCTAATTGAATACCCTTTATTTCCTTCTCCTGCTTGATTGCCCTGACCAGAACTTCCAACACTATGTTGAATAGGAGTGGTGAGAGAGGGCATCCCTGTCTTGTGCCAGTTTTCAAAGGGAATGTTTCCAGTTTTTGCCCATTCAGTATGATATTGACTGTGGGTTTGTCATAGATAGCTCTTATTATTTTGATATATGTCCCATCAATAACTAGTTTATTGAGAGTTTTTAGCATGAAGTGTTGTTGAATTTTGTCAAAGGCCTTTTCTGCATCTATTGAGATAATCATGTGGTTTTTGTCTTTGGTTCTGTTTATATGCTGGATTATGTTTATTGATTTGCATATGTTGTACCAGCCTTGCATCCCAGGGATGAAGCCCACTTGATCATGGTGGATAAGCTTTTTGATGTGCTGCTGGATTCGTTTTGCCAGTATTTTATTGAGGATTTTTGCATCAATGTTCATCAAGGATATTGGTCTAAAATTCTCTTTTTTGGTTGTGTCTCTGCCAGGCTTTGGTGTCAGGATGATGCTGGCCTCATAAAATGAGTTAGGGAGGATTCTCTATTTTTCTGTTGATTGGAATAGTTTCAGAAGGAATGGTACCAGCTCCTCCTTGTACCTCTGGTAGAATTTGGCTGTGAATACATCTGGTCCTGGACTTTTTTTGGTTGGTAAGCTATTAATTATTGCCTCAATTTCAGAGCCTGTTATTGGTGTATTCAGAAATTCAACTTCTTCCTCGTTTAGTCTTGGGAGGGTGTATGTGTCCAGGAATTTATCCATTTCTTCTAGATTTTCTAGTTTATTTGCGTAGAGGTGTTTATAGTATTCTCTGATGGTAGTTTGTATTTCTGTGGGCTTGGTGGTGATATCCCCTTTATTATTTTTTATTGTGTCTATTTGATTCTTCTCTCTTTTCTTCTTTATTAGTCTTGCTAGCAGTCCATCAATTTTGTTGATCTTTTCAAAAAACCAGCTCCTGGATTCATTGATTTTTTGAAGGGTTTTTTATGTCTCTATTTCCTTCAGTTCTGCTCTGATCTTAGTTATTTCTTGCCTTCTGCTAGCTTTTGAATGTGTTTGCTCTTGCTTCTCTAGTTCTTTTCATTGTGATGTTAGGGTGTCAATTTTAGATCTTTCCTGCTTTCTCTTGTGGGCATTTAGTGCTATAAATTTCCCTCTACACACTGCTTTGAATGTGTCCCAGAGATTCTGGTATGTTGTGTCTTTGTTCTCGTTGGTTTCAAAGAACATCTTTGTCTCTACCTTCATGTCATTATGTACCCTGTAGTCATTCAGGAGCAGGTTGTTCAGTTTCCATGTAGTTGAGTGGTTATGAGTGAGGTTCTTAATCCTGAGTTCTAGTTTGATTGCACTATGGTCTGAGAGACAGTTTGTTATAATTTCTGTTCTTTTACATTTGCTGAGGAGAGCTTTACTTCCATCTATGTGGTCAATTTTGGAATAGGTGTGGTGTGGTGCTGAAAAGAATGTATATTCTGCTGATTTGGGGTGGAGAGTTCTGTAGATGTCTATTAGGTCTGCTTGGTGCAGAGCTGAGTTCAGTTCCTGGATATCCTTGTTATCTTTCTGTCTTGTTGATCTAATGTTGACAGTGGGGTGTTAAAGTCTCCCATTATTATTGTGTGGGAGTCCAAGTCTCTTTGTAGGTCACTCAGGACTTGCTTTATGAATCTGGGTGCTCCTGTATTGGGTGCATATATATTCAGGATAGTTAGCTCTTCTTGTTGAATTGATCCCTTTACCATTATGTAATAGCCTTCTTTGTCTCTTTTGATCTTTGTCGATTTAAAGTCTGTTTTATCAGAGACTAGGATTGCAACCCCTGCCTTTTTTTGTTTTCCATTTGCTTGGTAGATCTTCCTCCATCCCTTTATTTTGAGCCTATGTGTGTCTCTGCATATGAGATGGGTTTCCTAAATATAGCACACTGATGGGTCTTGACTCTTTATCCAGTTTGCCAGTCTGTGTCTTTTAATTGAAGCATTTAGCCCATTTACATTTAAGGTTAATATTGTTATGTGTGAATTTGATCCTGTCATTATGATGGTAGCTGGTTATTTTGCTCATTAGTTGATGCAGTTTCTTCCTAGCCTCAATGGTCTTTACAATTTGGCATGTTTTTGCAGTGGCTGGTACCAGTTGTTCCTTTCCATGTTTAGTGCTTCCTTCAGGAGCTCTTTTAGGGCAGGCCTGGTGGTGACAAAATCTCTCAGCATTTGCTTGTCTGTATTTTATTTCTCCTTCACTTATGAAGCTTAGTTTGGCTGGATATGAAATTCTGGGTTGAAAATTCTTTTCTTTAGGAATGTTGAATATTGGCCCCCACTCTCTTCTGGCTTGTAGAGTTTCTGCCAAGAGATCAGCTGTTAGTCTGATGGGCTTCCCTTTGTGGGTAACCTGAGCTTTCTCTCTGGCTGCCCTTAACATTTTTTCCATTTCAACTTTGGTGAATCTGACAATTGTGTGTCTTGGAGTTGCTCTTCTAGAGGAGTATCTTTGTGGCATTCTCTGTATTTCCTAAATTTGAATGTTGGCCTGCCTTGCTAGATTGAGGAAGTTCTCCTGGATATTATCCTGCAGAGTGTTTTCCAACTTGGTTCCATTCTCCCCGTCACTTTCAGGTACACCAATCAGACGTAGATTTGGTCTTTTCACATAGTCCCATATTTCTTGGAGACTTTGGTCATTTCTTTTTATTCTTTTTTCTCTAAACCTCTCTTCTCGCTTGATTTCATTCATTTGATCTTCCATCACTGATACCCTTTCTTCCAGTTGATCAGATCGGCTACTGAGGCTTGTGCATTCATCATGTAGTTCTCGTGCCATGGTTTTCAGCTCCATCAGGTCCTTTAAGGACTTCTCTGCATTGGTTATTCTAGTTAGCCATTTGTCTAATTTTTTTTCAAGGTTTTTAACTTCTTTGCCATGGGTTCGAACTTCCTCCTTTAGCTCAGAGTAGTTTGATTGTCTGAAGCGTTCTTCTCTCAACTCATCAAAGTCATTCTCAGTCCAGCTTTGTTCCATTGCTGGTGAGGAGCTGCGTTCCTTTGGAGGAGGAGAGGCACTCTGATTTTTACAGTTTCCAGTTTTTCTGCTCTGGTTTTTCCCCATCTTTGTGGTTTTATCTACCTTTGGTCTTTGATGATGGTGACGTACAGATGGGGTTTTGGTGTGGATGTCCTTTCTGTTTGTTAGTTTTCCTTCTAACAGACAGGACCCTCAGCTGCAGGTCTGTTGGAGTTTTCTGGAGGTCCACTCCAGACCTTGTTTGCCTTGGTATCAGCAGCAGAGGCTGCAGAACAGCGGATATTGGTGAACAGCAAATGTTGTTGCCTGATCATTCCTCTGGAAATTTTGTCTCAGAGGAGTACCCAGCTGTGTGACGTGTCAGTGTGCCCCTACTGGGGTGTGCCTCCCAGTTTGGCTACTCGGGGGTCAGGGACCCACTTGAGGAAGCAGTCTGCCCATTCTCAGATCTCCAGCTGCGTGCTGGGAGAAACACTCTTCTCTTCTAAGCTGTCAGACAGGGACTTTTAAGTCTGCAGAGGATTCTGCTGCCTTTTGTTTGGCTATGCCCTGCCCCCAGAGGTGGGCTCTATAGAGGCAGGCAGGCAGGCAGGCCTCCTTGTGCTGCAGTGAGCTCCACCCAGTTTGAGCTTCTCGGCTGCTTTGTTTACCTACTCAAGCCTCAGAAATGGCGGGTGCCCCTCCCCCAGCCTCGCTGCTGCCTTGCAGTTTGATCTCAGACTGCTGTGGTAGCAATGAGTGATGCTTCGTGGGCGTAGGACCCTCTGAGCCAGGCACGGGATATAATCTGCTGGTGTGCTGTTTGCTAAGACTGTTGGAAAAGCACAGTATTAGGGTGGGAGTGACCCAATTTTCCAGGTGCCATCTGTCACCCCTTTCTTTGACTAGGAAAGGGAATTCCCTGACCCCTTGTGCTTCCTCGGTGAGGCGATGCCTCGCCCTGCCTCGGCTAACGCTCAGTGCACTGCACGCGCTGTCTTGCACCCACTTTCTGACACTCCCCAGTGAGGTGAACCCGGTACCTCAGTTGGAAATGCAGAAATCACCCATCTTCTGCCTCGCTCACACTGGGAGCTGTAGACTGGAGCTGCTCCTATTCGGCCATCTTGGCTCCACCCCCTGAAAATCCTGCATATTTCATTTAAATATATTTCACCTCACATTTAGCATGTCCTTTCATTTTTTGGTGTTAAAATTGTCTTAGAAAATAATTGTGATGGTGGGTAGTCCTTTTTTTTTTTTTTTGAACATATTACTTGGCAAAAATTTAAAACTGGCACCCACATGTCAGTGTTCCAGCATCTTTCTCCCACAAGCTCTTCTGAGGTAATTTGGGGCCACCACAGGTGTTGAGGAGGAGGTGGCGATAGGGACTTGCTTGCTACTCCACCAGCCTCTACCCCATATCTTCAGCCAGACTAGTTCTGCTGCTTTTCTGTTTTATATGTTACAGTTTAATTTGGACTTTCATCCAGGGTGGAGCCTTCTCCAGCACCCTCTATTTTGCCTTCTCACCATCCCCTCACTGGCCCTCTACTTCTGCGTTCTGAATTCTCACTGCATCCTGGGCCCAAGCACTTGTAGTGTGCAATAATTATTCTTCATGGAAAACACAACATTGTTGTCTACCATATGGTTTTTTGCCACCTTAGCGGTTGCCTTTGTTGGGTTTGATTTACCCCACGTTAAATGGGCAACAGTTATGCGCCGTGGGCGCCATCAGGTCATGATACTAAGATTTAAATTCAATAGCACTGATGAATTCAAACCCTACATTTTTGTGAAGCTGGCTTTCGGTACATAACCTTGAGTGAACTTAGCTCTCTGGCACCTAGTGGGCCTGGATAGAGTTTTCAGCAGGAAAGAGACTGAGGTGATGAGACATTTTCCCTTTTCTTCTAGAAACAAACACCCAAAGCGCCTCTTTTGTATTTGCTTTGAAGAGACGGAGAATATGATTCTGTAGGCTGACATACTAGGTGACATTGCAGGCTGTCTCTACCGAACAGTACAAGCATCGCCTAGGGTTCTGTGACACACACAGTTCCCCACGGTAGGGTTCTGATGCTGTTTTTGCCTCATTTAAACGGTGAGGTGGGTGACAGTTTAAACTTACTTACTGTTTCATATTTTTGTTACGGAAATCTTAAAAAATATACAAGTAGAGAGTATAGTATAACAATATAATAGTGTAGCTCTCTGTTATTGTTCCATCTCTTCCCCTCCATTTTTTTTAAGCTGGAGTCTTTTTCCCCCCAAGTACATCTCAAGCCATTTTTAAAAGGAACCCAGCATCACCTTATTTCTGTCCCCCCACTGCCCTGCCCATGAACTGCCCCTCTCTCCCCAAAAAGGTGCTCAAAAGTGTCAGAGCACCTTGCTTCTGACAGCCTGAAAGTATTCAGCCTTACCACCAAGGCAAGCACCCACCTGTTTCCTTGCTCCCTGCGTGAAAGACACATCTGAATCCTGTAGATGAGCCAGCACTAGTCTTAGCAAAACCAAGGTCGTTGTGGTCATGCTGCCATCACACTGCCAAAAGATCAGGGCCTCCAGAGAGCTGGGAGCACCTGACCCTGGCCCAGGGAGGTGGAAAAATTGACCGTGGGGGTTTTGAGTGCAGAAGGTTCAAGGGTAAAAGTTTTTCTCCCACAATAAATGCACCTCCAGGAAAACACAGCCCCTGGAGGCCTGACCACTGCCAAGCCTGTGAGCTCTACCTCTCCGGGCCCTTTCTGCTACCACTTTTATCTCCCAATTTAAAAGCAGGACTCCTTGTGACCCTGCCCAGAGAATGGGGTCAGAGTTATTGGAGGTTTGCTAGCAGATGGAGGTATCCTGAGCTACTAAGGCCAGTGGAACAAGGGCAGGAGGCGCAGTTAGAAGCTTTTGAAGATGACCCCAGAGGGAACATGAAATGATGCAGAGGTGACTTGTGCCACTGGATGTCAGATTCTACAGGCAGAGGATGGGACAGTGACTTCCCTCAGTGATAACCCGTAGCACGTGCCATTGATTTCATACAGTTCGGTTTTAAGGAAGGGCAGGTTATCTTTTTTTTTTTTTTTTTTTTTTTTTTTTGGAGACAGAGCCTTGCTCTGTCACCCAGGCTGGAGTGCAGTGGCACAATCTCAGCTCACTGCAAGCTCCGCCTCCTGGGTTCATGCCATTGTCCTGCCTCAGCCTCCTGAGTAGCTGGGACTACAGGCGCCTGCCACCACGCCTGGCTAATAATTTATATTTTTAGTAGAGACGGGGTTTAGTAGTAGCCAGGATGGTCTCGATCTCCTGACCTCGTGATCCGCCTGCCTCGGCCTCCCAAAGTGCTGGGATTACAGGCATGAGCCACTGCGCCCGGCCCCATTATCTCTTAATATCTCTTATCCTATTTTCTGAGTTTCTTTCTTAAAGACAAGAATATTCTTAACTTTCACTGTTAGAACTCTATGTGTTTTGCCTGCTATGTAAACTAGGGCTCCCTTTTATCTCTTTTTAGGCTGCTGTCTCCAAAGCCTTTCCCCACTCCCTCACCATAGTAGGCCAAGACTGGCAGATAAGTGTGCTTTCTGCTTCTATCCCCTTGAAGTTTCATAGACTTCATGAAGTCTTTGGGAATGACAGTGCCTATCCTCTCATCCTATTTTCAGTCTGACAGCCCAGAAATGGAGCATCATTATAGTTATATTGGTGTTGATGTCAGTAGGTCATCAGGAAGCTTCACCATGCTGGCGGCAGCATGCCAAGAGACTGGGTTGGCCAGGAGATGTCTCCCATAGGGATATGGGAAGGGCTTTGAGACCATCTTGGCCTCACATGGGTGCTAATGTAGTCACCACTCTCTCTATACTCTCTGCTTTCCCTCCAGGAGGGCCGCAAGAATGAGATGCTGCTGTCCAAGGTGAAAGCGAAGGCCTCCTGAACATCCCCAGCCGTGGTTGTATGTCATTGATTTTACTTTTAAGCATCGTATATCACCTACAAGATCATGAAATGGTTCTGAAAGCGACAGTAGAGAGATGCAGTTGTGATGATTTCAACAACCTGGATGTTTTCTTCCTCCTCTTTGCTTCCATTCATCTCTGTTGGCTGCTGTTGATGGAGTCAGACAGTAAACACGTGGCTTGGATAACACCCATCATCCTATGAAGAATATGGGGAGTACTTGTTCTCTGTTGATTCAACTTTTATGTCTCCAGTAACATTGCGCTTATGAAGGTACCTGTATTTGTATGGACTCTGAATAAAGAAGAATTCATTTGTTTAGCAAGTATTAGTTCAGCAACCACTGAGAAATAAGCACTGAGGAAGATTCAGAGACATGTAAAACACAGTTCCTACTGCACAGGTACCCAGCAGGTGGCCCAGGGAGGCAGATACAGCACACTTGACCACAGAACTGGGCTATCCAAGATGTTTTTCAGTAAACAGAAGGCATTTAGCTGAAATGATCAGCCCATGTAGTGTTGGTCACTTGGGCCTTTCACCTGCCATGGTACCTTTTGTTCCCAGCTCCTCCAGGTGCCAGCCAGCAGGCTTGGTGGTGACAGCAACTGGAACGAAAGTTCAGTGTTGTTTTAATTTTTATATGTTACTCAAGTTTATTTCTCAGAAAATTGAAAACAGACCTTGTGCTGAGGACACGTCAATAAAAATTATACCTTCCCCCGCCCCAATGTTCATGTGAGTCACAGCATGCAGAGGGGCTGTGCATCCCCCTCATTGAAGGCACATTTGATGAGGCTACGCTGCAGATGGGTCATGGTCTGAGCCAGGAGAGAGACAGACACTGTTCCCTGCACTCAAGGCAAGTAGGGTGTCAGGAGGAAGAGCAGTAGGGTTTGCAGAGATCCAGGGAAACTTCCTGGAGGAGGCAGCATTTGAGCCCTATCTAAAGGGAGAATCGGATGTTGATAGGAAGACTGTTTTAAATGAAAATACACTATGATTAAAAACCCAAGAGAGTGCAGAGGAGTACAAGGCATGCATGTTGGGAAAGGAGGGGATAAGCTAGTCTCTGCAGGAGGCTTCAGAGACCCGTCTGGGAAGTAGGGCTGAGACTAGGCTTTGGAGGGCCTTGAAGGGCAGCTGAGGGTTGATTTTAATCCCTGGAAATGACCAGTGCAGATCAAACATGGAGCTCCTGCTGCCCTGGTCCTCAGGAGTCTGGTAACTCAGTCATGTTCTGTAGGTTTGTGCTCCATTTTGCATAAATCTTGCAAACATACCAGGTGGCAGGTTTGCACAGTAACACAAAAGCTTAAACATGTCAAGCAAGTGGGGCATTCAGCAGCCACAGAAATGTGTTCATTTTTAGTTCCCTAATGGATGTGATTAAGCAGGGCTGATGTGTAGAGATTTAAAAACACACACACGTGCTGGATTAAAAACAGCCACTGGTTTCAGTGCCAGGGCCAGCAAGGCCTGCCTGAGCCAGACGGAAGCAGCAGCTTGCAAATAGAAACTGCCACCTGCGAGCGCTTCTTGGACCATGTGCAGCTCCACCTCAGCTGGTCCCTGAGCCATGGTCATGTGGGGGTTTTGAAGGGCTAAGTTGAAGCAAGTAATTGCAAAAGAACAGGTGGCACTCTGAGGGCAGGGGAAGGAGACAGAAGTTTGACTGTGTTTGAAATTATTTCAGTCAGGGAAACATCTGCGTTGTCTTGTTAAGCAGCTTGTAGGCCCACCCCTGGCTAACTGAACTTTGTGAGCAGTTGGGGCAGTTATTTGAATATTTGTCCAAAGGTGGTAGGGAGGCAGATGACATTCTGGGGTTACTGGAGTCCACCTCTGTGCTGATGGGGAAAGTATGGCATGATGAATCCAAAGCAACCAGTAATTCTTTTTGAAAGTGCAGGCATTTATTTTGAGCTGTATTTCACAGGAGTTTCATTTGGTTTGGTTTTGGTATAGAGAGGTGTCCATAGATCTCTATTCCTTTTTTTTTTTTTTTATCCACAAGGCCTACTACGGATAAATCAGTTTTTGTTGCCTGAATACACTTTGAATTAGACTACGAAGCCAGTTTGAGCTCAAATTTCACACTTGCTGCAGACAACTCTCAGTGTGGACAGTGCCTTTCTGAGTAATTAGGATGTTATATGACTTTTTGGTGAAGCTGTATAGGCTAAGGAGATGCCCCAAGGCCCCTGATCATTTCAGAAGCCACCTGGAGCACCAGAAGGGGTCATCTTCCCAGGGCTATGGCTCTGTGTGCTTAGACATAGTATGGAATTGTGCTCTAAGCCCACAGGCTTCTCCAGAGTTAAAAGGAAGCAAGAACATCCTTAAGTTACTTTTTCAAAATATGCGCTTCAAGAGGAACCAGGTTTCCCCAGGAGAGACAGGCTCCCTGCTCAATCAGCACAGGGAGTTGCTAGCGGGCAGGCTGCCCAGTGCTGTGGAATCTCCGCCAGCCTCTGGGTTGGGGGGTCCCTCCCACTTCTTGCTTCTTATGGAGTACGTGGGACTGCTCTGCTTTAAGCCGCGATCAGAGCTGTTGTGAGCAGGACAAGATTGCGTGATCACAAAGTGCGTGGGGAGTTGCTAGGACATTTGTTGATGTCTTTGACCTGTGCTCCGTCTCTGTTGGATGACTGGGGTTACCTAACACCACTAGAGGGAGGTACAGAATGTTAAACAGTCGTCAGAGTCACACTGAGGGTTGTTTTAACAGAGGGCAAATTCCCAGTTTGTCAAGCATATCTCTGTTAGAGTCCGAAGTTCATGGTTTTAATGGTTCTAGCTCGTAGTCCTTACATATTTTCAGGATAGCTGGGTCCTGCCAGTGTCCGCTGAGTCCATCAGCACAACCAGAAGGTCCAGGGTCCAGGTATGGGAAGCATTCTCTGACAATACCGAGCCCTCGGGACCTCCTGAAACCTTGAGCAGAGGCTGGAGAAGACCTTCAGACAGTCCTTTTACTACCTCACAAAGTGCCACGCCCGGGACCTCAGACCTCAGGGTTGTGACGTTGTTGATGTTGTCAGGCCCCAGTACGTCTCTAGTGACCGAAGCAGACCTGCCTGAAAGGGCACTCCAGACAGTGAGCCCTGGCTCTAACCTGTGCCCTCATATTTCTGCTGCCTCATATGGTCTTGTTTGCCCACTCTGTAGGTGACTGATGATCACCCTAAAAGGGAGGTAGGTATTAGCAGTAGCACAGTTACTTTGAGCCTAACCACTTGTTCTGAAGTGCAGATGTTGAAACATGCATTGAGGAAGAACACTTTAAGGAAGCACTTTATGATTTACTCATGGCTGGTGTTGGCCTCAAAGTAAAAGAACATCTTAATGCCAAACAGTACAATAAAGAGCCCCATAGGATGGATGCCATCATCTGTCCCCATGGTTGGGATTGCCAAGGAAAGTGCCTTGTTCCGTGCATCTTCAGAATCCCCCAGGCCCTCTCTTGATCCTTTTCATGAAGTCCAGAGCATTCCTTCTATGACAGGCTGAAGATGCATTGTAAAAGGTAATGCTATAATAGTATTCCCTCTTCTCACAATAAATGTGCAAAACTGGAGGATCTGGTGCTGATCTGCAGCATACTTGACAACACAGGGAATACCGTGGATGTTCCACGCCAGCCTTACATCCGTCCCCAAAATGTGCCAAGCTCA
This sequence comes from Pan paniscus, assembly GCF_029289425.2. Classification (NCBI taxonomy): domain Eukaryota; kingdom Metazoa; phylum Chordata; class Mammalia; order Primates; family Hominidae; genus Pan; species Pan paniscus. The sequence continues at coordinate 19,943,016 of NC_073262.2, read as the reverse complement.
CTGCCTGCCCACGTCCAGTGGCCCTGGGCAACAAAAGTAAGGGCCTGTCTTACCACACTCTCCCCAGCATCTAGCTCAAGGTAGATGACTGACTGGGAAATTCCGGTTGGATGAAATGGCTTTTCCACGTTGCAACTTTGCATCTCTATTAGGAAAATTTAGATTGAACCTTTCCTCTACTTGATGCTTAGTTTGAGAACAGTTTTCACAACTTTAGAGGGTCTCTCTCAGAGTATGTTATACTGTAACCTTGAAGTTTGAGATGAAACAAGGTGTCAGAGGTTTTGAATCTTTCAAAGGAATTGCCTTTTACAGATTTTTTTTTTATTCCCTAAGAAGGGAAAAAGAGAGGGAAGAACTACACTAATGTTAGAGATAAGGTATGTTTTGGCTCAAAATGTGTCATGAACCTAAAGGTAACTTGATGGGCAGAAATGTCTCAGCCACGTGAACCAAGAAGTGGGACCACAGTGCAAGGCTGTGGGTGGCAGCACTAGATACGGTGGTGGCAGGAGTGTGACATGTAGGCACTCCATGGGGGACAGCTGGACGGTGTCTATCAAAAGTGGAAATGCGTAAGCTCTTTGAACTAGCAATGCTACTCCTAAGAATTGTACCTGTGTACAAGGTACTTGTGTACAAGAGTTTTTGTTGAAACATTGTAATAGCAAAAAGTTGGAGAGTGCCACCAATACAGGGGAATGGTTAAATACATTATGGCCAGCTTAAACAATGGAATAGTTTGCAGAAATTTAAAACAATGGATCCTGTGTGTGTGTACTACCATAGAATGGTCCCCAAGATGCATGATTAAGTGAGGAAAAAAGCCCATGGTATCCTAATGTTTGGAATGGAGAAAGTGTGTAGATGTATGTGTGTGCATATGTTTTCACACAGACATATACACGTGTATATCATATGTCCACCTGCATATGCCTAGGATGTCTCTGGGAGGATATCTAGCAGCCCGACAGCCTGAATTGCCTCTGGGAAGAGGGGTGGGAATGACTTTTCAATGTACACCTTTTGTACCTTTTGAATTTTGTACCATGTACATGTATTATCTATTAAAAAATAGTTCTTAATTTTTAATTTGGTATACTTTTCTTAATAGAACCAAAATGGAAGAAAATTCTGATTCTCTAAATCTGCTTTCTTAAAGATAAAGCCTTTGATTCAAAACTAGTGAGACTCTTTCTTGGGTCTTGAGGCAATGGGCCATGGAAAGGGAGGTATCCTTTTCTGGTGGAATAGAATGCGGCAGTGAAGCAGAGGCTGGCTCTTCTCACACTCTGGGAGCATGTTGGGCTGGCAGAGGGAGGGATGGGGATGGGGAAATGGATGGTGATGTGACTAATCACTGGGACAGACGGGCTGCTGCAGGGTTCCGTCCATCTTACAAAAATCACAGTGCAACCCTGGTCCTCTGACTTTTGGAGTACAAAAGATAGGCATACCTCTGAGTCATGATTCAAGGGGGGCTGTTAACATCCTCCAGAAGCCGTGCCCATCTTGTGTGGAAACCTGCTGTGGGTGAGCCTTCCCCACCCCTGCCTTCTTTTAAAAACCAACACAACTCTGATTTTGTCCAGCTCCGAGGTGGCCGCGTGTCAGCCCCAGGAGAGGAACATGACAGCTTTTCCAGTCGGGGGAATCTCACTTTTTTTGGCCAACTGCTGGTTTGCGGATGGATGTCTAACCCAGTTGTTATGGCCAGTTTTGGGGAGACTGCTGAACTTCTGGCAAAGACTTTCCTGATGATCAGTGAGAGATGCACTAGGAGAGCTTCACCCTTTCTTCCTGTGATAAGTTATGGAGGAGGGACAGGGTTTGAGCAACTTCAGCCATCTTGAGACCATGAAGAGACATCCCAACACACTGAGGTTGGCAGAGGGAAAAGGTGGAAAGAGCCTGGCTCTCTGAAGGCATGATGAGCCTCTCAACCACACTGAGGCCCACCTGCTTCCATATTCTTGTTCTGTGAGAAAAATGAACCTCTGTTAGCTTGTGCATTCAACCAACAAATACTTGAGTTTCTTCTATGTGTCAGGCCCTGAGAATATAGCAGTAAAAAAAGCAGACAAGAGAACCTGCTTTCCTGGAGCTACTCTCCAGTGGGAAAAAACACACAAACAAGATAAATACGTAAATATTGTCATGTGGTACTTCAACATGCTGATTAAAGCACGGAAGGTATCAGGAGTGTCTGGTTTGGTGGCGGCTGCAATTTTATATTGAGAAGTGAAGGAAGGCCTCACTCACTGACTAGTGAGGGAGTGAGTATATGGATACCTGTGTAAAGAACAGTCCAGGCACAGGGGATAGCAAGTGTAAAGGCCCTAAGGTAGGAGCATACCCAGCAGGTGAGTTTGAGGAACATGAAGGAGACCTGTGTGGGGAGCCACTGGAGGGTTTTTGAGAAGGAAAGCAATGTGATCTGGGTTCATTTTGTTTGTTTGTTTGTTTTGAGATGGTGTTTCGCTCTTGTTGCCCAGGCTGGAGTGCAGTGGCACGATCTCGGCCCACTGCAACCTCCACCTCCCGGGTTCAAGTGATTCTCCTGCCTCAGCCTCCCGAGTAACTGGGATTACAGGCATGTGCCACCACACCTGGCTAATTTTATATTTTTAGTAGAGATGGGGTTTCTCCACACTGGTCAGGCTGGTCTCGAACTCCTGAGCTCAGCTGATCCACCCGCCTCAGCCTCCCAAAGTGCTGGGATTATAGGCGTGAGCCACCGTACCCGGCCAATCTGGCTTCATTTTAATAGGCATCCCTACACTGGTGCAGTGGCTCATGCCTGTAATCCCAGCACTTTGGGAGGCTGAGGAGGGGAGATCGCTTGAGCCCAGGAGTTCAAGACCAGCCTGGGCAATATGGCGAAACCCCGTCTTTACTAAAAATACAAAAAATTAGCCAGGCATGGTGGAGCACACCTGTAGTCCCAGCTACTCGGGAGGCAGAGGTGGGAAGATGGGTTGAGCCTGGGAAGTCGAGGCTGCAGGGAGCCATGTTCACGCCACCACACTCCAGCCTGGGTGACAGAGTGAGACTGTCTCAAAAAATAAAAATAAATAAAAAATAAGGATCCCTCTGGAGGCTGTGTTGACTATAGGGAGGGCAGAAGCAGGGAGCCCAGTTAAGAGACCCCTGAAATAGTCCAGATTTAAATATAACTGAAAAGAAAGTTTTATAAGACAATACTTAGCCTTTTAATACTACACTCTGATGTTTTTTCCTGTTCTGAAAATGCTGAGCATTGAAGTGCTGCTTTCCATCATCCCATCATAGCAGGTGCCTTTTCATGGCAGGTGGAATGTACTTCCCCTTGACCCTGGGCTTTTGCTTGTCCTATGGGTTAGCTGACTTGGCAGAAGTTTTGAAAGTATGCTTGCACGGTTGGGTTTACCTTCTTGCCCTTCTCTCTTGAGAAGAACGTACCCTGTTGGCCCAAGGACAGGATGAAGGACAAACAGAGCAGGCCTAGACGCAACCTGAAGCTTGAAGCCAAGCCTAGATGAGCCCTGCCTAGATCAGTGAAATCCCAGCCAACTCAGGCATATAAGCAAGAAATAAAGACTTGCTATATGCCACAGAGACTTCGTAGTAATTGCACATGACTATTGAGAATGTCGCTGATTGAGCCAACTACCAAATTGGTTTCATGATATGTTGTGACCTGGAGATGAAAAGATACCTCTCAACACCACTCAGGTGAGAGGCCAGAAGAGCAGCCTCTGGGGATGGCACCTACATGTGGAATAGACACTCACAGAGCACAGCCATCATGATAAGAATCCACAGTCCCTCAGACAAGACCAGGCATGGTAGCTCATGCCTATAATTCCAGCAGTTTGGGAAGCTAAAGTGGGAGGATTGCTTGAGGCCAGGGGTTCAAGAGACCAGCCTGGGCAACATAGGAAGATCCTGTCTCTATATAAAAAATGTTCTAACTTTCTACATATGGTTAGCCAGTTTTCCCAGCACCATTTATTAAATAGGGAATCCTTTCCCCATTGCTTGTTTTACTCAGGTTTGTCAAAGATCAGATGGTTGTAGATACGCGGTGTTATTTCTGAGGGCTCTGTTCTGTTCCATTGGTCTATATCTCTGTTCTGGTACCAGTACCATGCTGTTTTGGTTACTGTAGCCTTGGAGTGTAGTTTGAAGTCAGGTAGCATGATGCCTCCAGCTTTGTTCTTTTGGCTTAGGATTGACTTGGCGATGTGGGCTCTTTTTTGGTTCCATATGAACTTTAGTTTTCTCCAATTCTGTGAAGAAAGTCATTGGTAGCTTGATGGGGATGGCATTGAATCTATAAATTACCTTGGGCAGCATGGCCATTTTCACGATACTGATTCTTCCTACCCATGAGCATGGAATGTTCTTCCATTTGTTTGTATCCTCTTTTATTTCATTGAGCAGTGGTTTGTAGTTCTCCTTGAAGAGGTCCTTCAGGTCCCTTGTAAGGTGGATTCCTAGGTATTTTATTCTCTTTGAAGCAACTGTGAATGGGAGTTCACTCATGATTTCGCTCTCTGTTTGTCTGTTATTGGTGTTTAAGAATGCTTGTGATTTTTGCACATTGATTTTGTATCCTGAGACTTTGCTGAAGTTGCTTATCAGCTTAAGGAGATTTTGGGCTGAGACAATGGGGTTTTCTAGATGTACAATCATGTCATCTGCAAACAGGGACAATTTGACTTCCTCTTTTCCTAATTGAATACCCTTTATTTCCTTCTCCTGGCTAATTGCCCTGGCCAGAACTTCCAACACTATGTTGAATAGGAGTGGTGAGAGAGGGCATCCCTGTCTTGTGCCCGTTTTCAAAGGGAATGCTTCCAGTTTTTGCCCATTCAGTATGATATTGGCTGTGGGTTTGTCATAGATAGCTCTTATTATTTTGAGATATGTCCCATCAATACCTAATTGATTGAGAGTTTTTAGCATGAAGCGTTGTTGAATTTTGTCAAAGGCCTTTTCTGCATCTATTGAGATAATCGTGTGGTTTTTGCCTTTGGTTCTCTTTATATGCTGGATTACATTTATTGATTTGCATATATTGAACCAGCCTTGCATCCCAGGGATGAAACCCACTTGATCATGGTGGATAAACTTTTTGATGTGCTGCTGGATTCGGTTTGCCAGTATTTTATTGAGGATTTTTGCATCAATGTTCATGAAGGATATTGGTCTAAAATTCTCTTTTTTGGTTGTGTCTCTGCCCGGCTTTGGTATCAGGATGATGCTGGCCTCATAAAATGAGTTAGGGAGGATTCCCTCTTTTTCTATTGATTGGAATAGTTTCAGAAGGAATGGTAGCCATATGTAGAAAGCTGAAACTGGATCCCTTCGTTATACCTTATACAAAAATCAATTCAAGATGGATTAAAGACTTAAACGTTAGACCTAAAACCATAAAAACCCTAGAAAAAAACCTAGGCATTACCATTCAGGACATAGGCATGGGCAAGGACTTCATGTCTAAAACACCAAAAGCAATGGCAACAAAAGACAAAATTGACAAATGGGATCTAATTAAACTAAAGAGCTTCTGCACAGCAAAAGAAACTACCATCAGAGTGAACAGGCAACCCACAAAATGGGAGAAGATTTTCACAACCTACTCATCTGACAAAGGGCTAATATCCAGAATCTACAATGAACTCAAACAAATTCACAAGAAAAAAACAAACGACCCCATCACAAAGTGGGTGAAGGAAATGAACAGACACTTCTCAAAAGAAGACATTTATGCAGCCAAAAAACACATGAAAAAATGCTCATCATCACTGGCCATCAGAGAAATGCAAATCAAAACCACAACGAGATATCATCTCACACCAGTTAGAATGGCAGTCATTAAAAAGTCAGGAAACAACAGGTGCTGGAGAGGATGTGGAGAAATAGGAACACTTTTACACTGTTGATGGGACTGTAAACTAGTTCAACCATTGTGGAAGTCAGTGTGGCGATTCCTCAGGGATCTAGAACTAGAAATACCATTTGACCCAGCCATCCCATTACTGGGTATATACCCAAAGGACTATAAATCATGCTGCTATAAAGACACATGCACACGTATGTTTATTGTGGCACTATTCCCAATAGCAAAGACTTGGAACCAACCCAAATGTCCAACAATGATAGACTGGATTAAGAAAATGTGGCACATATACATCATGGAATACTATGCAGCCATAAAAAAGGATGAGTTCATGTCCTTTGTAGGGACATGGATGAAATTGGAAATCATCATTCTCAGTAAACTATCACAAGAACAAAAAACCAAACACCACATATTCTCACTCATATATGGGAATTGAACAATGGGAACACATGGACACAGGAAGGGGAACATCACACTCTGGGGACTGTTGTGGGGTGGGGGGAGGGGGGAGGGATAGCACTGGGAGATATACCTAATGCTAGATGACGAGTTAGTGGGTGCAGCGCACCAGCATGTCACATGTATACATATGTAACTAACCTGCACATTGTGCGCATGTACCCTAAAACTTAAAGTATAATAATAAAAAGAAAAATTAAAAAAGTTTTTAAAATTAAAAAATAAATTCCCTCAGACATGCCTAAAGAAACATGGAGGGCATATTCAAAGGGAGAAAAGTAGCATACTTTATACATTATACATGACCAAATTAATAAAACTCTTCCATTAGCCACATCCATCCTACAGACCTGGAACTTTGTGAAATTAAATTGTGATACCTTAGAAAATAAATCCACACAGGAAAGAGATGAATTCCTCTAACATCCTCCCAACTCCATCTTAGTCATGTTCTATAGGCAAAGGAGATAGAGACAGGACAGAGACATTACACTTACCAAGGATGTTCCTAGAATGTTAATTGGAAATCAGATATGTTTTGTCAATAGAATTCCATTCCGAATACTCTGAATTAAAAGGAATCATAAGTGCGTCCTTGCATAAAGTCAATCATCAACTGATCCGTTTCAGGAATTCAACATTTTGTAATTATTGTGAGCCGTTGAAGAAGGCTTTACTAACTGAAGAAAAGTTTGAAGCCTAAAATGTCCAGCAGAAGTTGCCACCAAATTAGCAAGCAAATAGTTTTCTTTTAAGGAAATCTAAACATAAATGTGATTCCCTCTGCCTGAGATGCTTCCATAATGAGAGTACGTTAAGTCAAACCCCTGCCAAATAAACATTAAAAGCACACTATCCAATAGCAGGAGTAAACCAAAAAATTCTATAGGTGCCTACCCAATGATACCCAGACTCTCCTTGAAACCTTCTTCCTGGAATCCAACTAGAATAATGCAAGAGGATTCACTATATCAGGTGTAGTCTGCAAAGGTTCATGCAGATCTCATGCTGCAAAATGCAAGCTAAAGCTGAAACATGGAGTCTAGTCAGGTTTCTATTAGGTTCCTTTCATCTTTCTCATGTTTGGAAACAGACAGACTTGAGTCCAAATACCTGTCTGCTATGTACTCACTATGTGACCATGGGCAGCCTACTCACCCTCTTAGAATATAGTTAAGTGAGGACTATATTTACCTTATAGAGTGAATGCAGGAGTAAGTGATCATTTGTATATAAAACCCAGTACAACAGCTGTGCATGATGGGGGCTCAATAAACAGTACTTTTAAAGTTTATTCCTGAATGTGCATTTTATGAAGGGAGAGGTGGGGAGATTATTAATACCCCCTATTGTCTTTCAGTCAATGAGGGAAAATCCTCAGTAGACCCAAGATTGAGCTCTGACCCTTAAAAGACAACAATGATGGATGACTGAATATATAATTTGACTCGTAACTACATACCTTACCTGTTCCACCTCCTACAGGTTGTCAGTCACCTTCTTATTACTTTCTTCCCTGCCTTAATTCACGAGATTTGAGGTGGCTTGTAGGAAACATGCAGAATAACAGTAAACTATGAACTGAACATAAAACACTAGGATAGGGAAATCTAAAATTGGAATTATAGACTGGCTGGAAACATTATACACAAATAAGCAGGCTACTGGGTTTTATATAAATTCCAGAGTTAAGCCAACAATTTGGTTCTGTGCTTCTTCTTCATCAAAATGAAAATATAAACACAGTCAATTAATAATCCTCATTATCATGAAAAGAAAACATGTCTTCACAAAGAATGTAATAGGATAATTACATCCTTATATGAAATGCACTGATGAGTTTTATAAGAACTATTCCAACTGATAGAAAAAGAGGGAATCCTCCCTAACTCATTTTATGAGGCCAGCATCATCCTGATACCAAAGCCTGGCAGAGAGACAACAAAAAAAGAGAATTTTAGACCAATATCCCTGATGAACATCGATGCAAAAATCCTCAATAAAATGCTGGCAAACCAAATCCAGCAGCACATCAATAAGCTTATCCACCATGATCAAGTGGGCTTCATCCCTGGGATGCAAGGCTGGTTCAACATATGCAAATCAATATAATCCAGCATATAAACAGAACCAAAGACAGAAACCACATGATTATCTCAATAGATGCAGAAAAGGCCTTTGACAAAATTCAACAGCCCTTCATGCTAAAAACTCTCAATAAATTAGGTATTGATGGGACATATCTAAAAATAATGAGAGTTATTTATGACAGACTCACAGCCAATATCATACTAAATGGGCAAAAACTGGAAGCATTCCCTTTGAAAACTGGCACAAGACAGGGGTGCCCTCTCTCACCACTCCTATTCAACATAGTGTTGGAAGTTCTGGCCAGGGCAATCAGGCAGGAGAAAGAAATAAAGGGTATGCAATTAGGAAAAGAGGAAGTCAAATTGTCCCTGTTTGCAGATGACATGATTGTATATCTAGAAAACCCCATCGTCTCTGCCCAAAATCTCCCTAAGCTGGTAAGCGACTTCAGCAAAGTCTCAGGATACAAAATCAATGTACAAAAATCACAAGCATTCTTATACACCAACAACAGACAAACAGAGAGCCAAATCATGAGTGAACTCCCATTCACAGTTGCTTCAAAGAGAATAAAATACCTAGGAATCCAACTTACAAGGGACGTGAAGGACCTCTTCAAGGAGAACTACAAACCACTGCTCAATGAAATAAAAGAGGATACAAACAAATGGAAGAACATTCCATGCTCACGGGTAGCAAGAATCAGTATCGTGAAAATGGCCATACTGCCCAAGGTAATTTATAGATTCAATGCCATCCCCATCAAGCTACCAATGACTTTCTTCACAGAATTGGATAAAACTACTTTAAAGTTCATATGGAACCAAAAAAGAGCCCGCATTGCCAAGACAATCCTAAGCTAAAAGAACAAAGCTGGAGGCATCATGCTACCTGACTTCAAACTACACTCCAAGGCTACAGTAACCAAAACAGCATGGTACTGGTACCAAAACAGAGATATAGACCAATGGAACAGAACAGAGCCCTCAGAAATAATACCACACATCTACAACCATCTGATCTTTGACAAACCTGACAAAAACAAGAAATGGGGAAAGGAGTCCCTATTTAATAAATGATGCTGGGAAAACTGGCTAGCCATATGTAGAAAGCTGAAACTGGATCCCTTCCTTATACCTTATACAAAAATTAATTCAGGGCCAGGCTCAGTGGTTCACGCCTCTAATCCCAGCACTTTGGGAGGCTGAGGCAAGCGGATCACAAGGTCAGGAGATCGAGACCATCCTGGCTAACACGGTGAAACTCTGCCTCTACTAAAAATACAAAAAATTAGCCGGACGTGGTGGCGGGCACCTGTAGTCCCAGCTGCTCGGGAGGCTGAGGCAGGAGAATGGCTTGAACCCAGAAGGCATAGCTTGCAGTGAGCCAAGATCGCACCACTGCACTCCAGCGTGGGCAACAGAGCGAGACTCCATCTCAAAAAATAAATAAATAAATATATTAATTCAAGATGGATTAAAGACTTAAAGTTAGACCTAAAACCATAAAATCCCTTGAAGAAAACCTAGGTAATACCATTCAGGACATAGGCATGGGCAAGGACTTCATGGCTAAAACACCAAAAGCAATGGCAACAAAAGCCAAAATTGACAAATGGGATCTCATTAAACTAAAGAGCTTCTGCACAGCAAAAGAAACTACCATCAGAGTGAACAGGCAATCTATAAAATGGGAGAAAATTTTTACAATCTACTCATCTGACAAAGAGCTAATATCCAGAATCCACAAAAAACTCAAACAAATTTACAAGAAAAAAGCAACCCCATCAAAAAGTGGGCAAAGGATATGAACAGACACTTCTCAAAAGAAGACATTTATGCAGCCAACAAACACATGAAAAAAAGCTCATCACCACTGGCCGTCAGAGAAATGCAAATCAAAACCACAATGAGATACCATCTCACACCAGTTAGAATGGCAATCATTACAAAGTCAGGAAACAACAGGTGCTGGAGAGGATGTGGAGAAATAGGAACACTTTTACACTGTTGGTGGGACTGTAAACTAGTTCAACCATTGTGGAAGACAGTGTGGTGACACCTCAAGGATCTAGAACTAGAAATACCATTTGACCCAGCCATCCCATTACTGGGTATATACCCAGAGGATTATAAATCATGCTGCTATAAAGACACATGCACACATATGTTTATTGCGGCAGTATTCACAATAGCAAAGACTTGGAACCAACCCAAATGTCCATCAATGATAGACTGTATTAAGAAAATGTGGCACATATACACCATGGAATACTATGAAGCCATAAAAAAGGATGAGTTCATTTCCTTTGTAGGGACATGGATGAAGGTGGAAACCATCATTCTCAGCAAACTATTACAAGGACCAAAAACCAAACACCACATGTTCTCATTCATAGGTGGGAATTGAACAATAAGAACACTTGGACACAAGAAGGGGAACATCACACACCGGGGCCTGTTGTGGGGTTGGGGGAGGGGGGAGGGAAAGCATTAGGAGATATGCCCAATGTAAGTGACATTTAATGGGTGCAGCACACCAACATGGCACATGTATACATATGTAACAAACCCGCATGTTGTGCACATGTACCCTAGAACTTAAAGTGTATATATATATATATATATATTCTATATATATATAGAGTATATATATATAGTGTATATATATAGAATATATATATATTCTATATATATATAGTGTATATATATAGAATATATATATATTCTATATATATACACTATATATATAGAATATATGTATTCTATATATATATAGTGTATATATATAGAATATATATATATTCTATATATATACACTATATATATATAGAATATATATATATTCTATATATATAGTGTATATATATAGAATATATATATATTCTATATATATACACTATATATATAGAATATATATATATTCTATATATATACACTATATATATAGAATATATATATATATATAAAAATAAAGAATGTTTCCTGTATCTTCCAATGAAAAAGAACAGAATTCCAAAACACAACTCCAAGAAGGCCATCCAGGGTACCATACTAATTACCTTCATGATGTCCAATCTCTAGCAACAATGGAATGGTTGGACCATATATTCTTCCCAGACTCTCTTCAGAATTCCTCCATTTAGTAGGGTTGGCACCTATCAGGGCTGAACTTTATATGGCTTGCGGTTATACTGGTCCATGATCCACAATCGCAAAAATACAAAGAGTTGAGAAAACAAGTGTGTGTAACTCATTTTACAACACAATTGATCTGGCTCAAATGACCTGCACTAATATGAGGCTATTTCTAGTCCTTTTCTCACAATGTATATATTCATACATCTTACTGCAGAAATACTCAAATTACTGATTACATGCTGCTGTCCTAGACCCAGTCAGGGGTGTTTTCTAACTTACGGACTATACCATACATGTCTACATACTGTATATGGCTTTTTAAACCCAAAAAATAATTCTGGATTCTGAAACACATCTGGTCCCAAAGGCTTTGGAAAAGGAACTGTGGGCCTGTATTCTCTAATAAACCTTAAAATACTGGTACTCTTTAGTGTAAGGGTGAAGAATGTCTATATAACTCAGATATCAAATGAAACAATGGTGGAGCAGACTCTTTTTTGCAAATTAAAAAGCCTAATCAATAGACAGCTATTCTGCTTCCAAAATCAGGTAGACTGTGGCCAAGATGATGTAGTCCATCCCTTGGATTCCTATACATCTGGGCCACATTTAACATTTTCTGGAAGGCCATGAGTCACTATGGCAGTTTCGGGTGGGGGTGAGGGGTTGTTGGTTTTGAATCCTACAATAGGCATCATTTTTTCCCATCTCAGTGTCATATGCAGGTGTGTGTATACCATAAGAATGATTCTGAGCCTAGAAGTGAATTGCCTGGCAAGCTTTAAAAGACACTGTTGCCTGGGGTTTCACCTCCCAGAAATACTAATGTAGTTGGCCTAAAGAGCAACCTGAATATCCAGAAGTATCTCTCACTGATGAAAAGAAAGTCATCTAGACAACTGAAGAGATGGATTACCAGACCTCTTCTTTGAGAGCCTGATTCAGTAGGTATGGTTTGCACTGAACACCTTTTTTTTAAGACAAAACTTCAGGCATCCTCATCTTCTCACAAATTGGGATACACTATCCTGTTGGGGAAGCGTGAGAGGCTGAGGAAGATAAGCTAAGTAAGGTGAATAAAAGATGTAGAGAGGGCTCTTTCACAAAGGAGAAAGTCTCCTGAGTGGGCCACCAAACAGATCACTGGGGCCCTGTGCAGAGAATCCCCCTTCTGAGGAATAAACTATTGACAAAGGAAAAACAAATCAGCTTCAAGTCTTGCATCAATTTTAAATAATCAACAGTAGCTGCCTAGAGTGCTGTCCTGGAAAGGATTCTGAGACCAAGTTGCTGCTCAGTGGGGAGCCAAGCCATGACCAATTGGCAATGTCTGCCATGCACATGGGAAGAAGGCATAGTTACAACATCTGCCAGACCTTTGCTGTCTTTCTTGAGAACCTTGGCTCTACTGCTTCTACAGTCCAGGCCCAATGGTATAACTCTCAATACAGCATTAGCACTCAGCTATGGAGGGAAGAATCTCCATAGCACTCAGCTATGGAGGGAAGATTTCCTCAGATCACTGACGAAAAAGTCCAAGTTCCTTCCTCCTTAAAATCTACCCATGTCTCTCTAACCCCTGTGTTCATCTCTGCTTAGTAAAGAGGCTCTTGAAGGCATTGTTGTAGTTCTTGTTAAAAGCTGTGTAAATCAGGGGGTTGAAGAAAGAATTGGAGTAGCCAAGCCACAGAAATATGCTTTTCCAGATGGGGGGCAGGCTACAGGCACAGAGTGGGCTGATGAGTTCCGTCAGGAAGAAGGGGATCCAGCACAGCACAAACACGCCAATCAGAATTCCCACCATCATGGCTGCTCGCTTCTCCTTCTGCTCCCGCCAGGAGTCCCCGCTCACCTGGAAGGACACCGTTGCTTTGCAATGTGCCGTGAACACCACTTCAGCCTCATCAGGTGCTTCCTTTACCTTGGAACAAAGAAAATAATGGAATTAAAAAATAAAACAGAAAAACAAGGAAGAAGCTGAACAAACCAGAAAGACACCAACTCCTCTTAGATTTGTCAGAGAAGTGAGCTCACAGGGCTAAATGCTGCTCCAAAAATGGTCAGGTGAATATAGAGCATCACAGCTTACCAGAGCAAAAACCCACAACTAGAAACTTCTGCAGGAACCAGTGCTGGGGTAAGAAAACATAAGCTCTAATTGACAAATTGCTGGAGGCTCAGTGTGGAAAAATCTTGACAGTTAAAAAATCCAGGAAGACTTAGTCATGGAAGGGGGTAGACGGTAGAGGTGCACATTTTTATGTTTTATTATCTCCAGGGTCTCTATCAGGTCCTCATAGTGAATACTGGAGAAAAATCACCTTGTGCTTTTGGCAAGGGGAAGGGAAAAGAATCCATTTTGAAATATGCCAAACCATTCTGTTCTTAATATGGCTTACCATCATGAGAATTAACTTACCAGAGCCTAACCTGAGGGCTTTTATCAGAGCCCAATCTACCTGGAGGAAGGGAAATATCCACCTCCAGTCCCTGTAGCCATCCCGCCCCACCTAAGGGGGAAGTAGGACTGAGAAGCACTAGTGAAGTTTACAGTCCAGGCACACAGGCTAAAAAACAGCTGAGACCTAATCACAGGGCTACAGAACACTTCCCCTTCTCCTATACCTCACCACCATATTAACTAAAGGCCCATCTACCACAGTTCCTTTTACCCAGTGCATCATGCCTACCTTTCAACAAAAAATTACAAAGCACACTAAAAGGCAAAAAACACAGTTTGAAAAGACTGAACAAGCATGAAACCAGAGTCATAGATGGCCATGATGTGAGAATTATCAGACAAGAAATTTTTTTTAAATTATACTTTAAGTTTAATTATACTTTAAGTTTAAATTATAAGTTTTATAATTAAAGTTTTATACTTTAATTATACTTTAAGTTTTAGGGTACATGTGCACATTGTGCAGGTTAGTTACATATGTATACATGTGCCATGCTGGTGTGCTGCACCCATTAACTCGTCATTTAGCATTAGGTATATCTCCTAATGCTATCCTTTCCCCCACCCCACAACAGTCCCCAGAGTGTGATGTTCCCCTTCCTGTGTCCATGTGTTCTCATTGTTCAGTTCCCACCTATGAGTGAGAATATGCGGTGTTTGGTTTTTTTGTTCTTGTGATAGTTTACTGAGAATGATGATTTCCAGTTTCATCCATGTCCCTACAAAGGACATGAACTCATCATTTTTTATGGCTGCATAATATTCCATGGTGTATATGTGCCACATTTTCTTAATCCAGTCTATCATTGTTGGACATTTGGGTTGGTTCCAAGTCTTTGCTATTGTGAATAGTGCCGCAATAAACATACGTGTGCATGTGTCTTTATAGCAGCATGATTTATAGTCCTTTGGGTATATACCCAGTAATGGGATGGCTGGGTCAAATGGTATTTCTAGTTCTAGATCCCTGAGGAATCGCCACACTGACTTCCACAATGGTTGAACTAGTTTACAGTCCCATCAACAGTGTAAAAGTGTTCCTATTTCTCCACATCCTCTCCAGCACCTGTTGTTTCCTGACTTTGTAATGATTGCCATTCTAACTGGTGTGAGATGGTATCTCATTGTGGTTTTGATTTGCATTTCTCTGATGGCCAGTGATGGTGAGCATTTTTTCATGTGTTTTTTGACTTCATAAATGTCTTCTTTTGTGAAGTGTCTGTTCATGTCCTTCGCACACTTTGTGATGGGGTTGTTTTTTTCTTGTAAATTTGTTTGAGTTCATTGTAGATTCTGGATATTAGCCCTTTGTCAGATGAGTAGGTTGTGAAAATTTTCTCCCATTTTATAGATTGCCTGTTCACTCTGATGGTAGTTTCTTTTGCTGTGCAGAAGCTCTTTAGTTTAATTAGATCCCATTTGTCAATTTTGTCTTTTGTTGCCATTGCTTTTGGTGTTTTAGCCATGAAGTCCTTGCCCATGCCTATGTCCTGAATGGTAACGCCTAGGTTTTCTTCTAGGGTTTTTATGGTTTTAGGTCTAATGTTTAAATCTTTAATCCATCTTGAATTAATTTTTGTATAAGATGTAACGAAGGGATCCAGTTTCAGCTTTCTACGTATGGCTAGCTGGTTTTCCCAGCACCTTTATTAAATAGGGAATCCTTTCCCCATTGCCTATTTTTCTCAAGTTTGTCAAAAATCAGATAGTTGTAGATATGTGGCATTATTTCTGAGGGCTCTGTTCTGTTCCATTGATCTATATCTCTGTTTTGGTACCAGTACCATGCTGTTTTGGTTACTGTAGCCTTGTAGTATAGTTTGAAGTCAGGTAGCGTGATGCCTCCAGCTTTGTTCTTTTGGCTTAGGATTGACTTGGTGATGCGGGCTCTTTTTTGGTTCCATGTAAACTTTAAAGTAGATTTTTCCAATTCTGTGAAGAAAGTCATTGGTAGCTTGATGGGGATGGCATTGAATCTATAAATTACATTGGGCAGTATGGCCATTTTCACGATATTGATTCTTCCTACCCATGAGCATGGAATGTTCTTCCATTTGTTTGTATCCTCTTTTATTTCCTTGAGCAGTGGTTTGTAGTTCTCCTTGAAGAGGTCCTTCACATCCCTTGTAAGTTGGATTCCTAGGTATTTTATTCTCTTTGAAGCAATTGTGAATGGGAGTTCACTCATGATTTGGCTCTCTGTTTGTCTGTTATTGGTGTATAAAAATGCTTGTGATTTTTATACATTGATTTTGTATCCTGAGACTTTGCTGAAGTTGCTTACCACCTTAAGGAGATTTTGGGCTGAGACAATGGGGTTTTCTAGATATACAATCATGTCGTCTCCAAACAGGGACAATTTGACTTCCTCTTTTCCTAACTGAATAGCCTTTATTTCCTTCTCCTGCCTAATTGCCCTGGCCGGAACTTCCAACACTATGTTGAATAGGAGTGGTGAGAGACGGCATCCCTGTCTTGTGCCAGTTTTCAAAGGGAATGCTTCCAGGTTTTGCCCATTCAGTATGATATTGGCTGTGGGTTTGTCATAGATAGCTCTTATTATTTTGAGATACGTCCCATCAGTACCTAATTTATTGAGAGTTTTTATCATGCAGGGTTGTTGAATTTTGTCAAAGGCCTTTTCTGCATCTATTGAGATAATCACGTGGTTTTTGTCTTTGGTTCTGTTTATATGCTGGATTACATTTATTGATTTGCATATATTGAACCAGCCTTGCATCCCAGGGATGAAACCCACTTGATCATGGTGGATAAGCTTTTTGATGTGCTGCTGGATTCGGTTTGCCAGTATTTTATTGAGGATTTTTGCATCAATGTTCATCAAGGATATTGGTCTAAAATTCTCTTTTTTGGTTGTGTCTCTGCCTGGCTTTGGTATCAGGATGATGCTGGCCTCATAAAATGAGTTAGGGAGGATTCCCTCTTTTTCTATTGATTGGAATAGTTTCAGAAGGAATGGTACCAGTTCCTCCTTGTACCTCTGGTAGAATTCGGCTGTGAATCCATCTGGTCCTGGACTCTTTTTGGTTGGTAAGCTATTGATTATTGCCACAATTTCAGAGCCTGTTATTGGTCTATTCGGAGATTCAACTTCTTCCTGGTTTAGTCTTGGGAGGGTGTATGTGTCGAGGAATTTATCCATTTCTTCTAGATTTTCTAGTTTATTTGCATAGAGGTGTTTGTAGTATTCTCTGATGGTAGTTTTTATTTCTGTGGGATCGGTGCTGATATCCCCCTTTATCATTTTTTATTGTGTCTATTTGATTATTCTCTCTTTTCTTCTTTATTAGTCTTGCTAGCGGTCTATGAATTTTGTTGATCCTTTCAAAAAACCAGCTCCTGGATTCATTAATTTTTTGAAGGGATTTTTGTGTCTCTATTTCCTTCAGTTCTGCTCTGATTTTAGTTATTTCTTGCCTTCTGCTAGCTTTTGAATGTGTTTGCTCTTGCTTTTCTAGTTCTTTTCATTGTGATGTTAGGGTGTGAATTTTGGATCTTTCCTGCTTTCTCTTGTGGGCATTTAGTGCTATAAATTTCCCTCTAAACACTGCTTTGAATGTGTCCCAGAGATTCTGGTATGTTGTGTCTTTGTTCTCGTTGGTTTCAAAGAACATCTTTATTTCTTCCTTCATTTCGTTATGTACCCAGTAGTCATTCAGGAGCAGGTTGTTCAGTTTCCATGTAGTTGAGTGGTTTTGAGTGAGTTTCTTAATCCTGAGTTCTAGTTTGATTGCTCTGTGGTCTGAGAGAGAGTTTGTTATAATTTCTGTTCTTTTACATTTGCTGAGGAGAGCTTTACTTCCAACTATGTGGTCAATTTTGGAATAGGTGTGGTGCGGTGCTGAAAAAAATGTATATTCTGTTGATTTGGGGTGGAGAGTTCTATAGATGTCTATTAGGTCTGCTTGGTGCAGAGCTGAATTGAATTCCTGGGTATCCTTTTTAACTTTCTGTCTCGTTGATCTGTCTAATGTTGACAGTGGGGTGTTAAAGTCTCCCATTATTATTGTGTGGGAGTCTAAGTCTCTTTGTAGGTCACTCAGGACTTGCTTTTTGAAACTGGGTACTCCTGTATTGCGTGCATATATATTTAGGATAGTTAGGTCTTCTGGTTGAATTGATCCCTTTACCATTATGTAATGGCCTTCTTTGTCTCTTTTGATCTTTGTTGGTTTAAAGTCTCGTTTATCAGAGACTAGGATTGCAACCCCTGCCTTTTTTTGTTTTCCATTTGCTTGGTAGATCTTCCTCCATTCTTTTATTTTGAGCCTATGTGTGTCTCTGCACGTGAGATGGGTTTCCTGAATACAGCACACTGATGGGTCTTGACTCTTTATCCAATTTGCCTGTCTATGTCTTTTAATTGGAGCATTTAGTCCATTTACATTTAAAGTTAATATTGTTATGTGTGAATTTGATCCTGTCATTTTGATGTTAGCTGGTTATTTTGCTCGTTAGTTGATGCAGTTTCTTCCTAGCGTCAATGGTCTTTACAATTTGGCATTATTTTGCAGTGGCTGGTACCAGTTGTTCCTTTCCATGTTTAGTGCTTCCTTCAGGAGCTCTTTTAGGGCAGGCCTGGTGATGACAAAGTCTCTCAGCATTTGCTCAGACAAGGAATTTTTTTAAAACTATGATTAATAATGGCTTTAAAATAAAAAGGAGACAACATGTAAGAATAGATGAATAATTTAAAGCAAAGAAATGGAAATTCTAAAAAAAGAATTTTTTAAATGTTAGATATCAAAACACCAAAAGAAATGAAGTTTCCCTTTCATAGGTTCATTATTAGACTGGGCACAGATGAGGAAGGGACCTCTGAGCTTGAGGATATGACATTAGAAACTTTTGAAATCAAAACACAAATAGAAAAAAGATGTATAAAAATAGAATAGTCCAGAGTGGTGAGACAACTACAAAAGTTGTAAATACACTTAATGAGAATACCAGAAGGAGAACAAAGAAAGGAACATAGGTAGTATTTGAAGCAATAATGACTGAGAATTTCCCCTAGTTATTATCGGACACCAAACCACAGATCCAGGGAGGTTAAAGAAGAATAAATGCCAAAATATAAAATACAGACACCTAGGCATGTCATATTTAAACTTGAGAAAAGCAAAAATAAAGACAAAAATCTTGGAAGAAGCCAAAGGGAAAACCTATAGATAGCAAAGATAAGCATTACATCGAGCTTCTCTTCAGAAACAATACAAGCAAGAAGAGTGTGAAGTAAAATATTTACAGTGTTGAGAGAAAAAAAATCCACCAACCTAGAATTCTATATCCTGCAAAATTATCCTTTAAAAATGAAGGAGAAAAAAAAAAAAGGTTTATCAGACAAAAATTGAAGGAATTTGTTGCCAGTAGACCTGCCTTGAAAGACGTGTTAAAGGAAGTTCTTCAGAAAAGGAAAATTATATATCAGAAACTCAGATTTATGTAAAGAAAGGAAGACCATCAGATAATTAATAAGTAAAGACAGAATAAAAACTTTTACTTTTCTTATTTGATCTAACAAGTTTGTTCAAAAAATAATAGCAAGAATGTATTTGAAGATATATATATATATACACATACATATACACACACACATATACACACTTATGTAAGCTATATGTAAATGAAATGAATGACAGCACGATACAAGAAATGGGAGTGAGGGATTATAATTATTTTCTTCTTATGAGATATGTGTGCTACCCATGAAATAATATAGTGTTATTTGAAAGTGGAGCTGGATTAGTTGTAAATGTGTATTGCAAACTCAAGTGCAACCACTAAAAAAAAAGTGAAGAAGTATAACTAATATGCTAAGAAAGGAGAGAAAATGAAATAATATTCTCAATTAAAACTATAAAGGGCAGAGCTGGACACAGTGGCATAGACCTATAATCCCAGCTACTCAGGAGGCTGAAGCAGGATTGCTTCAGGCTCAGGAGTTTGAGAACAGCCTGGGCAACATAGCAACATAAACAAACAAACAAGAAACCTACAAGGGGCAGAAAAAGAGTGCAAGAGAAAAATAGGAACAAAGAAAAAGGACAACAAATAGGAAACAGTAACAAATATGGTAAATATTTATTTATGTCAGTAATCACTCCAAACATCAATGGTCTAAAGGCATTAACTAAAAGAGATTGTCAGAGTGGATAAAAAAACAAGACAACTATATGTTGTCTACAAGAAACCCACTTTAATCATAAAGACACATATAGATTAAACGTAAAGGGATGGAAAAAGATATACCATGCTAACACTAACCAAAAGAAAGAGGGATTAGCTAATTTCATTTCAGGCAGAGCAAACTTCAAAGCAAGGAAAGTTATCAGAGACAGAGGGGAACATTACACAATGATAAAGTCAGTATTCCAAGAAGACATAACAATTTTTAATGTGTATGTGCTTAAAAACAAAACCAAATTATGTGAGGCAAAAACTGATAGAACTGCAAGAAGGAACAGATGACTTCATTATTATAGTTGGAGACTTCAACACTTCTATATGATAAATGGACAAATAGAGCAGGTAGAAAATCAGTAAAGACATAGATGAACTCAACAAGACATAGTTGAACTCAAGAACACCATCAATCACGTGATATAATTGACATCTATAGTACTACACAACCTACAACAGTAGATTACACATTCCTCTCAAGCTCATCTAGAACATTCACCAAGACAGACCACATTTGGCCATAAAACACACTTTAACAAATTTAAAAGAAGAGAAAGCATGCAAGGTCTGTTTTTTTTTTTCCACAAAAAGAATAGAAAATTCTCAAATACTTGGAGACTTAAAAAACACTTTGAAATGACACATGGGTCAAAGAAAAAAATTGAGGAAAATTTTAAAATATTTTCAACTAAATGAAAATGAAAACAAACATCAAAATTTGTGTGATGCTGCAAAATAGTACTTAGATGAAAATTTATAACACTTTATATATTTTTATATATTAGAACAAATATCTAAAGTCATTAATCCAAGCTTTCACCTGAGGAAACTGATGAAAAACAAGGGCAAATTAAATCCAAAATAAGCAGAAGAAAAATAAAAATTAGAGCAGAAATCAATGTGTGAAAAGAGGAAATCCATAGAGAAGACCAATGAAACCAAAAGCAGGTTCTTTAAATAAAAAAATAAAATTAATAAACTCTAGCCAGGCTAAGAAAAAATCTAACAAATTATAATACCAGAAATGAAAGAGGAGATAACACTATAGATCCCATGGACATTAAATGGACAAAGGAGGCTGGGCACGGTGGCTCACGCCTGTAATCCCAACACTTTGGGAGGCCAAGGCAGGTGGATCACGAGGTCAGGAGTTCAAGACCAGCCTGGCCAACATGGTGAAACCCTGTCTCTACTAAAAATACAAAAATTAGCTGGGCATGGTGGCATGTGCCTGTAATCCCAGCTACTCGGGAGGCTGAGACAGGGGAATCACTTGAACCCAGGAGGTAGAGGTTGCAGTGAGCTGAGATCCTCCCACTGCACTCCAGCCTGGGCAACAGAGCAAGACTCCATCTCAGAATAAAAAAAAAAAAGGACAAAGGAATACTATGAACAACTCTATGCTCACAAATTTGATAACTTAGATGAAATGGACCAATCCCTTCAAAGACACAAGCTTGAGGGACATAAGCTGCCAAAACTCACACAAGAAGAAATAGAAAATCTGAATAGGCCCATAGCTACTAAATACAGTGAATTAATAATTAATAACCTTTCAAAACAGAGAACACCAAGCCCAGATCGATTCACTGGAAAACTCTATTAAACATTTTAAGGAAGAAATTATACCAATTCTCAACAATCTCTTTCAGGAAATAGAAACAGAAGGGAATATTTTCTAACACATTCTATGAGGCAGCATTATCCTAATACCCATATCAGACAAAGACAAGAAAACTACAGATCAATATCTCATGAACATGGATACAAAAATTCTCAACAAATATTAGAAAATTAATCTAACAATGTACAAAAAAGAATTATACACCACAATCAAGTGGAATTTATCCCAGGTATGCAATTCTTGTTCAACATTCAAAAATCAATTAATATAATCTAACACATCAATAGGCTAAAAAAGAAAAAAATATATAATAATAATAGATACAAAAACAGCATTTTTACAAAATCCAACACCTACTCATGATTTAAAAAAAAAAACTCTTAAGTAGGAATAGAGGGAGGGGGACTTCATCGACTTGATACAGAATATCTACCAAAAAACCTACAGCTGCCATCACACTTAATGAGCTTCTCACTGAGGTCAGGAACAAGGCAGGGATGTCCCTCCTCACCACTGCTTTTCAAGATCATATTCAAAAGTCCTAACTAATGCAATAAGACAAGAAAAGGAAATAAAAATTGTACAGATTGGGAAGGAAGAAACAAAACTGCCTTTTTCTCACGCGTCACATGATTATCTATGTGGAAAATCTGAAAGAATCAACCAAAAAAAAGAAACCCCTTTGAACTATTATAATAAGTGATTATAGCAGGGTTGCAGGATAAGAGTTAATACAAAAAAAATTGAACATTTTCTTGTACATTAACAATGCACAAGTAAAAATGATGCCATTTACACTAGTATCTGAAAAATGAAATAGGCATAAATCTAACAAAATATGTAGAAGATCTGTATGAAGAAAACTGTAAGACTCTAATGAAATAAATCAAAGAACCACATAAATTGAGAGATATTCTTGTTCATGGATGGGAAGACTCAATCAGGTCAAGATGTGAGTTCTTTCCAACTTGATTCAATGCAGTTCTGATCAAAACTCCAGGAAGTTATTTTGTGGATATTGACAAACTAATTCTAAAGTTTATATGGAGAAGCAAAAGACCTGGAATAGCCAACATAATATTGAAGGAAAAGAATTTTGGAGGATTATAACTACTTGACTTGAGGACACACTATAAAGCTTCAGTAAATAAGACAGTGGCATTGGTGAAAAAATAGTGACAATAGATCAATGGAACAGAAATGAGAGCCCAGAAATAGACCCACATAAATGCAGTCAACTGACCTTTGATGAAGGAGGAAAGGCAATAAACAGAGAAAAGACACTCCACTCAACAAATAGTGCTTTAACAACTAGATATTCATTGGAAAAGAAAAATTAATCTAGAACCAGACCTTACACCCTTCACAAAAATTAACTGCAAATGGATCATAGGCTAAATGTAAAATGCAAAACTATGAAACTCCTAAAAGATAGCATAGGAAAAAAAATTAGATGACCTTGGGTTTGGTGATGACTTCTCAGATGCAATACTAAAGGCACAATCCAGTAAAGAAAGAATTGACATGCTAGACTTCATCAAAAACCACAACAAAAATCTGCTCTGTAAAAGACACTGACAAGATGATCGAAAGATAAGCCGCAGTCTGGGAGAAAATATTTGCAAAAGACTTATCAGATAAAATACTGTTATCCAAAATACACAAAGAACTCTTAAAATTCAATGAGAGCATGAACAACCCATTTAAAAAATGGGCCAGAAACGTTAATAGACACCTCAAAGAAGATATACAGATGGCATATAAACATTTGAAAAAGATGTTCCACAGCATATGTCATCAGGGAAATGCGAAACTAAAACAGTGAGATAACACTACACGCCTACTAGAATAGTCAAAATCCAGAATGCTGACAGCACCAAATGCTGGTAAGGATGTGGACCAACAGGAACCCTCATTTATTGCTGGTGGGAATGGAAAACGGTAGAGCCACTTTGGAAGACTGTTTTGTGACTTCTTACAAAACTAAGCATACTTTTACCATACAATGCAGCAGTCATGATCCCTGGTATTTACCCAAAGGAGTTAAAAACTTAATGTCCACACAAAAACCTGCACACAGATGTCTATGGCAGTGCAGCTTTATTCGTAATTGCCAAAACCTGGAAACAACCAAGATGTCCTTCAGTAAGTGGATGGATGAACTGTGGTACATCCAGACAGTGAAATATTATTCAGTGACAAACAGAAAAGAGCTATCAAGCCATGGAAAGGCAATGAGAAAGCTACATATTACTCAGTAAAAAGAAAAGCAAATCTGAAAAGGGTATATACTGTATTATTCCAATTATATGACATTCTGGAAAAGGCAAAACAACTGAGACAATAAAGAGTCAGTGGTTGCTAGAGGTTGGGACAAGTAAGCAAAGCACAAAGGATTTTTAGGGCAGAAAAACTACTCTGTATGATAACTACAGTGGTGGATACATATCATTATACATTTGTCCAAACCTATAGAATGTGAACACAAAGAGTGAACCCTCATGTAAACTATGGACTTTTCATGATAATTATTGTCACTGTCCATGTGGGTTTGTCAATTTTAACAAATGTGCTGCTATGGTGTGGGATGTTGATGGTGGGGGAGGTTGTATGTGTGTCGGGGTGGGGAGTATATGGCAACTCTCTATACTTTCCATTCAATTTTGCTGGGAACCTAAAACTGCTCTAAAAAATTAACTTTATTAATTTAAGTAAATAAGTAAAATATAATACTTATGAGATCAGATGCATTCAGGGTGGTATGGCCATAGAGAAACTATAATACTGTATGATTAAAGCAATGGGAGGTTATTCCAGTCTTGTCCAGAACCTCTCCTCCAACTTCATTCAAAATGCATTTATACCATAACCTATCAAACAATGTTAGGTGAAAAGGTCACTGAAACTGTAGGTTAAAATAATATCCGAAGATTCGTCAAGGAGAGAGAATGATGGTCCCCACGACCTCAAATAATATGATATAAACAGGAAGGGGGGTGATTAAGAGCGGGAGCCTTGGTGTCAGACCCAGGCTGGAGTCCCAGGACCATGGGGAAAGTGCCTCTGCCTCTCTAAGCCCGTTTCTCCAGCTATGATGCTGGGTGATGAAAGTCCTCTCCCCAGCTAAGGATGTCCTGCCAATGAATTGGGAATGCCTGATTGGGCCCAGCACTACTGCCTGGCATATGCATTCACCTATTCTGTACACATGGAGTGGGCTTGAGGCTGGGACTAGGACCACTAATGGAACAGACCCAATCTTGCCCCTCAAAAAGGTTACAGCTAGAGAGACATCCTGTAAACATGAATATTGCAAGAGATTGCATAATTACTGTGGTAAACAGATTCAGTTTAAATTAGGTGATAATTCTGCACTGTCCAGCTTTATAAAAAGAAAACTGACTGTAAATGCCTTTGTGATCATAACTACCTTCAAATTAAGGAGCCTCCGGCATTACTCTCCACACCTTTCACCTCCATTTGTTGGTTAACTCCTGTTTACCTTTTGGGTCTCAGCTTAAAGACCACCAGTCCTCCCAGAGCCATCTTCCCTGATCCTCCAGACTCAACCACGGCTCCCTGTTTGGTGCCGTGTTTTCCTCCTTTGCAGTGATTTGTGGGACTATTTGCCCGATGTCTGGCTCTCCCATCCCAGGTCAAGCTGAACAAAGGCAGTGTCTTCCTACCTACCTGGCAACAGCACAGGCACCTAGTGGGTGCCCAGTAAATATCTATCACTAATGGTGTATTGTTACAGCAGAGTGACCTATTTCTCTTCCCCCTCGGAACGCTGCCAGGGATGGCCTCAGGTACTGCTGCACGGACAGACACAGAGCCTCCCAGCAACGACTGTGTCTAGCTTTTCTCCCAGGCACAACTAGAAGCAACTATCAGGATGACCACTCAACTGTGGGCACTTGATGTGGTTCATGGCTGATGCACTTGCCTCCTGTCACCTGCATCAGGGTGGCCAAAGCTGAGTGAGTGCAAGGGGCTCTACTGGCCTGGCTCTCACAAACTCAAGACTCCTCGTTCTCGATACTACCTTCAGATCCTGCATCTTCTTCTACTCCCCCCAGCACTCCCTCGATCTAACTATTTGTGTTGTACTGAACCCTTATGAACTTCAGTTGGGGAGGCACCAGGTTCAAGAGACTGAAGAAGAGACCAAGAGCCAGCAAACGAGACATGGGGTTTTATCAGGGGCTTACATACAGGGGAGAGAGTCCAGTGGTGGTGGGCTGGGCAGGAGAACTGTCTTGCCTTCATTGGTGGGCTGGACAAGAAAACCACAACCGCTTGCAAACAGCATGTAGTTTATATTGCATTTTCACTGAACACCCTCCTCTTAACCACCTCCACCTGGAAACCTTCATGTAACCCAAAACTCAGGGCCTGAATCCCCTGTATGGCCCAGGTCCCACAGGATGGGATGGGACAGGGGCTCAGTTGTTCCTCAGAGACAAGGAATGAATCTGCAGGTTGGCCACTGCTGGATTCTCTAGCTCGAAACACATTCATGTGCATCTGCCATATAGGGTCATTCTATGGGCATGCTTCAGTTACGGTGTCAGGTGTGTTTATCCTACATTTGGAAAATCATTCAGCCAGCCCAAAAACAGATCATGGAGATGAGGACAGAGAGTCCTTTCCTTTGCCAGTATACATCCAGCATCCTCCCCACCTGCTACTTGGAGGGAAAGAGAACAAACAGTTTCCCCCTCATCTGGGATGGCAAACACGTATTCTCTGAAGAGGCAGCTGAGAACTGGCCTGCCAGCCAGAGCCCCTCTTTAATGAGCCATTCCAAGGTTTCCCAGTCCCCAGGAAGTGGGAGCTGCATATCACTTTTTCCATTTACAAGAGATAATACTGACCCGTCCACATCCTTGTAGACTCTCATCAAGTCACCAGAGGAAGTCTGAATGACAAAACGTGGCATCCTGAAATCACCCCATGAATATTTAGCAGTGCTTTGTTGGGAGAGAAAAAACATCAAAGCATGAAAGGAAGTGGAAAGTGATTTTATTTTTCTCCCACTAATCTCAGTAATGGGCACTTTTCCAGCCATTTCTCTGCTGACCTAAATGACCTTCCAGGCACTTGAGTTCCTCCACTGTGTAATGAAATTCCAAATCCTCGTTAAGCTATTGAAGTAAGGAAATTGATGGGGTAAGTTCAGTTAAAAGAGATCCTGGAGGAAGAGAAACAGAAAAGGCAAGTCTGATTAAATCGGTTCATTTGAAACACACCCGGCTCTACCACTGCAGTATTGAGCAGGGCCCACCTGTGGTCTGTCAAGGTGTCTGTTTGCTAGAACCTGTGTTCACAGATTTTCAGCCTGAGCCTGGTATAGCCTGTGCAGAGTGATGCTGTAAGGCAATGGAATCTTTCCAGAAACAGCCCCAAAGAAAATGAGCCAATTGTGGGTGATTATTATTATTATTATTTTTTGCTAGGAGATGACTAGGTTGGTTTTTTCAGTTCAATGGGTAATGTCTATTAGGAAACCAACAGAAACAAACAAGAAGCAGTACAACTCCTGAGAAGCCACTATGAAACAGATACTGTGCTGCATGCCTGCAATGGATGACTTTCATTCTTCCTCACACCAGACCCTTAAGGAATTGTATTATCCCCACTTCACAGCTGAGAAACCACTATGAAAGGTGAGATACCTTTGTCCAAAGTCACACAGTTGCTTATTGTTAGAGCTGAAAGTGAAACTTGGGTAATTTGAAGGAGAGTCCACACTCTTAACCCCTACATGTTACTCTGCATCTTTGAGTAAAAGTGATTGATCTGAATGGGTTCCTACAGAATCGATTTTAAGGGTCATATTTATGTTGGGGAGCTTTGCAGAGTGGGCATCTATGGCTCCTCAGGCAATTCCTGGGGCCTCTAGCAACCAGCTCTGGGGGCACCCAGAGTCTCCCTCTTTCCTCTTGTCTCTCCTCAGCCTTTGGCCCTCAATGCCCCCTCTGCACACGTGTCTGATGACCACTCATGGTCAAGAGGCCTCTGACCCTGGATTTAGTATCTGCTCATCATGAAGGTGAGAATATGAATTGTTGAATCCACACAACCAGTACTACCTGGCACTTTCTAGTCCTGTTGTGCAAGGAGAAGTGCTCTGAATACAGAGGCTGGAGAGAGGGAACTCTATAAACAAGGCCACACATGCAGGGAAAGGCAGAACCGAAGTGCCTGCCCAGTCTCTGTGGTTCCAGGACCACAGGGTTTCTTTCCACCATGCTAAAACATGACCTAAAAGATGAATTTACCTAAATACCTTTATAGAGTCTAGGGCTGTTCCATTCAAAATTAACTAAGGATCAAATCTGCCAGACAACAAATGCTCAGACCTTGATTGATCACCTACTGTGTGCATAGGGACAATGTACTGAAATTTCTCATGAGGTTTCAATTTTAAATATTCTGTCCCACTATTCCCATAAGTACTCTGATATTGGGGCATGAATTTGGAGATGTCATTCAGAATATTGTGTCATGACCAACACTCTACCAGGGTAGGGACCTTGAGTATTCTGTCCACTGAAGTCCCTAGCACCTGGTGTGATATATGGTATACAGTAAATACTCAATAAACATCTATTGAATAAAGAAATGTTTAGGAGAGATAATTCTCTTGCGAGTTTCTTGCATTCCTGCACATTTTGCTAGCAAAGATTCTGGCAGCCTTTGTTATAAACCAGTTTTTCAAGGACGTTTGTACAAAAAACAGCTCTGGAAGATAGAGACACTATCTCCCAGTGGAAGAGAGGGTAAACTTGCTTGCCACCCATTATAAAAGATGCAGACTTCTTTTATAATGTAAGAAATAGATAATATAATAATACAAAAAGTAAGAACAGAAGGAAGGCTTGTTTACTGTCCAACACTAGGCAAAAGGGATTCAGATTCCCTAATCTAGGAGTTCTCTTCTGTGATGCAAATCCATCAGAACCATCCAAATCACTCCTGTCGGACTTTGAGTGAAAGGGGAACCGATCCATAGCTGAGGCTCACACTGTGTAGTAAAGTCTTTCAATTCCAATCCAAGAGCCTCATGTCTTCTGCCAGCATCCGGCAATGGCGGGCTGACCTGTTAGCCTGCAGGCAAGGTAAAATCTCAGACCCTTCATAGTTCTTGACATATGTCTAGCACTTGGCTAGGTGGCTCCACACACAGTCCTACTCAGTTATAGCAGCAACCATGTAAGGAAGGAAGGAGGAAACCAAGGCTCAGAGCACATTAAAGATTAGCTCCACCTCCAAGCTGGGTCCCCATCTCTAATCTCCCACCAGGAAGAACCTTACCTCTATCACAGGCTCATTGTGAGGACTGAAGGAGACAGTGGTACAGAGTAGGCCCTCAGTAAAGGTCAACTTCATGGCACCCATCTCTTCCCACCCCTCTAAAAAATGCCAGCTGCCACAGAAAAAAACCTACAAACCTTCAATCCTCTAATGTTGTCAGATAAATGTCTTAGGAAGAAGAAATAGAAAAATATTGGAAAGAAGGAGGATAGTTCCTTAGTCATTTGTGGAACTTACCACTTTGCGTTGTGACCACAAGGGTCACACACTGACTATAGCAAGACGCTTTACAAAGTTGGTGTCAGTGGACCACACTAATCCTAACAGCGACTCAAATCCTACCACATCTGAGGAGAAGACACTGAGAACTTTCCAGTTAAGCTTGAAGGTCATCTGGATTATAACTTGAAAGTACAATTTCTCACCAGAGCATGCAGATCAGGGCTTAGAACACCTGGGGCTTTATTCTGTCTGTCCAAGGTTTAGTGAGCTAACCAAGCCCAAGTCTTATTTCTCCTCAAGGCACTTTAACGAGATAACTAATCAAAATAGCCCCCGAAGTAAACAAATGTGGCTGGCTTATTTTAGAACCTAATACAGAAAATTTTCTTAGATGTTTCTTAAGGAGATTTTCTCGTAAAAACAAAAGGAGAACACTGCTAGGCTTGAAGAAAATAAACTTTCCCCTTAGTGTAATTATAGCCACTACAGAATGTAGTCTTCCTAAGCTCTTGGGTATGATCATAACATAAGGCACAATTGCTATTGCTATTTGGAAAACATGGTTGTTGTTTTTTTGGTTTTTTTTTTTTGTTTTTTGGTTGGGGGTTTAGTCACCCTGGCATGGCTAAAGACCTACTGGAGTTAATGCTGAGAAGGGGAAGGTGTAATCAAGTGTGTTAATTAAGGTTAAGTACATTTGTGTTTTCAGCTCTGGTATCATCTAATCTAAAATCATCCCCCTTTACTAGTGGAAGCTGATTCCTTGTACAGGGGGTGGATGCAATGGGGAGAGCAGAAGTTGTCTTTTTCACATGCATTATTTAGCTTCAGTGTTCTGATATGTGCCTTACAGGGCAAGGGCTCCAGGACAGAAGACTACCCCTGCCTCCAAGAGAGCTAGTTAATACCCACTGTGGGTTCCTTCTCACAGGCGAGACAGCACTGCAGAAGGCTGAGCTTCATCCTCCAGGGAAGGGCTTCAGGAATTGTATGCAAATTGGACAAGCTAGCAGCTAGATAGCTTTCTGAGTAACAAGTTCAAAGCTTTCTTTAATGTTTCAAGGGAATTCTGTGACCTACCCCAAAAAGTTAAGAAGCATGGAGTTTAGGTCTCATTTTTCCACTGAGAAGTCCAATGTTCTCCAAAAACTACACAGATATAAGAAATAGCTTTTTGCAAGGCCATATGTGGAGACACGATCCCTATACCATACTTGTTATATCTCTTTTGTTTCTCTCCCTCCTCCTCCATTATTCTCTAACAATCCAATAAGAGAGAAAATAGACAGGGAAACAGAGGTAAAGAGGAAGGGTAAACATAATGATGTAGGGAGAACAAGGAAGAACTTTATAGAGACTAAGAGAACCAGGGATATTTCTGAAGGTGTAGGGAAAATACTTGATGCATCCAAGTATTTTTGAACGTTTTCAGACAATTAGGTGCCAGTCTTAAAGGAATTGAACCATAAGCCAGATGTTTTGTTATCACTGATACAATTTGATTCATAACATTTAATTTTCTAAAGTTAAAATAACCTTGCAGTCTGGCATGAGAATGTGTTTGAGCCCACAGTTTTTAAAATAGAATCGGAAGAAGGGTGGTGATTTTCTACCACCCTCTTTTCATATCTGAGCTCAGGCTGAACCCAGCTCTCATTTGTGGTTCTATCTGCAAGCCCACCAGCTGCTCAGTCTTTCAGGTGATCCAGATTACAAGTAAGCATTGGAAAAGCAGTAAAAACATAAAAGGTTTAGACAAGGACACTGCAAGAAAAGAAAGTTACAGGCCAATATGTCTGATGAACATAGATGCAAAAATCCTCAACAAAATACCAGCAAACTGAATTCAATAGCACATTAAAAGGAGCATTCACCATGATCAAATGGGATTTATCCCTGGGATGCAAGGATGGTTCATCATACACAAGTCAAAAAATGTGCTATACCACATTAACAGAATGAAGAACAAAAATGATCATCTCAATAGATGTAGAAAAAATCCTGGACAAAATTCAACATCTTTTCATGATAAAAATTCTCAACAAATTAGGCACAGAAGTAATGTACCTCAACTCAACACAATAAAGGCCATATATGACAAGCCCACAGCTAACATCATACTCAGTGGTGAAAAGTTGAAAACTTTTTCACTAATATCAGGAACAAGACATGGATGCCCAGTCTCATTTCTTTTCAACATATAATACTGGTGAAGTCCTGGCCAGAGCAATGAGGAAAAAAAAAAAAAAAGAAAAGAAAAGAAAAAAGAAAGAGAGAGAAAGGAGTAAAAGGCATCAAAATATAAAAGGAAGAAGTGAAAATCGTGTTTTTTGACAACATATCTTTTTTTTTTCAGAAACAGTCTTGCTCTGTCACCCAGGCTAGAGTGTGGTGGTGTGATCTTGGCTCACTGCAATCTCCGCCTCCCAGGTTCAGGCAATTCTCCTGCCTCATCTTCCTGAGTAGCTGGGACTACAGGCGTGCAGCACCACGCCCAGCTAATTTTTGTATTTTTAGTAGAGACGGGGTTTCACCATGTTGGCCAGGATGGTCTAGATCTCCTGACCTCGTGATCCATCTGCCTCAGCCTCCAAAAGTGCTGGGATTACAGGCATGAGCCACAGTGCCCAGACGACAACATAATCTTATATATAGAAAACCCTAAATACGCCACCAAAAAACCTGGAACTAGTAAACAAATTCAGTAAAGTTGCAGGATACAAAATTAATATACACAAGTCAGTAGTGTTTCCATACACTAACAATGAACTACCTGAAAAAATTTAAGAAAACAGTTTCATTTACAATAGCTTACAAAACACTTAGAAATAAATTTATCCAAGGAGGTGAAAGATCTGTACACTGAAAACTATAAAACATTAATGAAAGAAAATAAAGAAGATATAAATAGATATGCCAAGTTTATGGACTGGAAGAATTAATATTGTTAAAATGTTCATATTAACTAAGTGATCTAGGGATACAATGCAATCCCTATCAAAATTTCAATGGCATTATTCACATAAATAGAAAAAAAATCCTAAAATTTATATGGAACCACAAACAACCCTAAGCCAAAGTAATTAAGCAAAATGAACAAAGCTGGGGGCATCACACTACCGAATTTCAAATTATACTACAAAGCTATAGTAACCAAAATAGCATGTGTATTAGTTCATTTGCATGCTGCTATGAAGAAATACCCAGAACTGGATAATTTATAATTTATAATTGACTCATAGTTCTACATGGCTAGAGAGAACTCAGGAAACTTATAATCATGGTGGAAGGGGAAGTAAACATGTCCTTCATCACATGGCAGCAGGAGAGAGAAGTGGCAGCAGGGGAAATGCCAGACACTTATAAAACCATCAGATCTCATGAGAACTCATTATCCTGAGAACAGCATAGTGGAAACTGCCCCCATGATTCAATTACCTCCCATTGAATCTCTCCCACAACATGTGGGGATTAAAATTCAAGATGAGATTTGGGTGGGGACACAGCCAAACTATATCCTTCCATAACTGGCCCCTCCCAAATCTCATGTCCTCACATTTTAAAACACAATCATGCCTTCCCAACAGTCCTCCAAAATCTTAACTAATTTAAGCATTAACCCAAAAGTCCAAGTTCAAAGTCTCATCTGAGACAAAGCAAGTCCCTTCTGCCTATGGACCTGTAAAATCAAAAGCAAGTTAGTTACTTCCCAGATACAATGGAAATACAGGCATTGGGTAAATACACCCATTCCAAATGGGAGAAACTGGCCAAAACAAAGGGGCTATAGGCCCCATGCAATTCCAAAATCTAATAGGGAAGTCATTAAACTTTAAAATTCCAAAATGATCTCCTTTGACTCCATGTCTCATATCTGGGTCACACTGATGCAAGAGGTAGGCTCCCGTGGCTTTGGGAAACTCTGTCACTGTGGCTTTTCAGGGTACAGCCCCTTCTCAGCTGCTTTCACAGGTTGGCATTGAGTGTCTGCGGCTTTTCGTGGTTCACAGTGCAAGCTATTGGTGAATCTACCATTCTGGGGTCTGAAGGACAGCAGCACTCTTCTCAGAGCTCCACTAGGCAGTGCCCCAGTGGGGACTCTGTGTAGGGGTTCCAGCCCCACATTTCCTTTTTGCACTGCCCTACTGAGGTTCTCCATAACGGTGCCGCCCCTGCAGCAAACTTCTACCTGGACATTCAGGTGTTTCTACACATCCTCTGAAATCTAGTCAGAGGTTCCCAAACCTCAATTCTTGACTTCTGTGCACCTGCAGGCTCAACACCACGTGGAAGCTGCTAAGGGTTGGGGCTTGCACCTTCCAAGCAATGGCCTGAGCTGTACCTTTGCCCTTTTTAGCCACGGCTGAAGCTGAAGCAGCTGGGATGCAGGGCACCATGTCTCGAGGTTGCAAAGAGCAGTGGGGACCTGGGTCCAGCCCATGAAACCATTTTTTCCTTCTAGGCTTCCAGGCCTGTGATGAGAGGGGCTGCCATAAAGGTCTCTGACATGCCCTGGAGACATTATCCCCATTGTGTTGGTGATTAAGAGTCAGCTCCTCTTTACTTATGCAAATTTCTGCAACAGGCTTGAATTTCTCCCCTGAAAATGATTTTTCATTTCTATCACATCATCGGGCTGCAAATTTTCCAAATTTTTATGCTTTGCAACCTCTTGAGTACTTTGGCTCTTAGAAATTTCTCCTGCCAGATACCGTAAATCATCTCAAGTTCAAAGTTCCACAGATCTCTAGGGCATGGGCAAAATGCCACCAGTCTCTTTGCTAAAGCATAGCAAGAGATGATTTCCCAAGAAGTTCCTCATCTCCATCTGAGACCACCTGGACTTCATTGCCCATATCACTATCAGCATTTTGGTCAAAACCATTCAACAAGTCTCTAGGAAGTTCCAAACTTCCCCACATCTTCCTGTCTTCTAAGCCCTCCAAGTCTCTATGAAGTTTCAAACTTTCCCACATTTTCCTGTCTCCTTCTGAGCCCTCCAAACTCTTCCAGCCTCTGCCCATTACCCAGTTCCAAAGTTGCTACCACATTTTTGGATATCTTTAATAGCAGCACCCCACTACCTCAGTACCAACTTACTGTATTCGTTCATTTTTACACTGCCATGAAGAAATACACAAGACTCGGTAATTTATAAAGCAAGCAGGTTTAGTTGACTCACAGTTCTGCATGGCTGGGGAGGCCTCAGGAAACTTACAATCATGGCAGAAGGTGAAGTAAACACCTTCTTCTTCACATGGCAGCAGGAGAATTAAGTGCCAGCAGGGAAAATGCCAGACACTTATAAAGCCATCAGATCTTATGAGAACTCACTCACTATCATGAAAACATGAGGGAAACTGCCCCCATGATTTAATTACCTTCCACTGGGTCCCTCCTGTGACACAAGGGGATTACAATTCAAGATGAGATTTGGGCGGGGACACAGCCAAACCATATCAGCATGGCACTGGCATAAAAAACAGACACTTTGGCCAATGAAACAGGATAGAGAGTCCAGAAATAAATCCATGTATCTGCGTTCAGTTGATTTTCTACAAATATGCCAAGAACACACAATAGGAAAAAACAGTCTCTTCAATAAATAGTAGATATAAAATGAAATTAAAACCAGGTATTTTTAAATAAAAACTAGATATCCACATAAAAAAGAATAAAATTGGGCCCTTATCTTATCTCTTATACAAAAATCAACTCAAAATATATTAATGACTTAAATGAAAGACCTGAAACTATAAGACTACTAGAAGAAAACATAGGGGAAAAGCTCCTTGACATTGGGTTAGATAATGATTTTTGGGATATGATCCTTAAAGCACAGGCAACAAAAGCAAAAGTAGACAAATGAGATTACATCAAACCAAAAAGCTTCTACACAGCAAAAGAAACAATTAACAGTGTGAAGAGACAACTCACAGAATGAGAGGAAATATTTGCAAACCATATATCTAATATGGGGCTAATATTTAAAATATATAAGGAATTTGAAAAACTCAACAGCAAGAAAACAAATAACCTGATTAAAAGTGGACAAAAGACTTCAATAGATATTTCTCAAAAGAAGATATACAAATGGGCAAGAGGTTTATGGAAAAAATCAACATCACTAATCAGAGAATGCAAATTAAAATCACAATGAGATATCACATCATATCTGTTAGAATGGCAATTATCAAAAATATGAAAGAGAAGTGTTGGTAAGGATATGGAACTAACAAAACGCTTGCACATTGTTGGTGAGAATTTATATTAGCACATCCATTATGGAGAACAGTATGGAGGTTCCTCAAAAAACTAAGAAGAGAATTAACATATGATCCAGCAATCCCACTTCTGGGTATTTCAATTCCAAAGGAATTGAAATCAGTATATTGAAGAGATATTTTCACCCCATGTTCATTGCAGAGTTATTCACAATAGCCAAGCTATTAAATCAACCTAAGTGTCCATCAACAGATGAATAAGAAAAATATGGTGTGTGTGTATATATATATATACACACACAATACTATTTAGCTTAAAAAGGGAGGAGATTCTGTTATTTTTTGCAACACAGTTGAAGCTGGAGAACATGATGCCAATTGAAATAAACCAGGCACAGCAAGACAAATACTCCATGATCTCACTTTTATGTGGAATCTAAAAAAATCAAACTTATAGAGGTAGAAAATAGAGTGGCGGCTACAGAGGCTGGAGGGTAGGGGGTAGGGGGACTGGAGAATGGAGAGACTGACTACATGGTACAAAGTTCCATTTAGACAAAGGGAAAAAGCTTTCAAAATCTATTGCACAGCAAAGTGACTATAGTTAATAATAATGTGATGAATATTTAAAAATTGCTAAAACAATATATTTTAAATTTTGTCACTACAAAAAAATAAAACATGTGAAGTGATAAATATGTTAATTTTCTTGATATCCATAATATGTGCTTGTGTATGTGTGTGTGTATGTATGTATGTATGTATATCCCAAAACATTACATTGCTCATTCAGAGGCAGAGCAAAGATGGCCAAATAGAAGTCTTCATTTATTGTCTTCCCTGCAGGAACAACAAATTGAACAACTATCCACACAAAGAAGCACCTTCATAAGAACCCAAAATTTGGTGAGTGTATTAGTCAGGGTTCTCTAGAGGGACAGAGCTAATAGGATAGATGTATATAAGAAGGGGAGTTTATTAAGGAGTACTGACTCACATGATCACAAGGTGATGTCCTATAATAGGCCATCTGCAAGCTGAGGAGCAAGGAAGCCAGTCCACATCCCCAAACCTCAAAAGTAGGGAAGTCGATAGTGCAGCCTTCAGGATGTGTCTGAAGGCCCAAGAGCCCCTGGCAAATCACTGGTGTAAGTCTAAGAGTCTGAAAACTGAAGAACTTGGAGTCAGATGTTTGAGGGCTGGAAGCATCCAGCACAGAAAGAAAGATGAAGGCCAGAAGATTCAGTGAGTCAAGTCCAGCCATGTTCTTCTGCTCGCTTTTATTCTAGCCATGTTGGCAGCTGATTAGATGGTGCCCACCCAGATTGACGGTGGGTCTGCCTCTCCCAGTCCATGGACTCAGATGTTAATCTCCTTTGGCAACACTCTCATAGACACACCCAGGGACAATATTTTGCATCCTTCAATCCAATCAAGTGGACACTCAATATTAGCCATCACAGTGCGTGATCACAGTTTCTGGTTTTAACTTCATATCACTGAAAGAGGCCCTGAAGACGATAGGAAAGACAGTCTTGAATTGCTGATGCCACCCCTCCGGCATCCCCTGGCTGTGGCTATGTGGTGTGGAGAGAGAATCTGTGTGCTTGTTGGAGGGAAAGTGCAGTGATTGTGGGACTTTGCATTAAAACTCAGTGCTGTCTGGTCACAGCAGAAAGCAATGCCAGGCAGAACTCAGCTGATGCCTACAGAGGAAGCATTTAGACCAACCCTAGCCTAACCACAGCAGAATTGCCCATACCAGCGGTCAGAACCTGACTTCTGGCAAGTCCCACCACTGCCGGCCTAAAGTGTTCTGGGCTCTAAGTAAACTTAAAAGGCAATCTAGGCCACAAGGACTGTAATTCCTGGGCAAGTCCTGGTGCTTTGCTGGACTTGGAGCCAGTGGACTTTGGGGGCAAGTAACCTAGTGAGACACTAACCAGGGCAGCCAAGGGACTGTTTGTGTCATCCCTCAGCAAACCCTAGGCAGCACAGCTTACAGTTTCAGGAGAAACTGCTTTCCTTTGCTTGAGGAGAAGAGAGGGAAGAGTAAAGATGACATTGTCTTGTAGCCTTGATACCAGCTCAGCCACAGTAGGATATGGCATCAGGCAGAGTCCTGAGGCCCCCATTCCAGATCCTAGCTCCTGGACAACATTTCTTGACACATCTGGGCCAGAAGAGGACTTCTGCCTTGAAGGGAAGAAACCAATCCTGGCAGGATTCATCACCTGCTGACTAAAGAGCCCTTGGGCCATGAATAATCAGGAGTAATACCCAGGCAGTACAAGCCATAGGCCTTGGATGAGACTCAGGGATGTGTTGGCTTCAGGTGTGACCCAGCACATTCCCAGCTGTGGCAGCTATGAGGAGAGACTCCTTCTGCTTGAGAAAAGGAGAGGAAAGAGTAAAGGAGCTTTTGTATTGCAGCTGAGATACCAGGTTGGCCGAAGTAGGGTAGAGCACCAAGCAGACTCTTCAGGTCCCCAGTTCTCAACCTTGGCTCCTGGACAGCATTTCTAGACCTGTCCTGGGTCAGAGGAGAGCCCACTGCCCTGAAGGGAGAGTCACAGGCGTGGCAGCATTGACCACAAGCTGAAGAGCCCTTGGGCCTTAGTGAATATTAATGGTAGCTAGGCAGTACTCGCCACAGGCCTAAAGTGGTGGTAGCCATGGAGAGAGACTCCTCTTCTTGTGGAAAGGGGAGGGAAGAGTGGGAAGAACATGGTCTTGTGGCTTGGGTGCAAGCTTGACTGCAGTAGAATAAAGCACCAGGTAGATTTCTAAGGTTTCCGACTCTAGGCCCTGGCTCCTGGACAGAATCTCTGGACCTGCCCATGGCCTAGGAGAACCTGTCGCCCTGAAGGGAAGGACACAAGCCTAGCTGGCCTCACCACCTGCTGATTGCAGAGCCCTAGGGCCTTGACTGAACCTAGGCAGTAGCCAGGTAGTAGTTACTGTGGGCTTTGGGCAAGACCTGGTTCTGTGCTGGCTTCAAGTCTGACCCAGCACAGTCCCAGTGCTGGTGGCCACAGGGGTGCTTGTGTTACTGCGTCCCTAGCTCCAGGTAGTTCAGCACAGAGCAATTTTGTTTGTTGAAAGAAAGGGAAGAGAATAAGAGGCTCTTCCTGGTAATTCAGAGAATTCTTCCAGATCTTAACCAAGACCACCAAGGTGATACCTCTACAAGCCTACAAGAGCCACAGCGTTACTGGAATTGCATTGCCCCCTAATTCAGATATGGCTGTAGTGACTGAAAACTTAGATTACAACACTGAAGTCCCTTTGGATACCTTGAAAGCCTTCCCAAGAAGGATGGGTACAAACAAGCCCAGACTGCGAAGAATACAATAAATGCATAATTCTTCAATGTCCAGATACTAACAAACATTGACTAGCATCAAGACCATGCAGGAAAACATGATTTCACCAAATCAATTAAATAAGGCCCCAGGGACCAACCCTGGAGAGACAGATATGTGATCTTTCAGATAGATGATTCAAAATAGCTCTTTTGAGGAAACTCAATGAAATCAAGATAACACAAAGAAAGAATTTGGAATATCATCAGATAAATTTAACAAAGAGATTCAAATAATTAAAAAGAATCTAGCAGAATTCTTGAGTTGAAAAATGCAACTGACATACTAAAGAACGTAAGGGTCTCTTACCAGCAGAATTGATCAAGCAGAAGGAAGAATAAGTAAGCTTGAAGACAAGCTATCTGAAAATACACAGTCAAAAGTAACAAACGAATAGAAAAGAATGAAGCATGCCTACAAGATCTAGAAAATAGCCTCAAAATGGCAAATCTAAGAGTTATTCACCTTCAAGAGGAGGCAGAGAGAGAGAGGAGTAGAAAGTTTATTCAAAGAGATAACAGAGAACTTCCCAAACCTAGAGAAAGATATCAATACCCAGTTCAAGAAGGTTATAGAGTACCAAGCAGATTTAGCCCAAATAAGACTATCTCAAGACATTTAATAATCAAACTACCAAAAGTCAAGGATAAAGAAAAGATCTTAAAAGCATTAAGAGAAAAAGAAATAACCTACAAGGGAGCTCCAATACATTTGGCAGCAGACGTTTCAGTGTAAAACTTACAGTCCAGGAGACAGTGGCATGACATATTTATTGTGCTGAAGGAAAATAACTTTTATCCTAGAATAGCATAGCCAGCAAAATATCCTTCAAACATGAAGAATAAAAACTTTACCACACAGAAGCTGAGAGATTTCAACACCAGACCTGTCCTACAGGAAATGCTAAAGGGAGTTCTTCAATCAGAAAGAAAAGGATAGGCTGGGAACGGTGGCACATGCCTGTAATCCCAGCACTTTGGGAGGTCAAGTTGAGCAGATCACTTAAGGCCAAGAGTTTGAGACCAGCTTTACCAACACAGCAAAACCCCATCTCTACTTAAAAAAAAAAAAAAATATACCCTGGAGTGGTGGCACATGCCTGTAATCCTAGTGTGAACCCAGAAAATCTGAGACAGATCTCAGTTAATTTAGAAAGTTTATTTTGCCAAGGATGAGAATGTGCACCCATGACAGCCTCAGGAAGTCCTGACGACATGTGCCCAAGGTGGTCAGAGCACAATTTGGTTTTATACATTTCAGGGAGACATGAGACATCAATCAACATATGTAAGATGAACATTGGGTGGGTCTGGAAAGGGGGAACAGCTTGAAGTGGAGAGAAGGCTTCCAGGTTATAAGTAGATAAGAGACAAATGGTTGCATTCTTTTGAGTTTCTGATTAGCCTCTCCAAAGGAGGCAATCAGACATGAATTTATCTCAGTGAGCAGAGGGGTGACTTTGAATAGAATGGGAGGCAGGTTTGCCCCACGCAGTTCCCAGCTTGACTTTTCCCTTTAGCCTGGTGATTTGGGGGCCCCAAGATCCGTTACACACTAGCTACTTGGAAGACTGAAGTGGGAGGATCACTTAAACCCAGGAAGGGCAGGTTGCAAAGAGCCAAGACACTGCACTCCAGCTTGGGTGATAGAACAAGACTCCATCTAAAAAAAAAAAAAAAAAAAAGAGAGAGAGAGAAAAGAAAGAAAGAAAAGAAAAGAAAGGCAGGAAGGTAGGTAGGTAGGTTAAAAAGCAGTAAGAAATCACTCAAAGGTACAAAATTCACTGGTAATTGTAAGTACATAGAAAAGCACTGAATATTGTAACACTGTAATTGTGGTGTATAAACTACTCAATCTTGAGCAGAAAGACTAAAAGATAAACCAAAAAAAAAAAAAAAACTGTGACAACTTTACAAGACATAGTACCACACAATATAAATAGAAACAACAAAAAGTTAAAAAGCAGGGGAGAAAAGTTAAAGTACAGAGTTTATATTCATTTTCTTTTTGCTTATTTGTTTGCTTATGCAACCAGTGTTGTCATCAGTTTAAAGTATTGGGTTATAAGATATTATTTGCAAGCCTCATAGTAACCTCAAGTAAAAGAACACACAACACATGCACAAAAAATAAAAAGCAAGAAATTAAAACATATCACCTTCACTAAAAGGAAGACCAGAAGGAAGGAAAAAAGACCACAAAACAAACAGAAAATAAGTAACAAAATGACAGAATTAAGTCTTCACTTATAGTAATAATACTGAATGTAAATAAACAAAACTTCACAATCAAAAGACATGGAGTGGCTGAATGATTTTTAAAAAGCCGCAAGACATCTCACGTGCAGAGACACACATAGGCTCAAAATAAAGGGATGGAGGAAGATCTACCAAGCAAATGGAAAACAAAAAAAGGTAGGGGTTGCAATCCTAGTCTCTGATAAAACAGACTTTAAACCAACAAAGATCAAAAGAGACAAAGAAGGCCATTACATAATGGTAAAGGGATCAATTCAACAAGAAGAGCTAACTATACTAAATATATATGCACCCAATACAGGAGCACCCAGATTCATAAAGCAAGTCCTTAGTGACCTACAAAGAGACTTAGATTCCCACACAATAATAATGGGAGACTTTAACACCCCACTGTCAACATTAGACAGATCAATGAGACAGAAAGTTAACAAGGATACCCAGGAATTGAACTCAGCTCTGCACCAAGCAGAACTAATAGACATCTACAGAACTCTCTACCCCAAATCAACAGAATATACATTTTTTTCAGCACCACACCACACCTATTCCAAAATTGACCAAATAGTTGGAAGTAAAGCTCTCCTCAGCAAATGTAAAAGAACAGAAATTATAACAAACTATCTCTCAGACCACAGTGCAATCAAACTAAAACTCAGGACTAAGAAACTCACTCAAAACCACTCAGCTACATGGAAATTGAACAACCTGCTCCTGAATGACTACTGGGTACATAACGAAATGAAGGCAGAAATAAAGATGTTCTTTGAAACCAATGAGAACAAAGACACAACATACCAGAATCTCTGGGACACATTCAAAGCAGTTTTTAGAGGGAAATTTATAGCACTAAATGCCCAGAAGAGAAAGCAGGAAAGATCCAAAATTGACACCCTAACGTCACAATGAAAAGAACTAGAAAAGCAAGAGCAAACACATTCAAAAGCTAGCAGAAGGCAAGAAATAACTAAAATCAGAGCAGAACTGAAGGAAATAGAGACACAAAAAACCCTTCAAAAAATTAATGAATCCAGGAGCTGGTTTTTTGAAAAGATTAACAAAATCGATAGACCACTAGCAAGACTAATAAAGAAAAAAAGAGAGAAGAATCAAATAGACGCAATAAAACATGATAAAGGGGACATCACCACCGATCCCACAGAAATAAAAACTACCATCGAACTACCATCAGAGAATACTACAAACACCTCTATGCAAATAAACTAGAAAATCTAGAAGAAATAGATAAATTCCTCAACACATACATCCTCCCAAGACTAAACCAGGAAGAAGTTGAATCTCTGAATAGACCAATAACAGGCTCTGAATTTGTGGCAATAATCAATAGCTTACCAACCAAAAAAAGTCCAGGACCAGATGGATTCACAGCCGAATTCTACCAGAGGTACAAGGAGGAACTGGTACCATTCCTTCTGAAACTATTCCAATCAATAGAAAAAGAGGGAATCCTCCCTACCTAACTCATTTTATGAGGCCAGCATCATCCTGATACCAAAGCCTGGCAGAGACACAACCAAAAAAGAGAATTTTAGACCAATATCCTTGATGAACATTGATGCAAAAATCCTCAATAAAATACTGGCAAACCAAATCCATCAGCACATCAAAAAGCTTCACCATGATCAAGTGGGCTTCATCCCTGGGATGCAAGCCTGGTTCAATATACGCAAGTCAATAAATGTAATCCAGCATATAAACAGAACCAAAGACAAAAACCACATGATTATCGCAATAGATGCAGAAAAGGCCTTCCTTTGACAAAATTCAACAATGCTTCATGCTAAAAACTCTCAATAAATTAGGTATTGATGGGACGTATCTCAAAATAATAAGAGCTATCTATGACAAACCCACAGCCAATATCATACTGAATGGGCAAAAACTGGAAGCATTCCCTTTGAAAACTGGCACAAGACGGGGATGCCCTCTCTTACCACTCCTATTCAACTTAGTGTTGGAAGTTCTGGCCAGGGCAATTAGGCAGGAGAAGGAAATAAAGGCTATTCAATTAGGAAAAGAGGAAGTCAAATTGTCCCTGTTTGGAGATGACATGATTGTATATCTAGAAAACCCCATTGTCTCAGCCCAAAATCTCCTTAAGCTGATAAGCAACTTCAGCAAAGTCTCAGGATACAAAGTCAATGTACAAAAATCACAAGCATTCTTATACACCAACAACAGACAAACAGAGAGCCAAATCATGAGGGAACTCCCATTCACAATTGCTTCAGAGAATAAAATTCCTAGGAATCCAACTTACAAGGGATGTGAAGGACCTCTACAAGGAGAACTACAAACCACTGCTCAAAGAAATAAAAGAGGATACAAATGGAAGAACATTCCATGCTCATGGGTGGGAAGAATCAATATCGTGAAAATGGCCATACTGCCCAAGGTAATTTATAGATTCAATGCCATCCCCTTCAAGCTACCAATGACTTTCTTCACAGAATTGGAAAAATCTGCTTTAAAGTTCATATGGAACCAAAAAAGCCCATATCGCCAAGTCAATCCTAAGCCAAAAGAACAAAGCCAGAGGCATCACGCTACCTGACTTCAAACTACACTACAAGGCTACAGTAACCAAAACAGCATGGTACTGGTACCAAAACAGAGATATAGATCAATGGAACAGAACAGAGCCCTCAGAAATAATGCCACATATCTACAACCATCTGATCTTTGACAAACCTGACAAAAACAAGAAATGGGGAAAGGATTCCCTATTTAATAAATGGTGCTCAGAAAACTGGCTAGCCATATGTAGAAAGCTGAAACTGGATCCCTTCCTTATACCTTATACAAAAATTAATTCAAGATGGATTAAAGACTTACATGTTAGACCTAAAACCATAAAAACCCTAGAAAAAAACCTAGGCATTACCATTCAGGACATAGGCATGGGCAAGGACTTCATGTCTAAAACAGCAAAAGCAATGGCAACAAAAGCCAAAATTGACAAATGGGATCTCATTAAACTAAAGAGCTTCTGCACAGCAAAAGAAACTACCATCAGAGTGAACAGGCAACCTAAAAAATGGGAGAAAATTTTCAGAACCTACTCATCTGACAAAGGGCTAATATCCAGAATCTACAATGAACTCAAACAAATTTACAAGAAAGACAAACAACCACACCAAAAAGTGGGTGAAGGATATGAACAGACACTTCTCAAAAGAAGACATTTATGCAGCCAAAAAACACATGAAAAAATGCTCATCATCACTGGCCATCAGAGAAACGCAAATCAAAACCACAGTGAGATACCATCTCACACCAGTTAGAATGGCGATCATTAAAATGTCAGGAAACAACAGGTGCTGGAGAGGATGTGGAGAAATAGGAACACTTTTACACTGTTGGTGGGACTGTAAACTAGTTCAACCATTGTGGAAGACAGTGTGGCGACTCCTCAAGGATCTAGAACTACAAATACCATTTGACCCAGCCATCCCATTACTGGGTATTTACCCAAAGGATTATAAATCATGGCTGCTATAAAGACACATGCACACGTATGTTTATTGCGGCACTATTCACAATAGCAAAGACTTGGAACCAACCCAAATGTCCAACAACGATAGACTGGATTAAGAAAATGTGGCACATATACACCATGGAA
Organism: Pan paniscus; assembly: GCF_029289425.2. Taxonomy (NCBI): domain Eukaryota; kingdom Metazoa; phylum Chordata; class Mammalia; order Primates; family Hominidae; genus Pan; species Pan paniscus. The sequence goes on along the minus strand of NC_073262.2, from coordinate 19,898,121 downwards.
TACTATGCAGCCATGAAAAATGATGAGTTCATGTCCCTTGTAGGGACATGGATGAAGCTGGAAACCATCATTCTCAGGACTATGGCAAGAACAAAAAACCAAACACCACATGTTCTCACTCATATGTGGGAATTGAACAATGAGAACACATGGACACAGGAAGGGGAACATCACACTCTTGGTCTGTTGTGGAGTGGGGGGAGGGGGGAGGGATAGCATTAGGAGATATACCGAATGCTAAATGACGAGTTAATGGGTGCAGCACACCAACATGGCACATGTATACATATGTAACAAACCTGTACATTGTGCACATGTACCCTAAAACTTAAAGTATAATAATAAAATAAGAAAATAAATAAATAAATATAAAAGAAAAAAAAAAGCCACAAGATCCAACAATCTATTTCCCACAAGAAATACACTTCATCTATAAAGACGCATGTAGACATAAGGAGATGGAAAAAGATATTCCGTGCAAATGGAAACCAAGTGGAGGCGGAGGAGGCAGTGGAGGAGGAGGAGGAGGAGGCGGCGGGGGCGGCGGGGAAGGAGGGAGGGGGGAGGAGGGGGAGGAGGGAGAGGGGAAGGAGGGAGAGGGGGAGGAGGAGGAGGTGGCTGCGGCGGAGGCGGCGGCGGCGGCCGCGGAGCAGGAGGAGGAAGCCGTGCACAGTAGCTCAGGCCTGTAATCCCAGCACTTTGGGAAACCGAGGTGGGAGGATCAAGAGGTCAGGAGTTTGAGACCAGCCTGGCCAATATGGTGAAACCACGTCTCTACTAAAAATACAGAAAATTAGCCGGGCGAGGTGGCACATGCCTGTAATCCCAGCTACTCAGGAGGCTGAGGCAGGAGAATCCATTGAATCCAGGAGGTGGAAGTTGCAGTGAGCTGAGATCGCACCATTGCACTCCAGCCTGGGTGACAGGGTGAGACTCCATCTCAAAAAAAAAAAAAAAAAAAAAAGTAAAAAAGTAAAAAGGAGAGCTATACTTGTATGTAACTAAATAGATTTCAAGACAAAAACTATAAAAGAGACAAAAAAGGTTATTATATAAATAAAGGGGTCAATTCAGCAAGAAGATATAACAATTATAAATATATATGCTGCCAACATTGGACCACTCAGATATATAAAGGAGATATTTTTAGCGCTAAAAAGATAGACCACAATACAATATTAGCTGAAGATTTCAACATTCTACTTTCATTATTGGACAAATTATCCAGACAGAAAATCAACAAACCAACTTTGGACTTAACCTGTGCTATAGACCAAATGGTCCTAATAGATATTTACAGAACATTTCACCGAACAGTTGCAGAATACACATTTTTCTCCTCAGTACATGGATCATTCTCATGGATAAACAATATGTTAGGCCACAAAACAAGTGTTAATTAATTTTTAGAAAATGAAATTATGTTACGTATCTTCTCTGACCATAATGGAATAAAACTAGAAATCAATAACAAGAGGAATTTTGGAAACTATGCAAACACATGGAAATTAAACAATATGCTCCCGAATGACCAGTGGGTCAATGAAGAAATTAAGAAGGAATTTAAAAATTTATAGGCTGGACGCGGTGGCTCATGCCTGTAATCCCAGCACGTTGGGAGGCTGAGGCAGGCGGATCACGAGGTCAAGAGATCGAGACCATCCAGGCCAACATGGTGAAACCCTGTCTCTACTAAAAGTACAAAAATTAGCTGGGCATGGTGGCATGTGCCTGTAATCCCAGCTACTCGGGAGGCTGAAGCAGGGGAATTGCTTGAACCCAGGAGGTGGAGGTTGCAGTGAGCCAAGATCTCGCCACTGCACTCCAGCCTATCGAAAGAGTGAGACTCTGTCTGAAAAAAAAAATTATTTAACAAATGATAATGGAAACACAACATACCAAAAGCTATGGAACACAGTGAAAGCAGTATTAAGAGGAAAATTTATAGCTATAATTGCCTACATCAAAAAAATAAAAAAAACTCACAGAAAGCCCTAATGATGCATTTTAAAGAACCAGAAAAGCGCAAACCCAACTCAAAATTAGAAGATAACAAACAATAAAGATCTAACCAGAAATAAATGAAATTGAAATGAAGAAAACAATAAAAACATAAAGAAAATTAAGAGTTAATCTTTTGAAAATATAAACAAAGCCAGCAAACCTTTATCAGATTAAGGAAAAAAGAGAGGAGACCCAAATAAATAAGATCAGAGATGAAAAAGGAGGCATTACAACCGAGATCACAGAAATTCAAAGGATTATTAGAGGCTACTATGAGCCACTATATGCGAATAAATTGGAAAGCCTAGAAGAAATGGATAGCCTTCTACCATGGTTGAACCATGAAGAATCCAAAACTTGAACAGATCAATAACAAGTAACAAGACCAAAGCCATAATAAAAAGTCTCCCAGCAAAGAAAAGCCCAGGACCCAATGGTTTCATTGCTGGATTTTACCAAGCATTAAAAGAAGAACTAATACCAAATCTACTTTAACTATTCCGAAAAATAGAGGAGGAAGGAATACTTCCAAACTCATTATATGGTGGGCAGTATTATCTTGATACCAAAACCAGACAAACACACATTAAAACAAACAAACAAAAAACTATAGGCCAATATCCCTGATAAATGTTGATGCAAAAATCCTCAACAAAATACTAGCAAATCAAATTCAATAACACATTAAAGATATCATTCATCATGACCAAGTGGGATTTATCCCAGGATGCGAGAATGGCTCAACATGTGCAAATCAGTCAATGTGACACATCATATCAACAGAATGAAGGACAAAAACCATATGATCTTTTCAATTGATATTGAAAAAGCATTTGATAAAATTCAACATCTCTTCATGATAAAAACCCTTTAAAAATTAGGTATAGAAAAAACATATATCAACACAATAAAAGCCATAAAAGACAGAAACATTGCTGGTATCATATTGAATGGGAAAAAACTGAAAGTCTTTCCTCTAAGATCTGGAACATGACAAGGACATTGTCCATGACAAGGACACTGGATCATGACATGGACATTGTCCATGACAAAGACACTGTCACCGCTGTTATTCAACATAGTATGGGAAGTCCTAGCTTAGAGCAATCAGACAAGAGAAAGAAATAAAGAGCATACAAATTGGAAAGGAAGAAGTCCAATTACCTTGTCATTATTTGCAGATTTGGAAAAAATTGAAGATTCCACCGAAAAACCATTGGAACTAAAAAACAAATTCAGTAAAGTTGCAAGATACAAAATCAACATACAAAAATCAGTAGCATTTCTATATTTCAATGGCAAATAATCTGAAAAAACAAATTTAAAAAGTAATTCCACTTACAATAGTCACATATAAATTAAATGCCTAGGAATTAAAGAAGTAAAAGATCTCTAGAATAAAAACTATAAAAGGCTGATGAAAGAAATTGAAGATAACAAGTAATCCCAGCTACCTGAGAGGCTGAGGCAGGAGAATCACCTGAATCCAGGAGGCAGAGGTTGCAGTGAGCCGAGATCATGCCACTGCACTCCAGCCTGGGCAACAGGGTGAGACTCTGTCTCAAAAAAAAAAAAAAAGAAAAGAAAAAAAAAGAAATTGAAGATGATACAATATAGTGGAAAGGTATTCCATGTTCATTGATTGGAAGAATAAATCTTATTAAAATGTTCACACTACCTAAAGCAATCTACAGATTCAATGCAAGCCCAATGAAAATACCAATAACATTCTTCACAGAAATAGAAAAAACAATCCTAAAATTTATATAAAAACACAAAAGACCCAGAGTAGCCTAAGCTGTCCCGAGCAAAAACAACAAAACTGGAGGAATTATATTACCGGACTTCAAACTGTGCTACAAAGCTATAGTAACCCAAACAGCATGGAACTGTCATAAAACAGACACAAAGACCAATAGAACAAAATAGAGAACCCAGAAAAAAAATCCATACATCTACAGCAAACTCATTTTTGACAAAGGTTCAAAGAACATACACTGGGGAAAGGACAGTCTCTTCAATAAATGGTGCTAGGAAAACTGCAGAAGAATGAAACTAGACACCTGCTTCTTGTCACATGTAAAAATCAATTAAACATGGATTAAAGACTTAAATCTAAGACCTCAAACTATGAAACTCCTACAAGAAAACATTGGGGAAGCTCTTTAGAACACTGGATTTGGCAAAGGTTTCTTGAGTAATACCCCACAAGTACAGACAGCCAAAGCAAAAATGGACAAGTAGGATCACATCAAGTTAAAAAGATTCTGCACAGCAAAGGAAACAATCAACAAAGAGACAACCCATAGAATGGTAGAAAATATTTGTGAACCATCCATCTGTCAAGGGATTAATAACCAGAATATATAAGGGATTCAAAAACCAGAATATATAAGGGATTCAAATAATTCTATATGAAAAAATCAAATAATTTGATTAAAAAGTGAGTGAAAGATTTGAATAGACACTTCTCAAAAAAAGACAAATAGCAAACAGGTGTACTAAAATGTCCTCAACATCATTGCTCATCAGAGAAATGCAAATCAAAACTACAATAAGATATTATTTCACCCTAGTTAAGATGGCTTGTATCCAAAAGATAGGTAATTACAAGTGCTGGTGATGAAGTGGAGAAAAGGGCACCCTTGTACACTGTTGGTGAGAATGTAACTTAGTACAGACACCATGGAGAACTGTTTGAAGGGTCTTCAAACCACTAAAAATAGAGCTACCATGTCACTCAGCAATCTCACTGCCAGCTATATATCTAAAAGAGAGGAAATCAGTATATAGAAGAGATATCTGCACTCCCAGATTTGGAAACAACCTAAGTGGCCATTCATAGATGAAGGATAAAGAAAATGTGGTACATACATATAAACAATGATATCCCATCATAACAGCATGGATGGGACAGGAAGTCATTATGTTAAGTGAAATAAACCAGGCACAGAAAGACACGCTTCACATGTTCTCACTTATTTGTGGGAGCTAAAAATTTAAACAGTTGAACTCATGGAGATAGTTGAATGATAGTTACCAGAGGCTAGGAAGGGTAGTGGGAGCGGGTAAGAGGGAAGGGTTCATGGGTACAAAAATACAGTTAGATAGAATGAATATGATCTAGTATTTGATAGTACAATAGGGTGAATATAGTCAAAAATAATTTATTGTACATTTAAAAATAACTAAAATAGTATAATTGTATTTTTTTTTTTTGAGACAGAGTCTCACTCTGTTGCCAGGCTGGAGTGCAGTGGCACAATCTCAGCTCACTGCAACCTCTGCCTTCCCAGGTTCAAGCAATTATCCTGCCTCAGCCTCCCAAGTAGCTGGAACTATAGGCGCCCATCACCACACCCAGCTAATTTTTGTATTTTTAGTAGAGATGGGGTTTTACCATGTTGACCAGGATGGTCTCAATCTCTTGACCTCGTGATCCGGCCACCTCGGCCTCCCAAAGTGCTGGGATTACAGGCGTGAGCCACCACGCCTGGCCTGGATTGTTCGTAACATAAAAAAGGATAAATGTGTGAGGTGATGGATAGCCCATTTACCTTGATGTGATTATTACACATTGCATGCCTGTATCAAAATATCTCATGTGCCCTATAAAAATATAAATCTACTGTATACCCACAAAAATTAAAAATACAAAATTTTTAAAAATTACATTGTATCCCATAAGTATATACAATTATTATTTGTCAATTTAAAATAAATATATAAACATAAATGGCTGTGTACAGATTTTGGGTCACTTGGGGCCTACTGCACATAACCTTTATGGCAGTGTGTCATTGTTCAAACAAAACGTCAACAAAGAGGACTGGCTTAGAAAGTCAAATTTTTGTAATACAGCATTATCTAAAACCTATGTTCCAAGTTGCCATAAACCCTAAAGCTCAATACCTCACATTTTCTTTGCCCTTCACAGTTTACATAGTGCTTTCCCATACACTATTAAATCTTTCAGATACCATTGTACTTTGGACAGATTTCTAGCAGAGCACTTATAAGACTTTATTGCATTTATAATTCTATAATTATAATCTACTAAAAATCCACTGGGAGCAGGAAAGTGCTTATTCATTCTTTGAAACCTCAGAGGACGTTGCCTGATACATAAGATCAGTAAGTCAATCGAGTAATTTTGAACACTACATTCAATATGTTTTGGGAAATACTTCTCCCAAAGATGAAACCTAATTCCTCTTTTCTTGAGTGTGAGCTGGACTTAGTGACTCACTGCTAATGAATAGAAAATAATCATATGTGACTTCTGAGACTAAGTCATAAAAGGCACTGCAATTTCCTCCTTGCTTCACTCTCTTGGATGGCTTGCTCTGAGGAAAGTCAGCTATCATGTGGTACCACCCAAGCAGCCCTTTGGAGATGTCCTTTTCTCAAGGATCTGAAGTCTCTTGTCAACAGGCATGTGAGTGCTCCATCTTGGAAGCAAAGTTTCCAGCCTCAGTCAAGCTTTTGAATGACTGCAGCCCCATGCAACATCTTGCCTACAGCCAAAAGAGATGTCAAGTCAGAACCACCCAGCTAAGCCATTCCTAAAGCCCAACCCACAGAAACTGTGAATTAATACATGTTTGTTCTTTTAAGCCACTAAACTGTGGGATAATTTTCTACACAAGCAATAAATAATCTACCTATGATTATGAGGAATAGCAATAAGAGAAATAAAATAATACTTTTCTTATTAAAGATAAATAGAAAAACAACAAAAGTAATGCAGTAGCTATTATTTATGGTTTACTACTTAAGGGACTCCACATATGATAGAATTTCATTTGCTCTTCACAAGAATATTAAAAGACACATGGTAATATTTCCATTTTACATATGCAGAATTGCAGATGTAGATTAAGTCACTTGGCTGAAGTGCTAATAAGTGGCAGTCAAAAAAATTGAAACCCACGTTTCTTTGTTTCCAAGTCCCATGCTCTTAACCACTGTGTACATTATCTCCCAATATATATTTATTAAGAATGAGTGCAAGAACCCAATTCACAATTGCCAAGATTTGGAACCAACCTAAGTGCCCATTGACAAATGAATAGATAAAGAAAATGTGGTATATATACATAATGGAATACTCCTTGGCCATAAGAAGGAATAAAATAATGTCTTTGGCAGCAACTTGGATGAAGCTAGAGGCCATTATTCTGAGAGAAGTAACTCAGGAATGGAAAACCAAATACCATGTGTTCTCACTTACAAGTGGGAGCTAAGCTATGAATATATGCGAAGGCACGCAGAGTGATATAATGGACTTTGGAGACTTAGAAGGGGACACTAGTCTGTTGACAATTGCACTAAAGTCTCAGAATTAACCACTATATAATTCATTCATGTAAACAAAAATGACTTGTAGGCCCAAAGCTATTAAAAAATATATTTAAAAATTTTAAAAAGAAAGCAATAGTACGATTAAAAAAAAAGAATTAGGGCAAGATATTAACCAAGGCTTCATTATAATTTGTGTGGTCCCTAGACATCTTTGCCTTAATGTATCCCTTCCTTCATTAAGAAATACTGAAAATTATGTTAAACATTAGTATAAGCAAGTATAAGCAAGACTGGATTCATTATAATATATTCATTAGTGTTATATTCATTTTTCCTGTAATTTTAAAAGAAATTAAAATTAAAATATTTCTATCGGTCCCTAAAAGAATTCTGGTTCTAAGTAGTATGACTACTACGCCTGATGGATAACTAGGTCCCAGCATCAAATTGCACACAGAAATCAAACAAGCAATAGCAAAGAAAAGAGAGAGAGATAGAAAAAAAAAAAAAACCCTTTTAATGTCACATTTTAAAAGCCAAAGAAATAATGTTTCTTCTTTTCTAAACAGGGAAGGGCACAGGGCAGTAGGAAGTAATCGTAACCCATGGGGCTTGCTTTGGGGTGGGGAGCAGATTATAGTGTACGTGGGATGCTCAGAGTCTCAGTTTAAGATGTTGAAAGAAAAGACACCATGGCAGGAATTAAACCTGTCCCCTGAGGGAAGCAGGCAAGGCTTTTGTGCTCAATTGTGTTCAGCTCTCCTGAAAAGGAGAGTTCACATGAGTAGTTTTGAGATCCTGCTTCGTGGGACCCACCTTGACTGGGCTGTGACTGCCTCATTCCTCTCAAGCAGAGACGCCCATGAGCAGAGGGGCAGGCCTCAGAAGTCAAGTCCCTGGAGACGGCATGGAGTAATGAAAACAGTGATATATTCTAGTAATGAAAACAGTGATATATTCTAGTAATGAAAACAGTGATTTCTTTTTTCTTTTTTGAGTCGGAGTCTCGCTCTGTCATCAGGCTGGAATGCAGTGGCACGATCTCACATCACCGTAACCTCCACCTCCTGGGTTCAAGGAATTCTCCTGCCTCAGCCTCCAGAGTAGCTGGGACTACAGGCGTGTGCCACCACACCCAGCTAATTTTTGTATTTTTAGTAGAGATGGGGTTTCACCATGTTGGCCAGGATGGTCTCGATATCTTGACCTCGTGATCCACCTGCCTCCGCCTCTCAAAGTGCTGGGATTACAGGCATGAGCCACCGCACCTGGCCGAAAATAGTGATTCTTAGATCTGGTACAACCTTCAGACTCTCTACCCAGTAACTGCGTGGTTTTGGATGAACTAGGTTTGTGGTGCCTTACCATAGTTTTCTCTTGCAGTTTTCTCATCTGTAAAATGAGGGCCTTATGGCAAAGACAGTGCTCACCAGATAGCTACATGCTCCCCTCCAATTCACTGCCAATGGCTGGCCAATGGGCTGCAAATAGTGATGACATGCTTCCAGTTCAGGGTAAGGCAGTAAAAAGCTGGCATATCTCCATACGTAGCTCTTCTCCCACAATAAATCTGGAAGGCAGATGTGCAAGGCAGCATAGCTAAAAATGATAAATGGCCCAAAATCATGAGAGACTGCCTGGAAGAGAGCTGTGCAGGTATGCAGACCCACATTGAACTTTAAGTCAGAGTGAAATAAACTTCTGGTTTGGGGTTACATGTTACCACAGCATGCCTTAGCTTATCCTAATAGAGACTTAATGCCAACTTTACTGAATTGTGAGAATGAAATGAAAGGGTGAATGTAAAGCATCAGAAATGTGTCTGGAAGAGACAATTCACTCAATAAACATTTTTTTCCCCTCTCAACTTTGAAAAACTGCATTTTGCCCCAAAGGATTAATCATTGCCCAACAACTCCATTCTGATAAGACCCCTGTCTTATAATATGTTAGTGTTGGGACCTAGACACGGAATTCTGAAAAAGATGAAGGTCTTACACAGCCTCATCAACAGAGGCCTTCAGGCTTCACATAGGCTCCTGTTCCCTACAGAAAACAGTACAGACACTTTGCAGAGCCTAAACGCAATCCAACTCATTTCGCCTGGAGTGTAGAATGATGCAGGTGGGGGAAAGCAGAGAGAAAGTATTCCTGGCGTGGTGTTTTACACTTTTGTTTAGATGTCTTGTTTCCAGAAGGCTTGCAAACGTGGACTCAGGAACATTACCCAGAAGTTTGAGTGAGGGCTTGCTGTGACCCCTAGAAGCAGCATGCTCCTGAACACTACCCCATCTACAATCTCAGCATCCTGTGATTCAAGGCCCTTAGACATGACTTAGAAGAATACTGTATGTTAGAGAAGTTGAGGCCCAAAGTGGGGAAGGGCTTGCCCCAGGTCCTCCTGCCGGGAGTGGCTACATTTTAAACAGTTCCCCTTCCTCTCAGAGCTCTCTCTATCCACCAATGGACACTCCAGATTGGCCAGCCTCTCATCCAGGCACCTCTTCCCTGTGTCACCTGCCTGAATGGGAACTGTCAAAAATGAACACTAAAATCAGGCTTGGCAAGGTTTTCCGGCATCCATTTCACCGTGATTTCTCTAAGTGCGCATTGGATTGACGTAGCTATTAAAAGTCAGCCCTAGCTCGGCAATCAGACAGAAAAGCTATAATCACCCCAGGCATTTCCAAGGGACCTTTCAAAGAACATCATTAATCCTGAATAAAGCTCTCCCTCACCAACACTTCCAGTTATAGTCTTGACATTCTTATTTTATGCTGCAAAATTCCTCTGCCATTTAATGAAGAAGAAAAAAGGCCTACTTTAAAAATCACACGTATTTGTCCTGTATTCTAAGTATCTGAGTTAATTTTCCAAAATTAAAACAAAACTAGCAACAAAAAACTTTCCTTGTCTCTTTTTGCTCTCATATGCACCTCTTCCCTCACCCATGTATTGTATTTGCAAAGGGCAATAAATCCTGTTAATCTACAGGACTGGGAGCATGTTACTTGAAACACCTGATACCCTCAAAAGAGAAAGTTGAGGCTTCCAGAGTGAGAAGGATGCTGAGCACCTATTAGATCCTGGCCAAAAGGCAGAAAGCTTCAGACAGAATAATACATACGGTGAGAGAAGATCTGCCGACTGCAATTTTGCTCATCTCATTACATTTCCAGCATTATCTTCCTGCTCCTTATGGACTGCCAGGCAATATCCTGTTGAACCCCTTCTTTCTCCAGCCAGTCTGCCACCCAGTGTGTGCCAGCCACTATGCCAGGTGCTTTACATTCTTCATCTCACGTAATCCTCACCAAGAGCCCTATCAATTACGAATGAACATGTTTAAAGATGAAGAAATGAGACCCACAGATATTAAGCAACTGTCCTAATGTCCCAAGCTGGGATTTGAATCCATGGTTCTCTTTCCTAAATCACTAGAGGATAGCTCCGGGGTTGAGATAAGGAAAGCAAAGTGACACCAATTATTATATTTTAAAATCCTCACTATTCCCCTTGGCAGGGTGCTGGCTAATGGAGTTGGGGAATAGTCTCTGAACTGCAGAGGATAGACTGGGGTACGGTGGAGACAGAAAATAAGGCGTGATTGGCCACAGGAATTTCTGAAAGACGAATTCCCAGTCCACTGCATCCCCTCTAGGTCTAGTTGGGACAAGGAAGTCGGCGGCTCCAGGACTCACATGGACAGGGGCACTTGAGGGGGAAAACAACAGATAGTGCAGGTAACAAGATGTGCCCTCATCGCTACTGAGACAGGCTGAACCTACAAGCCCCTCCGCCCATATCGTGCGTCGTGGGTCGGTGTCAGATCTGCCTCCCTAATGTGCAGATTGTGAAACCCTTTCCTCTGCGCGCACCAAGTACGCAGCTGGCGAGCCCCTCGCTTGCGTGCCAGATGAGCCGGTGACAAGCCCCTCGGTGCACACTTCAGAAGAACTGATGGCAAACTTCTCCTCGTGCGCCCCGGGTGATCTCTGGGCGCGCGCTCCAATAGTACAAGCTTCCGCCCACTCTCCCATTCGCGAAGCTGCCTCCTTCTCTAGCAACCACTTCCCCAAAGCAACGTTCCTCAGCCCACCCCTCACCTGCATGGTGGCCGGCAACGGCGGCACAGCTCTCCGGCGGCGGCCGAAACGAAACCTGGCCGCCTTGTAGATCTTCCAGTAGACAAATAGCACCACGCCGAGCGGCAGGTAGAAGGCGCCGCAGGTGGAGAAGACGGCATAGGAGCGTTCCTGGCTCACCTGGCAGCGCTGGAGCCGAGCGTCGTACACCTCGCCCCAGCCAAAGAGCAGCGGCGCGAGGGCGATGAGCGCCGACGGCACCCAGGTGAGCGCGATCATGAGCCACGAGGCGCGGCTGCGGGTGCGCAGCGTGTACTGCCGGTGGCGTGTGATGGTCCAGTAGCCGTCCAGGGCGATGGCCGCCACGTTCCCGATGCTGGCGGTGCAGCACAGCACGTCGAAGGAGATCCACACGTGGCACAGGCTCCGGCCCAGCAGCCAACGTCGCCGGTCGACAGCTCCCTCACCAGGCTCAGAGGCATCACCAGCGCTGCCACTAGTACGTCCGAGACGGCCGTCGAGGCCACCAAGTTATGCGGCACGCGATGGAAGGCACGGACCCGCAGGATGGTGACCAGAACCAGCAGGTTCCACAGGAAAGTGGCGGCGATCAGCAGCACTAGCAGCGTCACCACCAGGACCGTGAGGACAGAGAAGGGCGGCCCTCGACCTGGCAGGACGGCACCACTCGGGGTCGAACTGAGTAACCCTCTCGGGCGTGGGGTACTGCTGCTGGTCTCGGGTCCCAGGGCAAGGGCAACGCCGGCGGTGGCCACTGAAAGGTTAGCGGCTTCCATGGCGCTTGGGATCGCAGCTCCAGGGCAGGGGGCACACGAGTCGTCAGGGAGTTCGGCGTGGAGCGGGCAGGTGGGGGCGTGGAGGGGGTACTGCCTGCCGGGGGAGGGTAGAAGAGGGGTCCAGGTCGTCCTATCCTGATCCCTCCTGCGGGCAGCAGCCCACCTTTGGCACGTATGCCTGCAGCCCCTGTAGATCCTCTTTTCCAGTAGAATGAGTAAAAGAGAGCAGGACCCCTCGGTCTAGCTCCGCTCGGCTCGCCCGTCCCTCCTACCACCTCTCTTAGCGGTCCCGGGTGCCACTGGCCGTCAGGGGGTTGGGCATCAGCGCGGCCGAGTGACGGAGCGCAGGTGGTGCTTGGAGAGTCGCCCCCTCCCCCACCCAGCGGCGTCGGGAGACGAGCTGCACCTGGAGTGGGCGGGGGTGGGCGGGAGCAAGGGGTAGCTGGAGAACCCACCAATGGGAGCCAGGCCTTCAACACTGTCCCCGCTGGTCTCCCTGACTGTGCCAAGCAGAGACAACCCTAACTGAGGTAGTCTCCGGGAAAGGTTTACAATGGGGAGAAAGTCCCTTGCCGCCACCTCTGCGGACCCCTCGGACCTGCTGGTGGCACGGTTTGACACTGGGAAACAAGGGTCCCGCTCTGCCCCGGCCAGGGGGCTTCGGGTTTCCTGTAATCTCGATTCTACCTATACCCGAAATAGGAAACCCAGGTACTGGGGTATATAAAACAGAAAGCTCCTAAGCCCAGCCCCATCCTGCCGCCGCTTTGTTTCCAGCACGTCTGCCCGGCGAGGGCTTGGTGACGCCTTGAGAAATTCACTCCCTGGCTCTATGAGGAAAGAACGCGGCTTCTGAGCAATCTGGCAGAGATCTGGAAGAGGAACCCTTTATACCATCATCTTCGCCAGCTCTAACCTCCCCTATCATGTCCCCACCCCCAACATACGCGCACTCTCCACCCAGCCCTGTCCTTTCAGTTTCCAACATTCCTGACTATATGTCTTCACATCCAGGTTCAAACTGAAGTTATTTTTGTTGAGCCTTGGGCAAAAAACTAGGAACCAATTAGAAAAGTGAAATTCCCCCAGCCTCTCACACTTAAAAAATACTTCAATCATAATTAACTCAATCTAAATCTGTGTTCCTGGGAGTAGAATAGAAACACAAAGAACACAGAGCCCAAACCGCCCCTTCTCTTGTCAAGGTGAGAAGGGTTAGACCTCAAGCAGGCTGACCTGGCTGGTGCCTGAATGACCCGGGAATGGGGGAGGAAGGGGCTATGAAACACACAAGGTGCAACCCCCAAGAAGCAGGTTTGGACTTGACCATGGAGAAAGCTGGAATTGAGAAGATTTTGAGAAAATTGACCTGATGAAGAGAATTTGTTAGAAGAAAAGGAAGACTAGCCTTTGAAATATTTTTACAATATCTCTCCATTTTATTGAACAAACATTATAATAAGAGCAAAGAATATTAGAAATGTTAAAACATTCATATTGCACTAGCCAGATGCATCACATGCTTTTACTGTCATCTTTTGTCCCTATCCACATACATTTTTTTTTTTTTTTTTTTTTTTTGAGATGGAGTCTCGCTCTGTCACCCACGCTGGAGTGCAGTGGCGCGATCTCAGCTCACTGCAAGCTCCACCTACCGGGGTCACGCCATTCTCCTGCCTCAGCCTCCTGATTAGCTGGGACTACAGGCGCCTGCCACCATGCCCGGCTAATTTTTTGTATTTTTAGTAGAGACAGGGTTTCACAGTGTTCGCCAGGATGGTCTCGATCTTCTGACCTCGTGATCTGCCTGCCTCGGCCTCCCAAAGTGTTGGAATTACAGGTGTGAGCCACCGCACCCGCCTCCACGTACATTTTTTATAGGTAAAATCAATTTTTTATTTACAGATTTCTGTTAGCACTTTTCATGTTATTATATATTGTCTTCATAGTTCCACTTGTTATAGGTTACCATTTATCAGTTGGGAGACTCTGAGCAACTTAGGCTTTCTGAGACACATTTTCTTATCTTAAAAGTGGGGATAATTATACTTGTCATGAGATCATTATAAAACTAGAGTTAGAGCCAGTAGCACAGGAGTAAGTGTTCAATAAATAATGACTGTTCCTGCTCTTTCTAACTTCTAGTCTAAACCTTAGATTCAGTTATCTTCTGATCTTTGAGGTAGATTATGTTTTTAGATAGGTATATTCTCTAAAATATTTGTAACAACAAAACACTTTCACCACTTTATTTCAGTTGATCTTACCCACAGTCATTTTAGGCATCATTCTCATTTGCAGAAGAAGAAATGAAGAGAGATTTGTTGACTTTCTGCTATGGACCTAATTGTGTTGCCCCAGATTCATATATTTAAGCCCTAACCTTCAGTGTGCCTGTATGTGGAGAGATGGCCTACAAAGAGGTAATACCCTGGTTTGATAGAATTAGTGTCCTTATAAGAGGCACCAGAGACCTCACTCTGTCTCTCCTTAACATGTGAAGACACAGTGAAAAGGATTCTGCCCACAAGCCAGGAAGAGGGTACCCACTAGGAAATGAATCTGCTGGTAACTTGATCTTGGACTTCCCAGCCCCTTAAACTGTAAGAAATAAATTTCTGTTGTCTAAGGCAGCCAGTCTAAGGTGTTTGTTATAGCAGTCTGAGCAGACCAAGACACTTGCTTTGAGACTGATAGCTGGGACTCCACTCTCTGACCCCCATTTCCCACCCCTCTAACCTACCACTCTCTTTTCATAGCTCTTCACAGAAGTGACATCATATTATTATTTAATTACCTTTCCATTATCTAAATGCCTTCCCCCACTAAAGTATAAGCTCTTCTTGGGCAGGGAATTTGTTCACTGCAATATCCTTAGCATCTTATTCTGTGCTGGGCACATAGTAGGTGACTCAATACATTGGAATGAGTTAAATAAATAAATGAGGCATTGTTGGGAGACGTGGTTCATAGGCCCTGAGCATCCCCTGAACCTTCTCCTTGTGTGTGCCAAGAATGCAAGGCCCTGACTGCTCATTTCCTAGGCCATTCCTGAGTGTTGTGTTTGTAGCAAGCAACCTTAAAAGATGAAGTAACCTCTCCTCTGGGCAAGGGGCATGCTTGCTTCCACTTAATATCAAAGTGGTGAATTCCAAGCTCGGCATTTCTCTCTGTGACTCTGCTCACTACTGGGCAGGAATTCAGCATGAGCCCTTTCTATCACCCACATGAGAACTGGGAAACATGGAGAGCTATCACAAGCAAAGATGAAGCTCTGGCTATGGCTTTCGCCTAGTGTATTAAAGTTTGTTTTCTCTGACTCAGGAGTCTAATGTCTTCTGCCAGCATCTATGAAATTGTAACAGGGTAGCTTGTGAGCTTGCACGTAGGGTAAAATCTCAGCCCTGCACAGTACATGACAGGCATTCAGTTTACTGATTTTTAAAAATTACAATTAGCACTTTTTTTCTCTTTTGGGTTTCTTTTCTCTTTTCTTTCTTTCTTTTTTTTTTTTTCTGAGATGGAGTCTCCCTCTGTCACCCAGGCTGGAGTGCAGTGGCATCTTCTTGGCTCACTGCAACCTCCACTTCCTGGGTTCAAGTGATTCTCCTGCCTCAATCACCCAAATAGCTGGGATTACAGCCATGCACCACCACGTTGGGCTAATATTTGTATTTTTAGTGGAGATGGGGTTTTACCATGTTGTCCAGGCTGCTCTCAAACTCCTGACCTCAAGTGATCCGCCTACCTAGTCCTCCCAAAGTGCTGGGATTACAGGTGCTCTGCCTGGGTTTATTTTCTTGATACGTTTTCTCCCAAATTTAATTATGGAGTTAAAATATAGGAACGGTGTAACTGTTCTTTTTATGCATTTTCAAATTGTACCTCAGAAAAATTTAATGGTGTCAGTTTTCTTAGCCCTGGCTTTGGAGAAACAAGAAAGAAACGAACAGCCTTGCTAAAGCAAATTTTTTATCATTAAAAACAATGTTCAATTGGTGTATAATGATGTATTTTAATTGTTTTGATTTGCTTTTTGCTTTTTTTTTTTGAGACAGAGTTTCACTCTTATTGCCCAAGCTGGAGCGCAATGGCGAGATCTTGGCTCACTGCAATCTCTGCCCCCTGGGTTCAAGCGATTCTCCTGCCTCAGCCTCCCAAGTAGCTGGGATTACAGGCGCACACCAGCACATCTGGCTGATGTTTTTATTTTTAGTAAAGACGGTGTTTTGCCACATTGTCCAGGCTGGTCTCAAAGTCCTGACCTCAGGTGATCCATCTACCTCAGCCTCCTGAAGTGCTAGCATTACAGGTATGAGCCACCATGTCCAGCTTGATTTGCATTTTTAATTGCTAAAACTGCTGCATATTTCCATATGGTGTTTATTATCTATGTATTCTTGCATAAAAGCTGTTTATTCACTTTAAACTACTCTATAAAGGAATATGGGTGTTGATTTTATGAATATTTATCAACTTTAATGCATTTAGAGAGCATATTTTAATCAGTTTTTTGTCACGTAATTTTTCTCTATTACTCTTCGTGTTTATTACATTTTGTCGAATAAATTTTTTATGTAATAAAACACATTAATTCTTGTCTCCATTAATATCTTCAACTTACTCAGTAATCATAAATCACTTTCCTGTCCTCCATTTGTGTTATTAAAGTTTATGACTAGATTAAAAGTGTAATTCTTTGATCCCCCTGTGGTGGTTGTTGAATGTAGCAGGAGGTGGTGGCTCGGCCCTCTTACCTGCATGTTGTATATAATCTTATCTAGGGAAGGGACTGATTACTGAGGGCAAGACATCTTGGTTATACAAAGATAGGTGTGATGCTTTCCTGATCTCAGAGGCTCTTTCATCTATCACAGAATAAAATCTACTTACCGAATAACCACGATGCAGCAAAATGTGCTAACAGTTGATTAGCAGCACCAACAAGGGTTTCTGGCCTTGCTGGGGATAGAAATCACCTCCAATGAGGAGGATCAGAGAAGTCCTCCGAGGGAGGCAGTTTTTGATCTGAACCTTAAATATGAGGAAGATTTTCACCAGCAAGTGTGGGGAGAAGAGGATGGAGGAATACTTGGCGAGAGGAGGGTGAGCAAATGCCTGGAGGCAAAAGAACAACAACAAAACAAAACCATAAGAATAATCAGGGAGTACCCAATGTTGACTAGATGGCTGTTCATTCACTTCAGGCTTGTCAATTTTTGATTTTAAAGAAAGTATACGTAGAACATTTCTATCATTTTCACTCAGCTGATTCCTTGCCTTTAGTAATTCCATGTATCTCCCATGGTTACCTTTTTTGCTGTTATTAAAAAACATTCATTCTTCAATATTATTTCCCTTGTGTGTTCTTCCAGATGATTTTTAATATTGTTTTATTGGGGCTTTTTTATTTCTATTTGCTCATTGAGTCTCAGATCAAGCGTTACCCCTTTCGAGAAGGTGGTCTTGATCCCTACATCTGGCCCCAGTCCCAGTCCTAGCTGGTGCCCCTGCTGTGACTGGCCCCAGAAGCTAGTGCTGACACAGGGATGCACTTCTGCCTCTCTACTAGATGGCAGGCTCCCCGGGGATATGGCTGGGCACCAAGCGTCTCTCAGCTTTCCCTGCCATGCACCCCACTTCCACCTCACCCAAGGCCTGGATTAGGCTTAATAAACTCACATGAATGAATGAATGAGGAAAGATATGAAGAGAACCAAGAACCAGCTTACTGAGGATGGAGAACAGTTGAGGGTGTTTAAGGATATCAAGGAAGACATCTGGTCTTAGAAGCCGAGAAGAAGCTATCTAAGCCTAAAGCCAAGTAGAATTAAATAGCACAAGAGAAGGGAGGACATATACAGAGTTTTGGTTCTTTTTAAAGGTTTGTAGTCAGGGAAGGCATTAGGGCAGGGTCAAGACAAACTCCTGTATCACAGTCCAAACATCACCTCCTCAGAATGGCCTAATTCACGGGTTCTCAAACTTCAGCTGACATCAAAGTCACCTGGGAAGATTGTTAAAGCAGATTGCTGGGGCCACCCCAGAGTCATGTCTGGGCTGTAATGTGATGAGTCCCCCATCAGATTACTTAAATGTATGTGTCTGCTGCCGGAACCCTAGAGGTGATGAGCCAAGGCCATGGTGCCCCACTGAGGAGCAGATGTCCCTGATAACTCAAATATCCCAGGGAGTATCTGAGACCCTGCTAAGGAAAACAGTCCCATCACACACACACACAGTAGGCAAAGAGCCAGAAAATTAGCTTAAAACAGCTTAGAGATGGGAGAGGGCACACATCTCTAGAGCTGCCCTGCTGCTGCCCCGGAATGCTTTGTATGCAAGCCCTAATAAACTCATCTACTCACCAAGCTGTAATTGTTTGAGTCACTTTTTGGTCTCTGTGCTTCCTCCCAGCTTGGGAGATGGTTTTTCTGTATGATTCTGGGTTTTTCTTGTTACATGGGCTAGGGGCCAAGAATTTGCATTTCTAACAAGTACCCAGGGGATGCTGGTCCTGCTGATCCAGGGACCATGCTTTGGGAACCACAGGTGTAAAGTAGGATTCTCAGTCATTCTCTACCTACTTTCCATTTTCTTATATAACTTATTAGCTCTCACTGTATGCCAAACACTGTTCTAAGCACTTTCTATAAATCAAAATACTCAGTTTTTATACAATCTTATGAGATACTTTTATTACCTCCATGCCACACATGAAGGAAGAATCAAGAGAAATTAAGTCATACCCCCCACATCATGTAGCTAGTTAAGCTCTAAAGTCCGTTGACCATAAGAGGAACTTTAAATGCTCTGAAGAAGCCAGACGGAGTCTATCTGTTGTGGACCTTGGACAAGCCACTTACCTCTGCCTCAGTGTCTTCTAAAATGGAGATTATAATAGCACAAATCTCATAGGGTTGTTGGGAGGATTAAATGAATCAATTCACAAGGGGGCTCTTATTGTAATTATGATCTGAAATATATATGATATATTAGAGGTCTTCCCTCCCAACTAGAACATCAATTCTATGAGAATGAGAAGTTGTCTTGTTGGTTGTTAGAAACCGGAACAAAACTTGGCGCATATTAGACTCTCAATAAATATCCCTTGTGTTGTCTTTTGCCAGGTAAACTTTTCTTTTTAGATCAACATTATTCCTACTTTTGAGATTCAGCATTTATTGTATTTACATATGAACATCTAAATGTTTTTACTACCTCCTCCTGAGTCAGGGATTCTCAACCTAAGCACTATCGAGATTTTGGGCTGAATAATTCTTTGTTGGGGGTGGGGTGTGTGCTATCAAGTATGTTGTAGGATGTTTAGCAGCATCTTTATTCTTCACTCCCTGGATGCCAGTAGCCACCACCGACCCCACCAGTTATCTCCTGGGAGCAGAATCAACCCTGTTGAGAACCATTGATCTAGATAATTCAGATGTCTCTAGCTGGCATTTCCTCTCTTAAACATCCCATTCAACCAGGAAGTGTTAGTCCTGCCAGGTTTCCCTCCTGTGGTTTCCCAGAGAAAGGTCTGCAGCACTGGCACAGCCCTTGCTTTAGTGCCCTATGTGATAATCAATGTTTTTCACAAGGAATCAGAGAAAACCGCCAGACACTGGATATGGCTGTTCCAAATGACCATATTGGAAGGGTTAAACATCTCAACACAAAGGTCCTTGAGGATTTCTCTCCACCTTCAAGTTTGAGACTCAACTCCTCAGACCTCACATTCCAGCCCATCTCCAGGGTATCTGGTACCCAGAATGTCTACTCCCATCAGAAACAAAGGATCCTTCTAAGGCCTTGCCTTAGTCCTTCTCCTTCCCCAAAAGAGGGAACTTTCCTGAGGTCAGAGTTATTAAATCTGCCAGGATACCTGGTGTGAAGTTTAAAAAAGAGAGCATGTCATGAAGACATGCCACCGCATCCTTCCTGCTCCCTTCATAGCTTCATTCTGCTCCTAACCACACAGACGGGTGAGTTCCTGAACAAGAAAGTCGGTGTGCACACACCAACACACATGCACACACACACACATGCACACCTACACACACACACACCTCTGGGAAACAAGCAAAATTTTTTTAGGGATAGTCTAAATCCACATTTAGAGAAATTTTTTCCCCTAAAGGGAACATGATGAACAGAGAAGCCTGCCACATATAGGGAAATGCTCTTTTATGGGGCCAAGCAGCCCTGTTTCCCTCCTTGTTGCTCCTAAACCTCTCTGTTCCAGAAGGGATTGCTGCTTTACTTTGGCATTACCAAAAGGCTTAGACAAAGAAATTGCTTGACATCACAGGTGAAATTCAGACCTCTGCCTCCAGAGAAACTGAAAAAGTGCCTGCAACTTTAGCCATCTTTCTTCCTCACCCACTGCTTGTCTCCACCAAGATTTTAGAAAATCATATGGAGAAAATAAAGTTATATACACAAAAAATCCTGCACATCATTGTTTGTAGCATATTTATTCATAATTGCATACTTGCCAAAACTTGGAAGCAACCAAGAATAAAACCAAAATCATTTGATCTAGTCTCAGTCAGGTACCCCATTATATCTGCAGTTGGAAATGAATGGATGTGCATCCTCTATACATTAATATATGCCATAATGTTATCTGCCTTCATAAAACTGTTTTAACCTTTGATTATGTTTTACACTGAAATATAATAATTAAAAGCACACTCCTTTCCTATGTTATAAACTACTATTGTTGGTACTCAACCAAAATGAAGGGTTTTGCTCTATGTGTGGAAACGGATCTGGGCTTGATGTTGGCCCCAGCCTCCTCAGTGCTGCGGATTTGCTTTAGAATAAAAGTGGGTGGAAATCATTTCTCCAGATAAGCAATGGGCTTATCTCCAGCCCACTATCAAAGCAGTGTTAAGGATCAGCTGGAGATAGGGAAAAGAAAACAGGTTCAAGGAAACATCTAGGCGTAATTGGCATTTGTTTTCCTACTGTGTGTGGGTGTTGAAGCTAATTTGTTTGCAGGAACGTGGGGAGAGATAGTGCCTTAGAGTAATTGTTCCTCCTACTACTCTTGGAGTTTTAATTAGCAGATGGGCTCCTTCCCCCACCACCTCGCCAGCTGCTTTCTTTTCACATGACCAAAGGTAGTTTTTAAAAATTTCCATGCATTCAAACCTCAGCTCTTAAAAATGCCCTTTTTCTCATGAAAAGATCTGTAATGAAGACTCTGGGTCAAGAATGAAAAGTTTCCCAGAGTCAACAATGATAATAAAGACCACCCAATAACTGCAAGAATCCTGTACAAACAGGTCACATCCCATCGGCGGGGACTCCGCTGGGTTTGAAATTCTCACTGGCTCATCTTTCCACCTGTTGTGCTCTCCTCCCTCCCTCATCAGGAGGGGTGAGGGGATAGAAGCAGGATCAGGTGGGGAGGGAGAGGGAGCACGTGGAGGAGAGTGTGTGTCTCAGCTGATCTCTTCTGCATTTTAAGCTGCTCGTAGGAAGGCGAAATTGGAAAGGAGGGCTGTAATGAGGTCGAGAATTACCCACATTCCCCCTGCAGGCTAATTTACTCCCCTACTCAGAGCTGTGTGAAGTTCAGGGTAGCCAGGACCAGGGGATTTAGCCCCAGATCCTGTAACTGAACCATCAGCCCTGGAATAACCAGTAGTTGCAATTTCTAACTAACTTCGGAGAAGCAAAATAAAAAAGTGCTTAAAAACCAAAATGATTAAAAGAACCCCAAGGCTTGTAATTTGAAATGTCAATTAGGAAACACATCATTGAGAAAAGTATAGATTAGAAAAATAAATCAAGACAAGATGACACTTATAAGTTTAATGTCTAGATTAATAGGATGACAAGAGGGCCATAAAGAAATATCTTACCCATGCATTGCTTGTCAGTGAATGATAGCTATAAGGTTTTAGAGAAAAGCATGAAATATTTTGAAAAATGCATGAGTTTAAGTATAGATTCTAAGAGAAACCCCTCACTCACTATCTTACTTCACGTTCTGTGATGAAAATGCCAATTCTGCCCAAGACCCTGGGGCAGAAGGTATTCTGATTTCTGGAAGCCCTTGCCTTTCATTCGTCTCCAGGAATTTTCTGAAATGAATTTAAATTCTCCAGCTGCAGAGAAAGGCTCTGGTGGTTTCTGTTTCCCTGGTGTGCTGACTGGCAGCTGTAAATGAACTTCAGAATTTCGAAGGAGTAATACTTTCCAGTTGCCCAGGTTCTGTCAGTGCTCCCTCGTTTTCTCCGCCCAGGCTTTCTTCTCCTGTACTGATCTTTGTCTTTGCTAGAATTTGATTTCCTGTGGGTGGTAGGAGAGAGTCTTTGCCACGCCTCCTCCTCAGAGTTTCTTTGATGTTTATAATTTCTGATTCCAGCACATTCCAGGCACATGGTTTTTATCTTGCAAAATCTGAACTTTTTTTCTGGACTTTACAGAAATCCAGTCTCTGGATCCCCTTCCTCTGAGCAAACGTACCTTTCACTTTTTTTTTTTTTCTTTTGAGACAGAGTTTCCACTCTTGTTGCCCAGGCTGGAGTGCAATGGTGCGATCTCAGCTCACTGTAACCTCCACCTCCTGGGTTCAAGTGATTCTCCTGCCTCAGCCTCCTGAGTAGCTGGGATTACAGGCATGCGCCACCATGCCCGGCTGATTTTTGTGTTTTTAGTAGAGACGGGGTTTTGCCATGTTGGCTAGGGTAGTCTTGAACTCCTGACCTCAGGTCATCCACCCACCTCAGCCTCTCAAAGTGGTGGGATTACAGGCATGAGCCACCGCGCCCGGCCAGCTCTCACCTTTAAAAATACAGTTTGTGCAATGAATTATTTTCCTACCGTGAAATTTTCTTTGGGTTTCTAAGGGTCATAGAGAAAACAGAAGACGTTCAAGATTCTTGTTCTTTTTGCTCCCACTGTTCTTTCAGCATCTCCACATACTTACCCAGAAATGATGTGACCCAAGTCTTGGTTTGCTGTCACCGAGTGAAGAAAGAAGGGGAGCTCTGGAGCCCAGCAGGTGCAAATGCCTGCCTGGTCACCACAAGGTCGCTGGTGCGGTCACTATGGGCAGGAGGCTTCATTGCTCTGCATATTGTCCCCATGGCCTTCTTGCAGCTCACCTCTCTCCTACAGGGAGTGACTGCCTTGGCACACTCTGTTCCAAATAAGACCTGACAAACAAGTGTGATGGATGTTTTCCTGTCTTTCCTCTTCTTCCTCCATTCTCCTCCTTTCCTTTCATTCTCTTTTTTTTTAAGGCCATCATAGTTGACACCAAGATCCCCCTTTCAGGACTGAAGGACTGAGTTGTCCCTCCCTCCCTGTTTTAGTCCATTTTCAAGCTGCTGATAAAGACATACCCGAGACTGGGAAGAAAAAGATGTTTAATTGGAGTTACAGTTCCACATGGCTGGGGAGGCCTCAGAATCATGGCAGGAGGTGAAAAGCACTTCTTACATGGCAGCGGCAAGAGAAAATGAGGAAGAAGCAAAAGTGCAAAACCCTGATAAACCCATAAGATCTCATGAGACTTATTCACTATCATGAAAATAGCACAGGAAAGACTGGCCCCCATAATTCAATTACCTCCCCCTGGGTTCCTTTCTGGGAAATACAATTCAAGTTGAGATTTGGGTGGAGACACAGGCAAATTGTATCACTCCCCTTCTTGGCTGCTGGGAAATCTTCCACAAACAGCCTTCACCTCACCACACAGCCTCTTCTGGAATCACCTCACACAAGGCTGCTGCCTGTTCCAGGAGCAGCCCTCAGACATGATCAACACAGCGTATAAAGGCCCAGGCCCAGCCCCAACTTGAGGCTCAGAAGGGTCTGATCAGCTTCACAACTTCCCAGTGGGGTTAGCTGTGACTTTTGTTGAAACTGTCATGCCTCAGCTTCCCCCTTGGCCCAAATCTTCCTACATTCCCTGCATACCAATCCCCATCTCAGTGTCTGTGTCCTAGGGAACCTGACCTACAAGAATCATGATGAGGTAGGATAAAGAAGACACAATTCAATGGACAAAAGAAATCTACACTCAACAGGTCCATCGTGATAAAAGATGGTGACCAATGAAAGGTCTTCACTTAGCATTCCATTCAAACAACATATTTATGGGGAAAAAAATCAGTGGGAGAGAGTAGTCAGGGGAAGCTTCCTGGAGGAGGTGGAGTGAGAGCTGTTGTTTGTGGGTAGTAGGAATTGAAAAGGAGGAGGAACAACGCTGAGGACTTTAGGTATGGAATTGCTTAAGCGATTTGAAAATGAACATCCTTAGTTTGTGATACGGCGAGTTTTATGTGGGCAAAGCAGACATGTGGTTTTGGTAAGCTAGATGGTGGTTAGTTAGATTTGGAAGAATTTTGACAGCCAGGTTGAGATGCCTGAGCTCCCCCAAGCAGTGAGGAACAATGAGACATAGTGGTGCAGAAGAGGGACTTGAATGTTATTTAGGTGGAGGTGATGCTGAATAATTGTTTAAGCTGGGTGGCAGAGATTTCATGATCATAGTTGATACCAGTAGTTGAAACAATCACTCCTAATTTTACTTATTTTTAAGAAAATTACTACATTTTCATTTTGTTGTAGAGTATTACAACATTCGAGGTTGGTGCCAAATTAATTGTGGTTTTGCAAAACCGCAATTAATTTTGCACCAACCTAATAGAACAGTGACTCAAGTCTCACAAGGTGTGTGGCTGTTTTAGCAACTGTCGACAGCCCCATTGCAGTGACACCTCCCCCTCCCGGCTGTTGGCACGTTATGATGGGAGTTTGAGAGAGGCTGCTCGACGGCACCACCAGACTTTTCCTGTTGCGTTTGTGTGTGCAGGAGTATTACTTTACCAGCAGTCTATATGATGAGTTAGTGCTGGGATTACCTTCAGGGAGGAAACCTTTTGGGTGACAATTTCCACGGATCCAAGCGGGGAGTGAAAGGAACAAGGACCCAGGCAAGGGCAACGGGGAAGGACAAGAACAAACATTTTGAGGGAATTGGCCAGATTAATTGGAATTGCCAAAGAGAGCTCAATTCTGCCTGATGGAATTTTTAAACAGGGAAGATGGGGGTAGGAGTGGGGAGTTGGAATCTGAGGCTCCAGGGGCTTCCAGACCCCATCCCTCCAGTGGACCCAAAGTGCTGTCGCCTGGTAAGGCCAAGAGCATATCTGTCCCTTTCACTCTTGCTCCCCAAATTATCCCACTTCACATATTTGGGGGAAAATGAACTGACCTCAACAGGGAGGCCACACCCCCTCACTCTGAGTTTCTTTCTCATGAAGGCAAATGGTTTGCCCTGAGCCATGCACAGTCGCTATAACTTGTGACCAAAGGGTGTGAATAGGGTTGCAGATCTGGTGTGCGACTAGGACGCGGTTGGTATCAGAACTGTCCTCAGTTGGAGGGTATCTAGCCCATGGGGACAAGAGCCAGCAGCCTTGAACTTGTTAGCATGGAGGCCTCATTTCCCCGCTTTGCCTTGGGCATCAGGATGCTTAGAGCGGTATTTAATTTAATTTTTTATTGTGGTTTTACATATATATATATATGTATATATATACACAAACATATATACATATTACATTTTATAAACATAAAATTTATCATTTTAAACATTTTAAAGTGTACAATTCAGCAGCATTAATTACATTCATAACATATGCAACCACCACCACTATTCCCAAACTTTTTTTTTAATCACCTCAAACAAAAACTGTCTAACCATGAAGCCATAACTCCTCATTTTCCCTTCTCCCAACCCCTGGTAACCTCTAATTAACTTTATTTTTCTATGAGTTTTGCCTATTCTAGATACTTTGTTTAAGTAAAATTGTATAGTATTTGTCTTCTTGTGTCTGGCTATTTTCACTTAGCAAAGTGTTTTCAAGGTTCATCCATCTTGTAGCATGTGTCAGAATTTCATCCCTTTTCATCTTCCGTTGGAATATATAAACCTCATTTTATTTCTGGATTCATCTGTTGATGGACGCTTGGGCTGTTTACATCTTTTGGTTATTGTAAATAAGGCTGCAAAGACATAGACATACAAGTATCTGGTGGAGTCCCTGTTTTCATTTCCTTTGGAGTGGAATTGTTGGGTCATATGATAATTCTATGTTTAACTTATTGATGAACTGGTGAACTGTTTTCCACTGTGGCTGTGCCATGTTACACTCCCCCAGCAGTGAATAAGGGTTACAATTTCTTCACATTCTTGCAACATTTGTTACTTTCCATTTTTTCTTTTCTTTTTAAATTATAGCCATCTCAGTCAGTGTTCCTTGTATCTCACTGTGGCTCATATTTAATTATTAATTGCATATATCTTTCCCTTCCTTTGTTATAATTTTATAAATTATCTCTATTTTTATTGTTTATTGTCTTCTTTTTTCATTGTACATCTTTTTGGAAATAGGTGAATTTTAAATCATGTGTGAAGAAATGCAAAAATATCACAAAGACTTAATGGGACTTGCACTGCTTTAAAGGAGCTTACGTTTTGTGTTATGAAGCACTACATCCAAATTGCTTTTCAGCTCCCAGATGATCTTGTCATGGAGGATTTTCTTGTTTTCTCTGTTTTTCTTTTTCAAGTTTCTTGTGTTTGCCTGTACGGTCCATTGGAGATTTCGCTGTTTCCTGAGCCATTTGACAGTTGAACTCATCTAGTCAAAAGAGATGCTAGTCCTTATTGTCTTTTTCGAGTAACATTTATATTCTATTGCCAAGATATGAAACGCCTAGTGTATCCTAGGTGAAATGATACAGGTGATGGAAGTCACACAACCAGCCCCAGCCCTCACTCTATCATGACAAATTTCCAAGACAAATTCTGGAAATTCTCTGTTGTTCTTTAAACATTTTCTTGGGCAAATATTAACTATTATTTTCACTAATGATGTCAAGAAGGGCTAATTACGGTTAATCACAGTAGAAAATAAAACTTGATTCCCTTTCCTGAATGGCTTGAGCATGAAATAGGAGAAGGGACAAGACAACCTCCGGGTATTGTTTCTAATTCTTTAAAAAGTTGTACTTGCAGCCAGGCACGGTGGCTCACGCCTGTAATCCTAGGACTTTGGGAGGCTGAGGCAGGCGGATTGCCTGAGCTCAGGAGTTCGAGACCAGCCTGCGCAACATGGTGAAACGCCGTCTCTACTAAAAACACAAAAAATTAGCCAGGAATGGCAGTGTGCACCTGTAGTCCCAGCTACTCGGGAGGCTGAAGCAGGAGAATTGCTTGAACCCGGGAGGCAGAGGTTGCAGTGAGCTGAGATCGCACCACTGCACTCCAGCCTGGGTGACAGAGCGAGACTCTGTCTCCAAAAAAAATAAAAAAATAAAATAAAAAAAGTTGTACTTGCATGTAGAAAAAGCATTTGACAATTTCAACATCAGTTGAAGACAAAATATCCAAGAAACTAGGATGAAAAGGGAACTTCCAGTTGGGTATGGTGATGGCTCATAATCCCAGCACTTTGGGAGGCTGAGGTGGGCGGATTGCTTGAGCCCAGGAGTTTGAGACCAGCCTGGCCAACATGGCAAAACCCTGTCTCTACTAAAAATACAAAAATTAGCCGGGTGTGGTGGCCCATACCTGTAATCCCAGCTACTTGGGAGGCTGAGGCACGAGAATCGCTTGAACCTGGGAGGTGGAGGTTGCAGTGAGCCAAGATCACACCACTGCACCCCAGCCTGGGTGACAGAGTGAGACTGTCTCAAAAAAAAAAGAAAAAAAAACGTTGGGGGGACCTTCCTCAACATGATACAGGACCATCGTCGTATATGGAAAGCCAGAGCTGACATAATATGCAATGGTGAAAGACTGAAAGCTTTCTCTCTAAGACTAGGAACAAGATCAGGATGCCCACTTTTGCCAGTTCGGTTAAGCATAGTTCTAGCCACAGCAATTAAGCAAGAAATAGAAATAAAAGGCATCCAAACTGGGAAGAAAGAAGTAAAACTATATTTGCAGATGACATGATATTATAGATAGAAAACTCTAAAGAATCCACAAAAAATTGTTAGAGCTAATTAATTCAACAAAGTTGCAGGATACAAGATCCACACTTAAAAATGAGTTGTATTTCTATACACAAACAATGAATGATTCAAAATAAAATTAAGAAACAATTCTACTTACAATACCATTAAAAAGTATAAAATACATAGGAATGAATTTAACCAAAAAGATGCAAAGCTGGTAAATGAAAACTAAAAAACATCACTGAAAGAAATTTTAAAAGACCTAAATAAATGAAAAGACATGCCGTATTCATACGTTGAAAGACATTATATTATTAAGGTATCATTACTTCTCAAAGCAGTCTATAGATTTAATGCAATCCATTTCAAAATCACAACAGCCTTTTTTTTTTCAGAAATAGAAAACTCAGTCCTAAAATGTATATGGAATCTCAAGAACCTGGAATAGCCAAAACAATTTTGAGAAAAGAATAAAGTTGAATGACTTATAATTCACAGGATCAAAACTGACTGCAAAGCTACAGTAATCAAAAAAGTGTGGTTCTGGCATCAGGATACACATATACACCAATGGAACAGAATTGAGAGTTCATAAATAAATTCATATATCAATGGTCAATTGATTTTTGAACAGTGCCAAGACCATTCTATGGGAAAAGGAACACTCTCTTCAACAAATGGTTCTGGAACATCCGCATGTAAAAGAAAGATGTTGAATCCTTATCTCATACCTAATGCAAACATTAACTCAAAATCTATCAAAGACTGAAAGTTAAGAGCTAAAATATAAAACTCTTAGGAGACAACATAGAGGAAACTCTTCAGAGCAGTAGCTTGTGCACTGGTTTCTTAACTATGACACCGAAGGCACAAGCAACAAAAGAAAACAATGGATAAATTGGGCTTGTCAAAATTTGAAACTTGTGCATCAAAGGACAAGTTGACAAGTTGTGCACTACTAAGAAAGTGAAGACAACCCACAGAATGGAAGAAAATATTTGCAAATTATATATTTGATAAGAGTCTAGTATCCAACATATGTGAAGAACTTCTTCAACTCAGCAATTTAAATTTCCCAATTTTTAAAAGGGCAAAGGATCTGAAAAGATATTTCTCTAAAGAAGATATACAAATGGCCAACAAACACCTAAAAAGATGCTAAGTGATATGAGTCATTAGGAAAATGTAATCAAAACCATAATGAGATATTATTTTATACCCACCAGGATGGCTGTAAGAAAAATGAAAAATATAAATAACAAGTGTTAGCAAGGATGCAAAAAAATTGCAGCTCTCATGAAATGTAATAAATAATGGTGCAGCTGCTGTGAAAAACTGGCAGTTTCTCAATAAGCTAATCATAGAATTACGACCAGCAATTCCACTTACTTGTATTTTGGGATTCAAGGTGACACTTTGTCACCGACTTTTGTTGTCCATGGCTTTTCAGTTTGGTTGCTCTGTTTTCACATGGGCACTCTGGAAGATCCAAACATTATTCTGGTATCGCTGTTACCATCTTCCTAGGCCTCCTGTTGGAGAGCTTTGTGAAATACCCCTTTTTGATATGCATTTCAAATATGTTTCCCCAGTTTACATTTGTCTTTTGTCATTTGAGCAGCTTGGATGGGGGACTTGGATATCAGGAGATGGGGGAATTTGAGGACCATGGGTGGCTTCTCACATTGCGTCCTCTGTGAGCTGGCAGCAGCACTTCCTAATCACCCAGCAAGTCCGTCTTATCCCCCTCTTCACAGCCCTGAGGCTCCATAAAGTGATTAGACTTTCTCAGGTTGTTAATAGTATTTTTCTCCTGGGCTTCCTCAATAGTACAATTCAGTTCACCTATTGCTCAGAAAATATTGCTATGGTAACCTATTCTGGCAAGTAAAGCAATTACCTAGAGTTGAAGAAAAAAAAGTTGGACTAAAAACCTGAGTACTCAACCATTTATTACCCAAAGGCACTTGAACGAATTAAGGAAAACAAACAAAGGCAGGTACACTGCTCTGTCCATGACAGATTAGAAAGGGCTTAATCCAACTGGAATGATCAGAGGACAATCCTTTAAAGTAGGGAGTGTGGGTGAATCTGATTCCTTGCCACACTGAGGTTTGCAAGATAGACTGCAATGAGAGGCTGCCAAATGTCTAATTTGGGGTCAAAACCTAGCTTGTATTAAAGATTCTTCAAGTCGTGTAAGGTTCCATTGATATTTAACCCCAGGTTTCCATTGCTGTGAAACCCTGTTCCTGGGTTCAATGCAGAAGTCCAGCCTCTTTCTTCCCAGTGGTTGACAGGACTCCTGAGAAATGTGTACATGTACAAGTGAAAAAAAGGAAAGATGCTATATTAGTTTCCCACTGCTGCTGTAACAAATTATCACAAACTTAGTGGTGTGAAGCAACAGAAATGTATTATAATAATCAGAAGTCCCAACCGTGTCTCCCTGAGCTAAAATCAAGGTGTTAACACAGCTAAGCTCCTTTTGGAGGCTTTAGGGGAGAGTCTGTTTCTTTCCTGCCCACTACATTCCTTGGCTTATGGCCCTTTCCTGCATTTTCAAAGCCAGCTGTGTAGTATCTTCAGATCTCTCTGCGACTGTCTGTCCTCTGCTTCTGCTGTCACAGCATCTTCTCTGACCCTCTTGCCTCCCTCTCATGAGGGCCCTTGTGTTTACATTGGGCCCATCTGGATAATCCAGGATAATCTCTCCATCTCCAAACTATTTACTTAATCACATCTTTAAAATCCCTGTTGTCATATAAAGTAATATATTCACAGTTTCTGAGGATTAGGATGTGAAGAACATTGAGAAGTCATTTTTCAGCAGATCACAGACCCCAACAGCTCTCAGGCATGCCTGTCCTGACCAGAAACTGGTCTTCTCACATGGGCTCCTGTGAAGCAGGTGCCAGGGGAGCTAGAATGTGACTCTGCTCCTTATAGCCAAAGATGCTCAGAGTGGCTCTTTTGAAACAAAAACTTACGAAGTATTATTTGGGGTAGGAAAGAGGGTCCAATAGGAAAGTGTCATACAGGTTGAGTATCCCGTATTCAAAATGCTTGGGACCAGGAGTGTTTCAGACTTTAGATTTTTTTTCTTTTTTCTTTTTTTTTGATTTTTGGAATATTTGTATTACACCGGTTAGGCAAACCCAAATCTGAAAATATGAAATCCAAAATGCTTCACTGAGCATTTACTTTGAGCATTGTGTTGGTGCTCCAAAAGTTTCAGGTTTTGGAGCACTTCCGATTTTGGATTTTCAGATTTGGGATGCTCAGCCTGTACTCTGATTCTACTACTCACCTGCCAGCTTTCTGTGTGACTTTGCTTCATCAGCTACCTTCATTTTCCCCTTTTTATCTTCAACTTCTCTCACCTTTGAATTCTTCTTTTGCTTTGACCAAAAATATGCCTAAGTCTGTTCCATCCTAAGAAAAGCAAACAACACTGCCTTCCCAGGCCACTCCAGCACCCCTTGACCAAGACAAGTGGGCAGCTCAACAACCAGTTTTTAACAGAAAATGTGGCCAGAAAATTAGTACTCATTCCACAGAATACCACTGCTGTGATGGAGACCGTGTGGCTGTGGTCCAGGCATCTTCATGCCCTTTTTGTAGCAATCACTGCACATCCAAAGTCCTGAGGGGGAGCATCCACATGGCAGAGCCAGGGTCTCAGGCCCATCGCTTGGCATCCAGGGGAACAGGAAGAAGGAGAAGCTTTCCATTTTGGATGCTGTACGGGAGCAAGACACAGCCATCCCACCACAATTATACCTTGTGGCAAGGTCCCCCCATCCTACCGGCATATCAGTTAGAATTAGGTCTCACTGCATGTGAGACAGACAGAGATGCACATGTGTACACACATACACCCCAGAAAAAACAAAGCTTAAACTTTATTTCTATGTCACACAAATAAAATGTGGAGGTAGAGAGTCTAGTGCTGATATGGTAGCTCTGTGATCATCGACTACTCAGATTCTTTCTGGGTGGTGTGTCACCATGTTAGCATGTAGTCTCCTAGCCCAAGATGGCTGCTTACACTCCAGACATCATTTCTGTTTTCCAGCCAGAGAGATCAAAATGACACAAAGAAGGAAACAACCCAGGGGGATGTGACCCCATCTTTCTAGGCTACTTAAGAAGTTGCACTGCATGGTACTTCCTCTGACACCTCATTGGCTACAACTTAGATAGCTACAATCAGGTTTAAGGGGGGCCAGACAGGGTTGTCTTTTTTTGGGCAGCCATGTGCCTAGGTGAAATCAGGGGCTTTGTAGCTGAGGAAGAATAGATAATGGGAATAGCATTTTTGAGAGGTTAAATTCAAGCTATTTTTCACCTTTCTTAAAATATTGAAGAAAGTCCACTATGGCTTCTGTGTTAGCTCATTGTCTTGATTATCCTTCTTTTTTTTTTTTTTTTTTTTTTTTAAGACAAGGTCTTACTCTGTCATCCAGGCTAGAGTATAGTAGTTCAATCTCTACTGACTGAAACCTCCGCCTCCCGGGTTCAAGTGATCCTCCCACCCCTCAGCCTTCTGAGAAATTGGGACTACAGGTGTGAGCCACCACGCCCGGCTAATTTTTTGTATTTTTGGTAGAGATGGGGTTTTGCCATGTTGCCCAGGTTGGTCTTGAACCCCTGAGCTCAAGCAATCCACCCGCCTCGGCCTCCCAAAGTGCTGGGATTACAGGAATGAGCCATCACGCTTGGCTTTCTGTTTTTAAGCCATTTGTTGTATTGTATTCCTTCCTCACTGACTTTATCAATTAAGTTACTCTGGTTGCAAGTAACAGAAAGTGACCACGTAACTTCAGGAAAAATGGGAAAAAAAATCCTCACAGAATTGAAGGGAAGGCTTGTGAACCTGGCTTAGAGAAGTCAGAAACTCGGCAGCTCTGGGGGCCTGGGAAACAAGAATGATTTGACAATCTCATTGAAATGTGATGCTAAGGTTAGTGAGCTTCAGCTATTTTTTTTTTCAACCATTTCATCATGACTCCTGGGATTGTAAGTTATATTTGAGAACATGTCATTGGTTTAGCTTTTTCTCATGCCTGTACCTCCACTAGGAGAGGAGTGAGGGGGAGAGATGATTCTCTAAAGAAAATAGATGCTATTACCAAAAGGAGAAAGAGCCAAAAACCTAAAAATGCGTCCTACCCTTCTTCAAATAGAACAATGGTTAATTTTACTGCTCTGGCCCCACCTGCTATTCCCTGCTATGCACCTCACTCCTCTGCCTCATGACCCTCTCACTACAGCCCCGCTAGGCATTTGCTCTATTCTCACTTTACGTAAGTTGTTCCCACTGCCTGGAATATCCTTCCAGCCCTCACTCTTCTTTACCCAAGAGATCTCTCCTGATGCCTCCTGTTTGGGCCCATGATTCCTCAGACCACGCTGGGTGTCCATCCTCTGGGTTCCCACAGGCTCCACTCAGAAGAGATGAATTTCTATGTTTCTCCCACTGTGTGTAGACCAGGAGTGCCTTACTCACAGGGGTTGCCTTGCTTATCTCTGTTGCCAAAGCATCCAGTACAGTGCCTCATACAAAACAGTTACTCAATAAAATTATGATGGCTGGATAAATGGCTCTAAATGTCTTGCTGCAAATTCTCTTCTGACTTCCAGTCTCCATGCCAGAGCCCCTATGGCTGGCCAGCTGAATTCTCAGCTCTAAACTAAATCTTTCTTTTTTCCTGTCAATCAGCACCTCCTCCTGATTTCTGTTCAACTCCTATTTGCTGAACTCATACTCTGCTTGTGAGACATGAGGGAAACAAAGATAAATAAGATTCAGTCTATGCCTTCAAGAATTGTCTTCATTAGGGTTCCATAACTCCGGCACTATTGACGTTTGGGGCTGGATAATCTGTGCTGCAGGCGTCCTGTGCACTGCGGGATGTTCAGCAGTATCCCTGGCCTCTGTCCACTAGATGCCAGTAGCATTGTCCTCTCGGTCAGGACAATTAAAAATGTCTCCAGATGTTGTTAAGTGTGCCCTGAGGAGCAAAACTGACTTCAGTTGGGAACCACTGGTCTAGATGCAGAGACATAAAGAAACAGAAAGAGAAAATTTCAATATGAAGTAGATGTAAGGACAAGTACAGCAATGGTCTGTGAGGAAATTAAAATTGGAGGCTTTAAAAATACTTGTATCTACAAGGATGAACTGGCCAATAAGCTGAAGCTTAACCACACGAAATAATTAAAGGACATCATAAGACAGCATTTTCACAGGCGGGAAGGGAGGAAAGGAGCTAACTAACACTTGTTTAGTCTTATGCAAAACCTGCTTTGCATTTGTTGATTTATTTCATTCTCACAATATACCAAAGTGTACAGCATGCTCTGCTAATAGCAGCTAATATTTCTGCACTGCCCACAGTGCTAGTTCATATAACCCTTACGGTATAAGGGCTGGATGGCGGTGCTGTCTTTACATGTGACAGCCACGAGGCACAGGGAAGTTCCTTGCTAGTCAGTGACAGCACTAGAATTCAGACAGGAGCAGACTCCAGGGTCCAGCCCCACGCTGCCCCTTTGCCTCGGCTCATGCGGTTCACGTTGCCTGCACGCCTTGGCTTCTCTCTTCCTTTCTCCCCTTTGCTGTTAGAACATCCTTCAGGACTCAACTCCAACGCGGAGCCCACCCAACGCCGTTCTTGAGCGTTCAGCCCTTTAGATGGCGATTTCCTCTCTGTGGTGCATTTTCCCCTGGATTTTCTTCAGATCCCTCTCACATAACTTTGTAGGAGGGGGCTGGAATCACTCCTGCACCCCCAGGCTCTTACTCTTAGTAGCCACACAAATGTACTTGTGATCAGAATGGAGTCCAGGGCGCTGCTCCTAGGGAGTCTGACCTTTTTCAATTTCCTCACCCAAAGCCGCCCTGGTAGCCGTCTGTTACCAGGGTTGGCGGCCACATCCTCTGTGTCTTTGCCCCAGCACCTCCAGGCCTGGTTCGGGCCAGGCTCTCAGGCGCTGGCGGGTTCCTCCTGCCCGCATCTGAGGACGCCAGCAGCATTCCCTGGGGGCAGCACGGAGGGAAGGGCGGCTCGGCCTGCGGAGGAGCAGGAGGCCGTCAGGGAGCGGGAAAGCGCCCGGCCCTAGGGCTGAGCAAACCGCGCTGGCGTCCGGGTTAGGCCATCGCCCTCCTGTCTGCGGTTGACTCTGCGCTTCTTCTCCCTCCCTGTGACGTCCGGGTAAGACTGTCCTTCCCAGCGCTGCCGGGAGACTTACAGCGTTGGAAGGACAGGGGGCGCTTGGTCCAGAGCCTCAGCAGCCTGCAGTCCGACTCCTCTCTCCACGTCCCCCTCAGCGCATGCTCTCGGCATGACGGAGTCGCGTGTTTGTCCCACTCTTCCCCGACACTCCGACCTTTCTTTCCTCCAGCTGGATAACATGAACCCTTTATAGCGCTCCTCTGCCAGCAAAGGCGAGTCAAAAATCACCAGCGGCTGCTCTGACAGGCGTAGCTGGCCCCGTCGCCGCAGCCGTCCTGAGTCGGCACAGCCGAGAGCCCTCTGCTGGAGACGTCGGGAGCTGCGGAAAGGCCGGAGACTTCCCAGGAGGAGGCTCCCTTCTGCAGCTTTTTGGCCTAATGCCTCTGAAACCATGATTTTGATGGTGGGGAGAGGGTGTGAGAAACCGGTAAGTCCTAGAAAACTCTTGTTTCTGACCTTCTTCCCCCTTTTCCTGATGTTCCTGGTAATAGTGTCGTTAGGTCTTGTTTCTAAGATCTGACTTGGCCTGACTCTGTGCACCTAATCCTTGTGTATTCATTCCTTCCATTCTACGGATGAGGAAACTGAGGCACAGAGCAGGGAATTCACTTGCTCCAAGCGTCCTGTACATTCTGCCTGACTCCAGAAAGTGCTGCCTTGGGAGGTCTGACAACCCTTGGTTCTCCCTTTCCCAGCTGTGGACACCCCTCTAGAGGCTCTCAGTGATGCCAAGCATCCTGATTTTGCCTGCCTCCCAAACCTCCAGAGCAGCTACCCCATGACCTGTCCCGAGGTGGTGAGTTTGCCACTTGTTCTTTTTTCGACGCATCCTTGCCCTAGATGTTTCAAAGTCCTGGCCTTGCTCAAAATGTCCAATTTTCCCTGTGCTGAGGGGCAGGAGGCTCCAGGCAGGGAAGGCAAGAATGGTGGCAAGCAACCTGGACATTTTGACAAAAAGAGGGAGAGAGAAACCAGACCTTAGCGGCTATTGTATCCTTGGGCTAATTATGAGCAACAAAAAGCCACTCAGTAATTTAAACTGAAACAGAATTAATTGAAAGGATATGAAATGGCTGCAGAACTAGGCTTGCAAAATAGGCAGGAACAAGGGCAGGTAGCTAAAGGGCAGGACCCTGGACAAAGTCATGGCACACACTCAGTCACTCTCAACCTGGTGTGAGCACGGCTGCTGCCTGGTGCCACAGCTGGAGCTGCCTGTTCCCAACACAGCTGCCTCTGGACCCTGGACTGTTTCTGCTCCTGTTTTATTAGTTAGTATCTGATTCACTCTGGGCAAATGTATGTGATTAGCCAAACCCAGGTCACAGCCCCACCCTGGCTGCATGGGAGGCGTTTTTGCTTGTCTGATGGGAGGTGATCTCAGTAACCCACCAGTACTTGAAAGGTATTGTCTCCAAATAAAAGGTTGGATGCGGACTGGGTGT
The DNA here is from genome assembly GCF_029289425.2 of Pan paniscus. Lineage (NCBI taxonomy): Eukaryota > Metazoa > Chordata > Mammalia > Primates > Hominidae > Pan > Pan paniscus. The sequence continues at coordinate 19,861,255 of NC_073262.2, read as the reverse complement.
GGTGGCTCACGCCTGTAATCCCAGCACTTTGGGAGGCCGAGGCGGGCAGATCACGAGGTCAGGAGATTGAGACCATCCTGACTAACATGGTGAAACCCCGTCTCTACTAAAAATACAAAAAAACATTAGCCGGGCGTGGTGGCGGGCGCCTGTAGTCCCAGCTACTCGGGAGGCTGAGGCAGGAGAATGGCGTGAACCCAGGAGGCGGAGCTTGCAGTGAGCCAAGATTGCGCCACTGCACTCCAGGCTGGGCGACAGAGCGAGACTTCGTCTCAAAACAACAACAAAAAAAATTAGCTGGGCGTGGTGGCACATGCCTGTAATCCCAGCTATTAAGGAGGCTGAGGCAGGAGAATCGCTTGAACCCAGGAGGCGAAGGTTGCAGTGAGCCGAGATCGTGCCATTGCACTCTAGCCTGGGTGACAAAGCGAGACTCCATCTCAAAAAAAAGTTTTGATGCTGGCTAGCCCCTTAAAACAAAAAATGTGTTTTTCCCTCCACAGAAAAGTGATCATCCAGTTAGAATTTTCCACATTCCCCTCTTATATTACAGGTACAGATGCTCTCAGTCCCAGAAGGGAGAGTGGCTTTTTTTCTCAAAGACATGTGGCCAAGGCAAATTGGTTTCTTCTTTGGTCCACCACCAACGGACCGGGATTGAATGGAGCACTGTGGAGGGATCTGGAGGCTTTGTTTGGTGCAAGAAGGTTCCATGAAGCTAGGCTGTCCTACTTCTTCCCACACCAGGCATTCAAATGAAACACAGCTGTTTCTCTCTCGAAAGTCCCAGCCTGTCTCTCTTCTGGGCAGCCCTAGTTTGTGAATGACTACAACGTACTAACACCATTGCCTGTGCTGGGCACTTTCACTTTGCAAGATGAGAGCAGAAAACATTTACTAAGAGTCTGTATGTGAATGGGTTCTAGTCTGGTTGCTCCCAAACCTAGCTGAGCATGAGCATCACCTACATACCTCTGCCCTGGCAAAGGCCTACTGAATCAGAATCTCCTAGAGATGGGGCAAGAAAATCATAGTCCACTAGGACCCGAGGATGCAGGATTTCTAGGCTTAATAAAAATAGCTGGAATATTTGCCTGCATCTATCACATCATTTAGAAAACAATATTGCAACTGTTTATGCCTACCTTCTCTAATCTTTATCCATCCCAAGAAGGATCTGGGCGTATTCTTCTGTGTCCTCTGCAGTTTATGACATCTAACAGGCTTTTAATTTATGATGAATTAGGTTATCCAAACGCACACTGTTGTTGTTGCCACCCCACACTCAGTACAGTAACCTTGAAAACAGCATTAATATACTTGACAGCTACCTTAGGAAGGTGCTGCAGGACTGGACCGCTTTCCAAAGCCCAAGTCTGCTCTCCAGAATTCCAAGAGATCCAGACTGTTAGAAATCCTGTATGCCAAAGCCCAGACTGGCTCACGGTTTGGGATGAGCCTCTGTACCTGCTGCTGTATGGCAGCAAGTTTTTCACGTAGGATGCACGGAGGCCGGTACCATGGACAGAGCACTCAGCACCAGGGCACTGTCCTGAGCACTGCCTTCTGAAGGAGGTATTACTTTTGCTTCACTCATGAATCAGGCCCTGAGGTTAGCAAGTGGCACAGCTGGAATTTGAATCCAGGCATTCTAGTTACAGAGCTCTCACTTTTAAGCCCTGTATAACTTAGGGATCCTGTTTTGGGTATCTTGTTTTATTTATACAAAGCTGGCTGAGACTAAATAAATTTAGACATAGCAGTGTCATCACTTGGAGCCCACAGGACCCAAAGACTTATCTGCATGTAGTGATGTGCTTGGCTCCCCCACCTCACATTCTGCCTTCGAACCTTCATGGCTGCAGCCACCTAATTCCACCTGTCAAACGCCCACATTTGCCACCAAATGAAGCTCTTACTGTGCACGAGCCTTGCAGATGGTGCTGCTTTCACTCACTGTATGTGATACCAGTAACTGGCTCCTTCATATCTGAATCTGGCCAGGCTGGTCAAGTCTGGTTGTCTCTTGTCCCTAGCCTGGACCATCCTGCCACTACAATCACAAACAGCACCCAGCGAATACGGTAGTTCCCCCTTATCCTCCAGGGATACATTCCTGGATCCCCAGTGGATGTCTGAAACTGTGGACAACACTGAACCCTCTCTCTGTTCTTTCCTATACATTACCTGTGACAAAGTTTAGTTTATAAATTAGCACACTGAGATTAACATAAAACAATTACAATATACTGTAATAAAAGTCATGTAAATGTGGCCTCTCAAAGTATCTTATTGTGACTACAGGTAATGGAGATCATACATGAGGCTGCTAATGGACCTGAAGTAAGTTCTCATACAGCAGGGCCAACCCTGTCCACTTTGTTTATATGCTTTTCTCACAAAACCTCTAGAGACTGACTCATACTAGAGGTAAACAATCTCAAGACTACTGAGCACAAGACATACTGAGATAGGGACAGCCAGTTTGGCACATTCAAGTAGGTATCTTGAACCTAAATCCTGGCAGACCAAACAAGGGTCAACAAAGCATCCATAAACGAAATACAACATTGAAGTAATTATTTAATGACACAGGAAAATAACATGTTATGAAACAAGCTGGTTACAAGTAGTAGGTAGATGACTTAATTTTTGATAAAAAAATTAAAAAGCATGAACATGCATATAAAAATTAGATTATGTACAAAATACCAACAGTATTTACTTCTGCCCAGTAATTAAATATTCTTCCCTTTGTTTTTGTCTTTTAAAAAACATTATTTCTGAAAAAAAAAATCAGAAAAACATGATCGTGGAGAGAATTATTAAACACCAGGAATTAGGAACTCAAGAAGCTAAGCCAGGAGCTCAGCAGTCAAGGCTGGAAGTCCAGGACAGGTCCGACCAGGGTGATGGTGGCCAAGCCCAGAAATGGAAGATTGTTCTTTTCTTTTCCTACTGGAATGTTCTTTACCAGTGTTCTCTATATTCGATGTTAGCACACTTATTTAATGGGATCCTATGATTAACTGGCACAACAGCAAAATGATGCTAGCAACTTTGGCTTTGAACTGCTACAAAATGTACTATCTTGTAGTTATATACTGTACAAAACACACTAGAAATCAAGTGCTCCTACAACGAAAAACTCATCTGACTAAATCACTGATTTTGCTGTTTTTTTTTCTAACTTTGTTCATTTTCAATCTTCACAGCAAATGTATTTTTTGTTTCAGGGCCTGGAAGAGGTATTTTTTTCTCAGAAAGAAGCTAACATTAATGTGTGCTGGGCACCGTCTGACAGCTTGGCTCTAACTCCAAGTAAGTTGCCCTTGTCTTCTAAGTACTCTACAGAGTGCAAAGGCTTACCAAATCCAAACCACCTTGAATTAAACAAATCTTAATGAGGAGCATCATCGTTCTTTGTATGTGTGTTTTTAAAGTCTTTGTTATGTTACCAAATGAAGAAATGCAGTACATTACACCTCTATTGATGTAAATGAGGCTCAAACATCTCAATTCCATCCTCTTCCTACCCCCCAGCCATCAAACGTTATAACTGCTTAGTGACACTTTATTCAAATTACAACCCATAGTTTTTGCTCCAAAAAATGCAACACCTGAGAAAGGCCTGTTGCTTTAAAATCAAGAATCTATAAAAGCAATGTCACCCTAATCTTAAGATGCTTCTTAGGTATTTCCCAAAGCTCTTTGCTCTTTTATACTGCAGCATTTTCAGGAGGAGTCATTAGATACTGTCAAGGTCCAAGAAATAACTAAAAACAAAAAATAACCTGAGACTCTTTTCTGCACCGCCACCAGCTGCCCAGTACACTAGGTCACCTTTTACAGCAGTGAGCACAGCAATCCATGCCACAAAAATCTTCACAAAACAAGAAGGAAAGGTACAAAAAGAATTATATTAAAATGGTAACATACACTTGTATGAGGGAGGGATATTTAAAATTAAAATATTATCATCACAAGAAACACCAGATATTCCTTGCTCTGCCCTTGGGCAACCAAGAAACTTAAAGCCTGTTTTATAACCCAGAAATAAAAGAGAGACTTGATAGAAGTAACAGTGCTCAGTGCTTGCAACCCAAGTCAATTTATACTCTTGTTAGGTAAGTCCAAATTCTAAAGTCTACAAAAATCCTGTTAAATCAAGGGGGAAAAAAATTCATTTTAGGACAAAGTTATTCAAGATGAAAGGAAGGCATGTGTTCAGTGAGAGAACTGCCTGCTGTCGGATGATTTCTTGCTAATGTGTTTAAAGATTTTGGATTTCTCAACTTTCTTGGTTTTCTGGTAGCCAAATCCACCACCACCTCCTCGCTTTTTCTGCTTGCCTTCATTACTGTTGACGTCTGGAGGCAAACATTAAGGAAATCAAGCAAAAAAGATAATGAACTCCAATCTAACATCTACACAGAGAAAAAAACCAGCATGAACACTACTGTTCCTCCACAACCCCATTCTCAACAATGAAAATGTGGGAACATAAGCCTATGCAATACATTTCCAGAAAATCAGGAGTGGCCACGTGACTGTGGACTTAAATTAGCAGGTATGATTTTAAACTTCGGTGTGTAATAGTCATATTAATTATTTCTTCCACACAATGAAATTCATGACAGTGAATAAGGATTTATGAGTTTAATCAGGAAGTTGGTAGGAGCACATGAAAAAAACACCTCCTGTGTCAAAACAAATGACTATCATTTCTCTTCGGAATTGATTTAGGAATGCCTAAGTGAAGGAGCTGCTCTTCCTTCCACAGGACTCGACATACATTCATTTCAGCTGACATTTACTCAATGCTTACAATGGGGATGGTGACCCAAAATTTGGTCCTCTAGTTCCCTCAGAAGTTACCCCTATGGCACTGAAGCACAGGCCTCATTTCAGCTGCTCAGTTTCTTCTTCTGAAAGGCACAAATTATAAATCACAACTGAAGCAACTGGAAGTACTCCTGCCTTTTATCTTAAGCAACACCTAAGTTTTATTTTCTTTTGCTGAACTTGCCACTTTCTTGCATAAAATCCTTCAGGGGTTCTAAGATGATTAAAACTCCTTGAAAGGTCCCATCCTGTCTTTAGCTTCAAAACACCCCATTCACCTAAGTACCCTGCACAGTGCAGCCTCAGCAAACACTGAAGTTTTCATTTTTTTAACCTGTGTTTCTGCCTGGAACACACAACTGTCTCTGTCTCTCCTTGACAGTCAAATTTCTTTGTCTTTTGAAGGCTCAAGGCATAAGCTGCCTTGTCCCTGTAACCCCATCCTAATGATTAAGCCCTGCTTACCCCATCCAACCTCTATGTCCTGTGCTAGCACAGACAAGCAGACATCGACCAGGGTGAACACTGGAGCCTCCAGTCTGAGCCAGAACACATACCAATCCACTGCAAAGCCCCAAATGCCCCTCTGTCAAGCTTTTGTTCCTCAGTCACAGGATAACTTCATTAAAGAAAAGGATACTCAGATCAACGAAGGGAGGCACCTTGAAACCAAATGACAGAGCAACCTGAGGCAAATTTAGGTTATTAACATTAAAGATCTGTTTCAGAGAATGGGAATCATAGGCTCGTATGTATGACTTATATGCTTCCTGGGCTGACTTATGAAGAAAGTAATTCTTTTCAATCAATTTCTCAAGCTGAAATAGAAAGAAACACTGGTTTTAATAAACAAAAACAAACAAAAACCTCCAAAACACCAGATTTTAAATATCCTAGAGCAAAGCCACTCCATGGAAAACATTTAAAGAGGGCACAGAGTGGTGATAACTAGAATAGCAAGAAACCTTATACACCACACAGCCTGATCCTAACTTTAGGACAGGGTAGACTTCAAAGGACAGTGATTGCCCAGTGAATCACTACAAACAGAGTGCTGGGACAAGGTTCCTGTTTACTCACAAACGTTTAAAAAGCACATACCTGAGACTGAATGTCAGAAATCTTAGACCAGGAAAAGTCAAACTCACTTAATGGAACCTAGAAATCAAAAGTATTAAGATTAGTAAAGCAGGATGATCAGCATTCCGATACTGGGTACTGAAGACAGGGAAGGATGAACCGGCCTATGAAATTCCCTCAGGACAGAAAGGAAAATCTGCTTTTTCTAGTCTCCCAATGTTGATGGGAAAGTTACATCTTTGCTCTGCTGAGTTAGGCAATCTGCACTTCTTTCTTTCTGAAAGGCAAGGAACTGGATAGGGACACAGTCAGTAAAGCACTTTTCTGTAAGAATCTCTATAATCCTGACTATTTGCAACCATGAATCAGCTTGAAGCTTCTAGTCAGAAGGGCCATCAGCCCCTTTTCTCCATGTCAGAAGAGGGACCCTAATACCCCCACAGTCCTGTATTGAGGCTTGTGACACTGGAGGCCATGATGACCACAAACTCCTACAGGATGGATCTGCCATCAGTTATCACTCATTAGATAACTAGAAAAGCAACAGGCCTGTGCCAGGTGCTAGAGAGAAAATAGGTGCCTAACTCATGGACTCTGCCCTCAGAGAGCTTGCCGTCTTGAGGGGGAGAAAGATAAGTAATGAAATGTCAACCTGTAGATTCTGGATATTAGCCCTTTGTCAGATAGGTAGATTGCAAAAATTTTCTCCCATTCTGTAGGTTGCCTGTTCACTCTGATGGTAGTTTCTTTTGCTGTGCAGAAGCTCTTTAATTAGATCCCATTTGTCAATTTTGGCTAGGACTAATACCCAGAATCTACTAAGAACTTAAACAAATTTACAAGAAAAAATCAAACAACCCAATCAAAAAGTGGGCGAAGGATATGAACACACACTTCTCAAAAGAAGACATTTATGCAGCCAACAGACATGAAAAAATGCTCATCATCACTGGCCATCAGAGAAATCCAAATCAAAATCACAATGAGATACCATCTCACACCAGTTAAAATGGCGATCATTAAAAAGTCAGGAAACAACAGGTGCTGGAGGAGATGTGGAGAAACAGGAACACTTTTACACTGTTGGTGGGACTGTAAACTAGTTCATCCATTGTGGAAGACAGTGTGACGATTCCTCAAGGATCTAGACCTAGAAATACCATTTGACCCAGCCATCCCATTACTGGGTATATACCCAAAGGATTATAAATCATGCTGCTATAAAGACACATGCACACGTAGGTTTATTCACAATAACAAAGACTTGGAACCAACCCAAATGCCCATCAATGACAGACTGGATTAAGAAAATGTGGCACATATACACCATGGAATACTATGCAGCCATAAAAAAGGATGAGTTCATGTCCTTTGTAGGGACATGGATGACGCTGGAAACCATCATTCTGAGCAAACTATTGCAAGGACAGAAAACCAAACACCGCATGTTCTCACTCACAGGTGGGAAATGAACAATGAGAACACTTGGACACAGGGTGGTGAATATCACACACCGGGGCCTGTCGTGGGGTCGGGGGAGGGGGGAGGGATAGCATTAGGAGATATACCTAACGTATATGACGAGTTTATGGGTGCAGCACACCAACATGGCACATGAATACATATGTAACAAACCTGCACATGGTGCACATGTACCCTAGAACTTAAAGTGTAATAATAATAAAAAAAGAAAGAAAGAAAGAAATGTCAACCTGATGAGCACCTGTGCTGTGGGAACAAGGAGGCAGGAGATCAGCGATGGCTTCCCAGCAAAGACAGAGGCGAGCTGAAACCAAGCATTCTGGACAAAGTGTGCAAAAGCTGTAGAGCAATTTCAGGGAACTGCCTGCAGTTACAGGGTAGAGGAAGCCTATCAGCAAGACTATGCCAGAAAGGCCAATGAGGATGTAAATGTCAGGCAGGAGAAGGCCTGATATGCATCCCCCACATGGCCTAGCAATGAAGAGGCCACTTAGGGTTCTGATGGATTCAATTCTGGTGTGATAGTAGAAAGCTAAAGCCAAATTCGGCTGGTTAGGGACTGAGAGGGAGGTAACTGGCAAGAATATAAGCCATTTTACCAGTAAGGCTGACTGAGGAAAGGCAACAGACAGTACCTCCTGCAGGCAGGGGTAGAAGAATAGGTTTAAGGTTGAAGTTACTTTTTTACAGTGAGAAATTTGAGATGGTAAAGCGCCAACCGCAAGGAAGAGACTGTAGGCCAAGAGTTGATGAATAGGAGACAGAGGGCAGGGGAGGAGGCAGAGGCTAGAGCGAACAAGGATTCCCCACTGCTTCACATGAAGTAAGAGGAAAGAAGGGGAGCAGAAGCAGAGATGACTAGGTGTGAGGGAGCTTCAAAGGAGTGGAGAAGGTTTCAAAGAGGGCTGGAGGGAACAGGAAAGGAGAGGCTGGGACACAGAGGTGTTGCTGGGTAACAGAGCTAGAAAGCCGAGCCATGTGGGCAGTTCCTTCTGTGCTCACTTCTTGGGCTAGAAGTACATAAAACCTTACTTGCTTAATTGCCATAAGAATGGTTGTAATAGCACTGGCCAGACTCGAGACTCCTCTGACACATGTAGAAATGTTGCTTGCTAACAATTCCTACACCGAGAGAAATCTTTCTCCAAGTACAGATCTTTACCTTGGATTGTTTCAAGTAGCGAAGAAAACCCAATTCTTCTGGGCGCAAAATGAGCAAGGCATGCCCTCTCCCATTTAGGCCTCTGGCTGTTCTACCCACACGATGAATATATTCCTTTGGTGGAGAAAGAAAACCTGAGTTAACGCAGTGACTTCCACATGAGCCCATTTGCGTATCTGCATCCTGAGTATGTGCATGTCTGTACTGAGATGGTGTAGTCCCACGGTGCTGGGCCACACACACCTTCACCACACCCCCACAAAGCTGGGCCAGCAATCGCTCTGTGCACATCACCCCCAATAGGCCAATGATTGAGGCCCAAAAAAAAAAAAAAAAAAAAAAAAAAAAGGCTGGACATGATGTTTGCATTAACAGTGATCTAATAAAATGAGTATTATGTGTGCTTCATCATCAAAACGGCTTTAATCCAGTGTTTGTTGAAAATACTTCTCAATGAAGCTTATTCTACCACATATACTACAGAAGTTTATCTACTTCCTTAAGCAATTTTATTTCCTTCAGGCATCTGCTGTTCTTAAGAGATCATTCCAAGGATCTCATTTTCATAACTTAAGTCCCACTGATCCTTTTCAATCCTCTTGCACAGCCCGTTTGAGCCCTGAAAAGCCTTAAATACTTATCAATACCAGAGAAATACTGCAGTCACTGTATAGTAGGGATCTTTACCTTGAATGTGGAATGCAGTTTCCGTCAGGGAACTGGGAGAATAAGTGAACTTTTAATGCAGAGTCATTCTGAAGATATTCCAAAGATGCCAGTTACCTTAGGGTCATCCGGAGGGTCATACTGAACAATCCAGTCGACTTCAGGAATGTCTAGTCCTCTCGCTGCCACATCCGTACACAATAGTGTTCCCGAATCTGCATTGCAGAACTGGAAGAATGTGGTTGTACGCTTATTTTGCTTTTGCTTTCCCTAGAATTAAATAAAAACATCCATTAGAGCTGGAATCTTGAGGAAGACTAGCAGTAGAACCCCCAAATTGTGGAACTGTTACCCTACTTTATTTCAAGCTCATCCCTTGGCCTATGTCCTATTTCCCCAACTGTTCTGCAAGCCCCTCAAGGAGGATGGTGTCTTGCACTCTTCGAAAGTCCTCATACCCCTCCACACCCAGCAGCGCTACCCTACACAGGATCCATCATCTAGTGGTGATCAAACTACTCAGAACAATGTTTCCAGGAGAGGGCAATACCTCCAATCCTACAATCTATAGGATTTAATAAGCATACCCTGTTTTCAATGAGCTCATCATCATCACTTACATGAATGGCCAAGACGGGCAAATCAATGTAGTTCAGCAACTCATAGTGGTATTTCACAGACATACAAGATGAAAAGAAGACCATAAGCTTCTTCTTTCGGTTCTTCTTAAGGAATGTAAAGAGCAGAAGGAATCTCTTTTCAGAAGGACAAACAACATATCCCTAGAAAGCATTTAAGCAGACAGATACAAATGAACCAAGTGGACATTTTCCATTTCCTAACTTGTGTAATTTGATCAACAGCACTGATAAACAGTGTGTAAACTGTCATGCCTCACCTACAGCATTTTAAAAGTTCATTAACCCATTCACTTTCTGAATGATCCTTCCAACAATTACATAAAAACACCAAGTAAGATCCCTATAGTTTTCAGTTATTGATAAAAAGTACCTGTTCAAGACCATCCACTGTTGCATTCGCTTTATCATCATCAACGCCAACATACAATGGCTCCTTTTTCAGAGAAATCCTTGCCAGGTCTTCAACTTTTCGAGTTTGGGTGGCAGAAAAGAGCATAGTCTGTCTACGTGCTGAAACAGATACATACAAAAATAACCCCAATCTTTTAGGGAATCTTTACAATTGCCTCACAACTACAAATATTCTAGGTAGAGATATCAGAAATGGGAGATATGATGTCTCTACAGATTCTACAAATATTACAAAAGGTAAAAAGGGTATATCATGAAACACTAGGTCTATAAATTTGAGGACTTAGATGAAATGGACAAACTCCTTCAAAGACAAACAACTGAAGAAAATAGGAAAACTTTAAATAGCCTTATATCTACTAAAGAAATTTTAGTTATAACCTTCATGTAAAGAAAATTCCAGGCCCAAATGGATTCCATTGGTGAATTCTACTGAACATTTAAGAAAAAAAATCAATTATTCACAAACTCTCCAATAAATTAAAGAGAGGGCTTACATGTCAACTCATTCTTCGAAGTCAGTCATTACACTATACAAAAACCTGACATGACAAGAAAACTATGGACCAATACAATTCGTGAGCACATATACAAAATTTGAAATAGAATTTTAGTAAAGTGAATTCAGCAATATATAAAAAGAATAATGGCTTATGTTTATTCTAGAAATGGATCAGGTTTATTCTAGAAATGCAGGTTGGTTCAACATTTGAAAAATCAACCAATACAATTCACTATGTTAACTAAAGAAAAAACATGATTATTTCAGCAGACAGAAAAAAAACATTTGATCATCTATTTCTGATTAAAAATCCTCAGCAAACTAGGAACAGAAGGGATCTTCCTCAATCTGATAAAAGGCATCTATATAAAACCTGCAGCTAACTTCATATGTAGTTAATGGTAAAAGACTGAATGCTTTCCCCTAAGATCAGAACCAAGACAAGGATGTCTGCTCTCACCACTTCTATTCAGCACCATACTGGAGGTTCTGGCCAGGGCAATCAGGCAGGAAAAAAAAATTAAATAAAGAGGTGAAACTGTCTTTATCTGCACATGATTGCCTATATAGAAAATCCAAAAGGCTACAGTCATCTGGAAAGTCATACTGAATAATCATTCGGTACAGGATTAACTGTCTTGCTAAATACAAGATCAATATAAAATTCAACTGTGTGTGTATATATATGTGTGTATATGTGTGTGTGTATATATGTATATATTAAAGCAACGAGCAATTGGAATTTGAAATTTTAATGAAATACTCAGGGATAAATCTGACAAAAGATGTGAATAAACCTGTATCCCGAACCCCCCTAAATATGATAGAGAAAATATCGAATACATGGAGATATACCTTATTATGGGTTACATGACTCAATATTGTCTTCCTCCAATAATCTCTATTCAATAAAATCTCAATCCAGATCCGAGACTTTTTTAGAGGGAAGGGGGAGAAACTGACAAACCAATTCTAAAATTTATATAGAAAAGCAAAGGACAAGAATACCACAACTTTAAAAGAGAACAAACTTGGGGCTAACATTACCTGATGGTCAAGACTTAATAGGAGGAACTGGAACTTTCATACACTGCTCATAGGAATGTTAAATGGTACAGCCGCTTTGGAAAACATCTGGCAGTTTTTTAAAAAGTTAAACACACGCTAAGCATATACCAACTAGGACATTCCTAGGTTTACTTAAAAGAAAAGGAGATATATGCCTCTACAAAGAGTTGTAGATGACTGTTCACAGCAACTTTATTTCCAGAAAATGTAACCCAATCTAGCAGCAGAAAACAGATCAATACTCACTTGGGGACAAGGTATAAGTGTAAGGAGGGGTGGGAGGGAGAAACTGAAAAGGGGCAGGAGGAAACCTTTGAGTGTGATGGACATGTTCATTTTCTTGATTGCAGTGATGATGTCACAGTGGTAAACAAATCAAAGAACATCAAATTGTACATTATAAATGGGTACATATAATTATGTCAATTATACTTTGACAAAGCTTTTAAAAATAAATTATATAATGAAGGAAACCATGGTCTTAGTTATAACCAGTTCATAATGTTGCAAGTACTATAACCAAGGTATGTACAAGTAAGGCAACAAATCTGCGGCTTCTTGGGGGATGTTAGATGAGGTAAGAATGGGCAAGAGGTGGAGGATAGGACCTATGTGAAGACTGCTTAACGTGCATTATAACTTCTAAAACAGCAAAACTATTATATCAAGTTATAATACATTTGATGCTTGTATTCCAAATTACCTTTCGGGTTAATTGGCACAACTACCTCACTTGGCTATGGTAAAGTTCTGGCATTAGTACAGTTTTTCTATAGGAACAACTCTTATCTACGTCCAACAGATACTTTGCAAACCAAATGCAGATGCTACCTACTTACTTGGCAAAAGTTTAATAATTTGCTTTAATTCCTCTTCAAACCCCACATCCAAGATACGATCAGCTTCATCAATAACCAGACACTGCAGGTTTTTATACATAAATCCTGGGGTATTCTAACAAAACAAAGGACAAAGAACAACCATTAGTTGTCAGTGTATGTTTCATACAAGACAATGAGACAAGCACTACATCTCTTACCTGCATATGGTCCAGCAGACGGCCTGGTGTGGCCACAATGATGTTGATCCCATTAGCAAGTTTCTGTGCTTCAGCAGATCTGTTACTGCCACCCATTATCAAGCCATAGGTATGCACGTGGTGAGTCATCAGCTCCTTAAGAACACCAAAAGTTTGCATGGCTAGTTCTCTAGTAGGTGAGAGAATAAGGACTCCTGTTCCTAAAAATGATATATGGTAAAAGTCTAAATGTGGTTGTTACCACTGAGTCCGTAACAGCTACAATAAACCTCTAGTGAAATAATGGCACAAACAAGCAGGTGAACGCTTACCATTCCTGGGCATGAACCTTAACTTAACAATGAGTTCAACTGCAGGGATGAGAAAAGCCAGGGTTTTACCACTGCCTGTTTTTGCAGCTGCTAGAAGATCCCTAAATATTGAAAAGGGAAAGGAGAAACACATTTAGCCTACTCATTTACGACGTACTACATACACACACCTTAGGCACTAAGGCTAGAACATGAACAAGAAACGTCTACAGCGCTGAAATTGATCACCTGGGTTATATACCGAAATCATAAGTCAGAACTGTGCTACAACGGAAGTGAACACCTTTTGAACACTTTCCTTCAAACATCAGTAATTAACTTAAAGCCTTTAATGTATGCTGGATAAATGACCCAACATATAGTACAAAATCAACAGAATATACTGGTATGTTCTTTATCATCTACTAGTTCTAAAAATAGATGCCAATATCTAAGCTTCAATGTTAATCATACCTGCCTTCCAGAAGTGGTCTGATACTTTTATGCTGAATTTCAGTCATGTTTGTAAAACCCATTTCTTTTATTGCCTTCAGAGTGTTTTCATTGACAAGATTACATAGAGAAGCAAACGAAGTATCCTCAAAAGCTCCTAAACAGAAGACAATTTATCATTAGCAAATTTATCTTTTTTTTAAAAAAGTATTGCTACAGTTGCCTAAATCTATTTTGCTTAGAAAAGCTTCCCGCAGTAAGAAAAGGCTAAACCTTAATTATTCATATGTGATAATATCAAGAAAAAGACCCTATATCTTTCAAGTTTCTCCACTGTTAACGGCTGTGTGAGTTATAGTCCAGAGCCCATACTATAACAAAACAAGGGGTGGAGAGGAGGTATAACCAAGGAATTTATATAAAATAAAAATACCAAAACAAGGGAAATAATGAGAGTCCAGAGATAAATGAAATGTTTAAGAAATCTGATATAAAAGTGAAAACATTGAGCATTAATAAAAACTGAGTGTGAAGTCAATAATAAAAAAAAAAACCTGTTAATCTCACTCCAACAAGACACAGAAGAGTCAGATACAGCCACAGAATGTTAGGCTGAGCCTACGTATCAAGTAGTACAGTGGTGGTTCGGCAGAAGGCATCAAAATCACCTGGGGGTTCCCCATACTCCACATGCCCAGGGTGTAAACCAATCAGTCTTGACCTTGGCATTGCTGACATCTGGGCTGAATAATTCTTTGCTGTGAAACACTGTCCTATGCATTATAAGATATTATGCAGTGTTTCTGACCTCTACTCACCAGATCCCAGCAGACTGCTCCTAGCTCTGAGAACCAAAAATGTCTCCTAGGCTTAGGATGACCAATCTTCTCAGTAGGCTAGGGACAGAGGAGGTTCCTGGGATTCAGAACTTTCAGTGCTAAAACTGTTAAAGTTCTGGGCAAACCAGGATGAGTTACTCATCTTACTTGGGGGGCGAATTTCCCTGCTCGAGAGCTACTACCAAAACGTTTGCAATTTGGATTAAGCAGGTCTAGGGTTGGGCCTCAACATTTTAACAAACCAACCAACCCAAACCAAATAAACAACTCAAGTTAACTCCTAGACATATCTGGTTAGGAGCAGTGAATTCTAGCCTAAACTCGACTTTATAAAGGAACAAAGGCCAAAGGAGGTTAACCTCGTACAGGGCCAATCATTTTCCTATTACAGCACAGAATGAGACTTAGAAAAGGACAAACCAAGGAATCCTAGAAGCTGTTAGTGTGCATATAAAATATTTGGTGTCAGGAATGAACAAAAGGAAAAAAACAGGGAACAAAAAGAACTAAAACACCACAAAATAGAAGATAAAGAGAAAAAGCAGCAGAAAGATATAAAAAAAGTTTCTTGTTGATAGTTACTTTTTTCAGGTAAACTGAAAGTCACAACTGAACCTTCAAACCTATAATCCTCTAAGAGAGGCACATTTTAAAGAAGCTACATCTAGAAAACTTCCTGGACGTTACCTGTCAGTCCCAGGGGCAGATTGGGCACCTCACTCTCATCTTCATCATTATCTGGCTTATCCACATTATTTTCTGTTTCTTTAGGAGTCTCGGCACTTTCTTCTTCAGATTTCCCTTTGTTTTCAGTTTTTGCTTTTTTCGTATCTTTGGTTTTAAAAGACAAAAGCCGAAAAAATTTTTCTTTAAAATAGAATTCCAAATGAGATCAACAAACGGAAGATCTCTGATGTAAAGACGTATATTTTCAAAGCTAAGTATATTCTGTATTAATTTGTTAAGAATTCTGTTTGGTGAAAAACGATTGGTTGTATTTAAAAACCCAGGGTACGGACAGACTTGGTGACAAAACCTTTTAGGCTTTTGTTCAACTAAACAGTATAAACATACCAATTGTAAGTTTCACATACTCCACTGAGGGGAAAGAAAGCATGCCTGATTAACATAATCCTTAAAAACTCATTATAAGTAGTCATTTTTCTTCCCACGCCAATCACTATCAAAGGCTCTTCATGTTACTAGAGAGAGACTGTAATGGAAGGGCAACAACCCACTTGCCTGGCTGACATACACTGGACTGTGCCTTGGCTATCAGGGATGAGGGTGGGAGGAAAGGCAGGGCTTCCTCCCACCCTCATTTCTACATTCACGACTTTCATGTGGCCCCAACTACCTTTTCAGTCCTACCTCTCGCTTCTCTTTTCAATGTTCGACTCTGGGTCAAATGGATTAACCACACGCTGTGTTTATATAAAACTATACGGCAATTAGTGACGTTTGAAAAGAACTTAGACCACAACCCAGGACTCTCTGTAGCTCAGTACTGGTCTCCTCCCTGTACCTGACGGGCACCCTTCCAGGAAAGAGTCAACTTTGTAGGACCTACATGTTCAAAAGCCATAGATATCTTCAGCTGGTCTCCATGGCTTATTTTGTTTTCCCTGGAATAGTTCTTAAAATGTACCCATAAGGTGGTTGGGTGTGGTGGCTTCTGCCTGTAATCCCAGCACTTTGGGAAGCCGAGGTGGGAGGATCACTTGAGCCCAGGAGTTCAAGGCCAGCTTGGACAACACAGTGAGACCCCATCTCATAAAAAAACAAACAAACAAACAAACAAAAAACCCATAAGGTTAAAACGCCCAGCATTGTGATTCAATGCTTGGGAGCAGAAATAATACCACTTCCTGGGGCATACTCAAAACAAGAATTGTGAAGGCAATAATTTTAGAACAGGATTACAATGACTTCTGTGTGTAGGCACCATGAAGACAGTAATGCATGTTTGGAAAAGTTCAAAGCTCCTTTCTAAATAAAACCCTTATTTCAGGTAAAATACATGAATAGGATGTTCCAACTCAGGGGCTGGCAAACTTTCCGCAAAGGGCCAGATAGTAAATATTTTAGGCTTTGCAGGTCATATGATCTCTGTTGCCATAAACACAACCAAATAGGCATTGCTATGACCCAGTAAAACTTTATTTACAAAAACAGGTAGAAGGAGGGATAGTTTGCTGACCCCTATCTTATCCTACCTCGATATCTCTGCTTGTACAAATCTCAATTATAATGTCCATTCTTTCATCCGAGCTTACTGAAATTCCATCATCTTCAAAAAACATTCCTTCCTTTTCCTCCTGCCATTCTTAGCACTTGGAAATTAATGTTCTATTTATTCAGAAGTTTCCTACTTTATATACTTTGTAACTAATACTCCTTTCAAAGGGAGGAATTTATGGAAGGAAAATGGGAAGAATCAAGCAGGAAAAAAGGTAACTTAAAAAGAAGAGAAAATTTCTAGAATTCTAAGGAGAGTCTTTTCTGAGAGTGAGGTTTTCTTCAAGGTTAGTGAAATTAAAAATATATTCCTCAATATTTTGAGAAAAGTTGAAATGGACTCCCTGCTTCTGCCAATAAAATGTTTCCATTAGCTACCAGGCTAATCTCTAACATACTGGTGAGTACAGGGAATTCTCATGTCATGTGCACACAATAGTAACAGAAAGAGGAACAATAACCGTCTGTGAAAAACTAAATGGCTGAAGTTCAAAGATAATAAATACCTACCAGGCTCAGCATCATTCACCATTTTTCTCTTTTTCTTCTTTTTCTTTTTTGATTCTGAATTGGAAGACTGCATTGCTGCTTCTCCATTGGTTAATAAAGTGGATTTCTGGGGAGACTTTTTAACTTTTACATTTTCCACTGCTTCTTGAGACACGTCTCCATTTTGAGTTTCTGATAAGCCCACATTCATGGGCTTTTGTTTTGATTTTTTAACCTTTCTACTTCCCATTGTTTCTTCAGATACATCTCCATTTTGAGTTTCCGATAGGGTCAGATTTGAGGCCCCTGTTTAAATAAACAGAACATATACTGTGACAAAGAAGGAGAAGTTTACTTAGAAACACTGAAATCCCAAATGAGAACTTCCACGGCTTCCTGACACAAATTATTTAGATTTTCTTCTCTTTCATGTAATTAAAACAACTTATAGTTTTATGGTGTTCCCTTATAGGGAAAGTAAGTTATCTTAAAGAAAAAATACTGGAAAAGGGAAAGCTATATTGATTTCTTAACTGCAAAAGACCGTACATCTGACTTTAAGGAGTCTAGGACAGGAAAACTTCAATGAGGTCAAATATTTAAACAGATGAGGTCAGACAATGGCAGTTACAGAATAAACATAAGTATTTGATAAACATATGATTAACTGATATATTGAAAAAGACATTTACAACTCATTCACACAAGTACTATCTTTCATACCACTTCAAAACATTCAACCCCAACTCTTCTAGACTGCAGTGAGTTGAAAATTCAGTTGATAAGACCACTTATTTGCTCCAATATTTATCATATGCAAATACAGTAATGCGTGCACAGTGACATTTCTGTGAATTAAGGACAACATATACAGTGGCTCATTCCTATCACCTAGTGCCATCAGTAACTGCAATGTCATAGTGCAACATATTACTCATGTTTGTAGTGATGCTAGTGTAAACAAATCTACTGTAATGCCAGTCGTATAAAGTACAGCACACATAATTATGTACAATACATAATACGTGATAATAAACTATGTTACTTGTTTATGTGTTTACTATACTTTTAATCATTATTTTAGAGTTTACTCCTTTTACTTATTAAAAAAAAATAAGAGTTGACTGTAAAAGAGCCTCAGGGAGACAGGTATTTTAGAAGGCACTGTTATCATACGAGATGACAGCTCCATGCCTATTGTTGCCCCTGAAGATCTTCCAGTGGGACAAGATGTGGAAGCGGAAGACAGTGATACTGAATGTGTCTGTGTCTTTACATTTTTAACAAAAAGCTTAAAAAGAAAAAAAAATAAAATAAAAATCACATAGAATAAGGACAAAAGGAAACTTTTTGTACAGCTGTATGTACAATGTGCTTGTGTTGTAAGCTAAGTGTTATTAAAGTCAAAAGGTTAAAATTTAACAAGTTTATAAGGTAAACGTTACAGCAGGCTAAGGTTAATTTAAGAATAAAAGTATTAAAAAACTAAACAGTGTAGCCCAAGTGTACAGTGTTTATAAAGTCTATAGTGTACAGTAATGTTCTAGGCCTTCACAGTCACTCACCGCTCACTGACTCGCTCAGGGTAACTTCCAGTCCTGCAAACTCCATTCATGGTAAGTACTCTATACAGAGGTACCATTTTCTAAATCTCTCATGTCATAGTCTTTTTACTGTACCTTTTCTATGTTTAGATATATTTAGCCATACATATACTTACCATTGTGTTACAATTCTCTGAGTATAGTACAGTAACATGCTGTACAGGATGACAGCTTAGGAGCAACAGGCTATATCATGTAGCCTGGGTGTGTAGTAGATTTAGGTTTGTGTAACTAGATAAAGTTCGCAAAACGACAAAAGCCCCTAATGACACATTTCTCACAATGTATCCCCTCTCCTGTTATGCGATGCATGACTGTACCTGAGAATGTCCTTACCAAAGGTTCCCTGTTTGTTTACTGAAAAAGATAAAACACCATCTTTTGTTCAAATTTACTTACATACGCGCTGAAAAGTAGTTAGTAATGCTGTAGTATTATTCTACAGGAATTAGAAATACAAGAGTATTTCAAAACATATTCCTAAAATTCACAAACCTATTGCCTCCTGCAGAATTTTTTTTCAATTAATGTCTGTTGAAAACCAACTGGGGCAAGGCACTGTGCCTCCAACCTTGCCCTCGGGGAGTTTGTATCTTAACCTGGACAACAGGTTAACACAATTACTTCAAGATCTGTGGCCCCACTGTCAGGACACTGGGACTGCAAATGAGGTAGGTAAGAAAGGTGACATTCAGATAAAATCCTTTTCATTTAGGTCACTGTGCAGGACACAAATACGTAGAAGCTCTTGTGAGGAAGTGCTACGAGAGCGTGTGGAAGTGGGTAGAGGAAGGCAATAGTATCAAAGAAGCTCTGTGGAAACAGCCAGACGGGCTTTTGGGGAAAGAAATATGGGAATTAAATAGATGTGAAAAGTGGGTGGAAATGAGACGTTTCATGTAGCATAACCGGAAATGAGGGATGAGATGAGGTGCGACTTGCAGGGGGTGAGGGAACCAAAAGCTAAGGTGGAAATGCAAAAGGCAGGGTTAGTCGTAAGCCTGGAAGTGAACGGGGAGTCCTCCCGCTCTAACGTTGTAAGAAGACACTGATTGCTCAGAAAAGTCAGGAGCAGCGCTGGAGCCACGCGACCAGTGGGCAGCAGCGCGGGTCCCGAGTGGAAGCTGCCTTTTCACTCTCCCCAACCACACACGCTGCAGGGGAAGCTGCCTCCGTTACACAGAGCAGCTGGGCCCCCGGCCGCCCGAACGCGCCAGGGCTCGCGCGTGGGACTCCTGAGCCACCGCGAGTCAACGCATCTCACCCTGCAACTTTAGGTTCCGCTGCCGCAATTTGAGGTTCCGCTTCTCGATCTTCTTACGCAGGAGTTTCATCGGCAGGTGAGACATTCTGTCCAACAAGTGCCTAGAATAAGGCGCCACACAGTACAGCTACTCAGTTCTCAGGCTGACGTTACTTCCCTTCCGGCCGCACGTGCGCAGCTCGGCCAACAGGAAACGCGTCACAGGAACGCTGGCGCCCGGCGGAACGAAAATTCTCCAGAGCGGAAATGCTTCCAGACGCGCGCACCGTGATACCTTTGGCGACCAAAATCTTTGCAGCGCCCCCTGGAGAAGTGGAAGCGAGACGCTGCACTGGCTTCACACTGTGCTAAAGCTAACTTGAGCTCCCTCTAGAGGAAGACTGAAGAAAGAACGTGGAGGGGAAGGAGGCCTTAGGGAGTCCGCATTTTTATGTTCCTATCCTCTGTGGGTGCAGAACTAGAGTTGGCCCTCCCTGTACCTGGGTTCTCTGTCTGTGGATTCAACCAACTCCCCCATTGAAAACATTAAAAAAGAACAATTAAAAATAATACAGTGTGATAACTACTTTCATAGCATTTAGGTTGTATAAGGTATTATAAGTCATTTAGAAATGATTTAAAGTATACTGGAGGTTGTGTGTAAAATAAATGCAAATATTACACTATTGTATATAAGGGTTTTGAGTATCCTAAGATATTGGTATCCATAGAAGGTCCTGGACTCAATCCCTTGTGGATACTGAGGGACAACTGTATTTGGGAAACTGAATAGAACTAAATTATATATATGCATTTCCAAACTTGTTTGGCCACTCTCCTCAGAAATACAATTTCTGTGTCACTTGGTACACATACACACATAAATATAACATTTCTCAAAATAATATTCTTGCTTTTCACTCTTTTTCCTTCAATTCCATTCATTCCATCCTAAATTATTCTTTTTAGCTTACTAAAAATACTGATTCCTATGAATTTAAATTAACTTTACTACATTAATAATAGGTTGACTGCAGTTTGAAAAAGAGGTTTATATATTCCCTAAGTATACCCATGGACCCTTCAGGGGTCCAGGACAGAAATTGCAATCTGGCTAGCTAATAGTCATCTTTTTTGGGATGGGGAGGAAGACAGGGGTATGCATATAGTATTTAATTTTTTAAAAAATTGTTATCAACATTAAAATACTTGGAGATTTCCATAAAAATTCATATTTGTCTTTAAAAATTGGCCGAATGCACTCAAATTCCCCTTAACAATAATCAATTTGAGCTGAACAACTGGAAGAGTCCATGAAACCTGGATTAATTTGTTTACTTGGAGGGGCAGAACATGAGACCCTGGAGATTAGACCTGATCATAGTGAGGAACAGAGAGGGAGAAAACTTGGGAGGGAGTTTAAACAGAATGTGAAGGAATCAACTTAGAAATCACATTGGATTGGACTGGAAAACTAAGACAAACAAATAATAATGTGCTTAGATTAATTTGTTAATGATCAGGCAGGCTGAAGGATGAGTCAGAAATGTAAGAGCGCACACACACACACACACATGCAAACATTTATCTCAGTGTAAATATATATGCCAGTTTAAATTTATACATATATCAGTATATATATGTATATACACATATGTATCTATTTCTATATCTCTATGTACATACATATATATTTACCTGATTACATGTGTGAGTTTTGGGTCTGTGACTTTGAAATAGACGCAACTGAAGTATATATAGAAAGTGCTCAAAATTTGTTATTTCTTTTATGTTGTAACTTAAATTTGTGGGGCTATGTTTTGGTAGTAGTAATGGAAAGGTACTCCCTTTTTTCTAGAGTGTGACTTTTTCTAGCTAGTAGTGAAGATTGGCAGTCATTTCCTCAGAACCAAAAAAACCCACATTTACGAGGTGTTTAAGACATTTAGATCAGAGAAGCCGATCCTTTGAGGTGCATGGAAATGCTTAATGTTAGGGATTGATAACCTTTTAAGAAACATAGATAAAGCTACCGATGCCAATTCTTCTGGATTTTTAGAAGAAGAATGAGAAATTATAACTTCAAATCAACTCTCAAAATTAGGGTTGAGAGTTATTTTTAACAGAGTGAATTTCCAAGGCCACATCATCAGTTACTCTAGCAAAGAAAACAATGTCATTGGGTTAGCTACTCAAAAATTACCTGTGAGGATGAGGTAACAATCATGTGCTTCTGAAAAGCCTGTTGTTCCTCACAGCTGGAGCCTATCCCAGTATCTATTCAGAATGCGTTTCAGTCTTTAAAACTTCTTGCTTGGGCTCTCCATCACAGAGGTCTCTCTCTTCAAAATATGGTCATTCGCCATAAAACAATTGCATAATATAGTCATTATGCAATTATTTTTTGAGCATTTTTGTGCTAAGAGTGTGTGGTAGGCATGTGCCAAATCCTGGGTATAAAATGGTGGACAAGATAGACCTGGCTCACCTTTGTGGAGCTTACAGAGCTTACAAGGAAGTCAGAAAATTAAACGATTATGGTAAACTATGATGAATGCAGTGAAAAGGAAGCACATGACAGGAGCAACATCCTAGCCTTGGGAAGGGGTCTGGGGATGGAGTCTGTCATTCAATATTCATTATGCATAGGGACTGAGCCAGCAGCAGGCAGAAGCAGGAAGGGAGTTGCTGTCTTTTTTTTGTTGGTTTGTTTGTTTTGAGACAGAGTTTTGCTCTTGTTGCCCAGGCTGGAGTTCAATGGCGTGAACTTGGCTTACTGCAACCTCCGCCTCCTGGGTTCAAGTGATTCTCCTGCCTCAGCCTCCCAAGTAGCTGGGATTACAAGCATGCACCACTATACCCAGATAATTTTGCATTTGTAGTAGAGACAGGGTTTCTCCATGTTGTTCACGCTGGTCTCGAACTCCTAACTTCAGGTGATCCACCCGCCTCAGCCTCCTAAAGTGCTGAGATTACAGGCGTGAGCCACCGCACCCGGCCAGGAGTTTCTGTCTTTTACCTCCTGACTAAAAATAATTAAGTTTAACATAGAACAGGTCTTATTCATGCTGTTTTGTTTTTCAGTTTTCACTTGAGATCCTTAAACCTGAGACAAGTGTTTGTAAAATAAAATGCAGATTTGTGTACTTTGTCATTCAAATTAAAAACGTCCCACTTCACTGGGAAAAGAAATCAATCTATTTCACCAACATCATAGAATTGTGAGCCAGAAATAACTGACTCATCCTCTCCAATCACTGCATTAGGACCCTTGAAGTGATTTTCTAGGAACTTTCAAATGCTATTTTCTATAAGGTTAACCACTCTGTTGTGTATTGGAACTTAAAAAGTGCTATGTTATTGTAAATAAGCATGATGTTGCCTCCTTCACATTACCTGACTTTCCTGGACCAGCGTCTGGTTCTGTGTATTTCTACATTGTAGAAAGCAGATGGCTGGTACTTAAGAAAGGTTTTCTTCAGTGAACTGATGGACATAAGAGTGAGAGATTATTTTAAAGAGCATCACCACAATTCATGACAAGTCATTATTGCAGTGGTCCTAGGAGCTGGAGAGGATACAGAAACATATAATAGAAACCTTTCTGTCAAGAAGTTTATTCATTTATTAATTTAAAAAAATACCATCTATCCATTCCAGGTACTGTTTTAGGCCTCAGGGATCAGCAGTAAACAAGACAGGAAAAGTCCTTATTTCCAGGCAGATTACAGCCTGGATAAGAGAAGACAGGTATAAGTAAACCTTGTGATTGAACAAGATACCTTTGCATGAAGCTAAATGCTGGGAAGACATTACAACCAGACAACGCAATATAATAAAGAGGGATGGGTGGGAGGGCAGGACAGCATGCTATTCAGGTGGGAGGTATTTTTTGAGGAGACAAAGATCTAAGGTCAGAGAAAAGGCTGTCAAAGACAAGCCTTAATATGCTATTAAGTAACAATTCAAGGGATCAAGAGCAGATTTGTAGTCAGGAGCATAAGAGGAGATTTGCAGGGGGAAAGAGTCTAGGGGCTGGGTCAGGCTTGAGTGACTAAGGGGATAGTGACAATGTTAAAATGAACTGCATTTGACTTCCTTCCCTTTGAGTCATAGTCTGACCACTGATGATTGAATCACAGACTGAGTCTTGCTTGTGCAGTATGTTGCGGAAATAAGAGGATGGAAATGAATTTATTTTTAATACACTTCTCATGTGGAATAATTTTAGACTTGCAAAAAAGTTGCAAAAACAGTGCCCTTTACCCAGTTTTCCCTAACGTTAACAACTTATGTAGCCGTGATACATTTATCAAAATAAAGACATTAACGTTAGTGAATCACTATTAACTAAATTAGACTTTATTCAGATTTCACTAGTTTTTCCACTAATGTCCTTTTTCTTTTCTTTTCTCTTCTTCCTTTTCTTTATTTCTCCTAAAAAAAAAAGGGATACACATGCAGAACGTGCAGGTTTGTTACATAGGTATATGTGTGCCATGGTGGTTTGCTGTACCTATTGACCCATCCTCTAAGTTCCCTCCCTTCACCCTCAACCCCCTAACAGACCCTCGTGTGTGTTGTTCCCCTCTCTGTGTCCATGAGTTCTCGATGTTCAACTCCCACTTATGAATGAGAATAAGTGATGTTCAGTTTTCTGTTCCTGTGTTAGTTTGCTGAGGATGATAGCTTCCAGCTTGATCTGTGTCCCTGCAAAGGACATGATCTCATTCCTTTTTATGGCTACATAGTATTCCATGGTGTATATCTTCCACATTTTCTTTATTCAGTCTATTATTGATGAGTATTTGGGTTGGTTCCATGACTTTGCTATTGTAAATAGTGCTGCAATAAACATACATGTGCATATGTCTTTATGGAAGGATGATTTATATTCCTTTGGGTATATACCCAGTAATGGGATTATTGATTCAAATGGTATTTCTGCTTCTAGATTCTTGATGAATCACAATTCTGTCTTCTACAACGGTGGAACTAATTTACATTCCCGCCAACAGTGTAAAAGTGTTCATATTTCTCCACAGCCTCGCCAGCATGTATTGTTTCCTGACTTTTTTTTTTTTATTATACTTCAAGTTTTAGGGTACATGTGCATATTGTGCAGGTTAGTTACATATGTATACATGTGCCATGCTGGTGCGCTGCACCCACTAACTCGTCATCTAGCGTTAGGTATATCTCCCGATGCTATCCCTCCCCCCTCCCCCCACCCCACAACAGTCCCCAGAGTGTGATATTCCCCTTCCTGTGTCCATGTGTTCTCATTGTTCAATTCCCAACTACGAGTGAGAATATGCGGTGTTTGGTTTTTTTGTTCTTGCGATAGTTTACTGAGAATGATTATTTCCAATTTCATCCATGTCCCTACAAAGGACATGAACTCATCATTTTTTATGGCTGCATAGTATTCCATGGTGTATATGTGCCACATTTTCTTAATCCAGTCTATCATTGTTGGACATTCGGGTTGGTTCCAAGTCTTTGCTATTGTGAATAATGCCGCAATAAACATACGTGTGCATGTGTCTTTATAGCAGCATGATTTATAGTCCGTTGGGTATATACCCAGTAATGGGATGGCTGGGTCAAATGGTATTTCCAGTTCTAGATCCCTGAGGAATCGCCACACTGTCTTCCACAATGGTTGAACTAGTTTACAGTCCCACCAACAGTGTAAAAGTGTTCCTATTTCTCCACATCCTCTCCAGCACCTGTTGTTTCCTGACTTTTTAATGATCGCCATTCTAAGTGGTGTGAGATGGTATCTCATTTTGGTTTTGATTTGCATTTCTCCGATGGCCAGTGATGATGAGCATTTTTTCATGTGTTTTTTGGCTGCACAAATGTCTTCTTCTGAGAAGTGTCTGTCCATGTCCTTTGCCCACTTTTTGATGGGGTTGTTTGTTTTTTTCTTGTAAATTTGTTTGAGTTCATTGTAGATTCTGGGTATTAGCCCTTTGTCAGATGAGTAGGTTGCGAAAATTTTCTCCCATTTTGTAGGTTGCCTGTTTACTCTGATGGTAGTTTCTTTTGCTGTGCAGAAGCTCTTTAGTTTAATTAGATCCCATTTGTCAATTTTGTCTTTTGTTGCCATTGCTTTTGGTGTTTTAGACATGAAGTCCTTGCCCATGCCTATGTCCTGAATGGTAATGCCTAGGTTTTCTTCTAGGGTTTTTATGGTTTTAGGTCTAATGTTTAAGTCTTTAATCCATCTTGAATTGATTTTTGTATAAGGTGTAAGGAAGGGATCCAGTTTCAGCTTTCTACATATGGCTAGCCAGTTTTCCCAGCACCATTTATTAAATAGGGAATCCTTTCCCCATTGCTTGTTTTTCTCAGATTTGTCAAAGATCAGATAGTTGTAGATATGCGGTGTTATTTCTGAGGGCTCTGTTCTGTTCCATTGATCTATATCTCTGTTTTGGTACCAGTACCATGCTGTTTTGGTTACTGTAGCCTTGTAGTATAGTTTGAAGTCAGGTAGTGTGATGCCTCCAGCTTTGTTCTTTTGGCTTAGGATTGACTTGGTGATGCAGGCTCTTTTTTGGTTCCATATGAACTTTAAAGTAGTTTTTTCCAATTCTGTGAAGAAAGTCATTGGTAGCTTCATGGGGATGGCATTGAATCTGTAAATTACCTTGGGCAATATGGCCATTTTCACGATATTGATTCTTCCTACCCATAAGCATGGAATGTTCTTCCATTTGTTTGTATTCTCTTTTATTTCATTGAGCAGTGGTTTGTAGTTCTCCTTGAAGAGGTCCTTCACATCCCTTGTAAGTTGGATTCCTAGGTATTTTATTCTTTTTGAAGCAATTGTGAATGGGAGTTCACTCATGACTTGGCTCTCTGTCTGTTGTTGGTGTATAAGAATGCTTGTGATTTTTGTACATTGATTTTGTATCCTGAGACTTTGGTGAAGTTGCTTATCAGCTTAAGGAGATTTTGAGCTGAGACAATGGGGTTTTGTAGATATACAATCATGTCGTCTGCAAACAGGGACAATTTGACTTCCTCTTTCCTAATTGAATACCGTTTATTTCCTTCTCCTGCCTAATTACCCTGGCCAGAACTTCCAACACTATGTTGAATAGGAGTGGTGAGAGAGGGCATCCCTGTCTTGTGCCCGTTTTCAAAGGGAATGCTTCCAGTTTTTGCCCATTCAGTATGATATTGGCTGTGGGTTTGTCATAGATAGCTCTTATTATTTTGAAATACGTCCCATCAATACCTAATTTATTGAGAGTTTTTAGCATGAAGGGTTGTTGAATTTTGTCAAAGGATTTTTCTGCATCTATTGAGATAATCATGTGGTGTTTGTCTTTGGCTCTGTTTATATGCTGGATTACATTTATTGATTTGAGTATATTGAACCAGCCTTGCATCCCAGGGATGAAGCCCACTTGATCATGGTGGATAAGCTTTTCGATGTGCTGCTGGATTTGGTTTGCCAGTATTTTATTGAGGATTTTTGCATCAATGTTCATCAAGGATATTGGTCTAAAATTCTCTTTTTTTGTTGTGTCTCTGCCTGGCTTTGGTATCAGAATGATGCTGGCCTCATAAAATGAGTTAGGGAGGATTCCCTCTTTTTCTATTGATTGGAATAGTTTCAGAAGGAATGGTACCAGTTCCTCCTTGTACCTCTGGTAGAATTCGGCTGTGAATCCATCTGGTCCTGGACTCTTTTTGGTTGGTAAGCTATTGATTATTGCCACAATTTCAGCTCATGTTATTGGTCTATTCAGAGATTCAACTTCTTCCTGGTTTAGTCTTGGGAGAGTGTATGTGTCCAGGAATTTATCCATTTCTTTTAGATTTTCTAGTTTATTTGCGTAGAGGTGTTTGTAGTATTCCCTGATGGTAGTTTGTATTTCTGTGGGATCGGTGGTGATATCTCCTTTATCATTTTTTATTGCGTCTATTTGATTATTCTGTCTTTTTTTCTTTATTAGTCTTGCTAGCGGTCTATCAATTTTGTTGATCCTTTCAAAAAACCAGCTCCTGGATTCATTAATTTTTTGAAGTGTTTTTTTGTGTCTCTATTTCCTTCAGTTCTGCTCTGATTTTAGTTATATCTTGCCTTCTGCTAGCTTTTGAATGTGTTTGCTCTTGCTTTTCTAGTTCTTTTAATTGTGATGTTAGGGTGTCAATTTTGGATCTTTCCTGCTTTCTGTTGTGGGCATTTAGTGCTATAAATTTCCCTCTACACACTGCTTTGAATGCATCCCAGAGATTCTGGTATGTTGTGTCTTTGTTCTCGTTGGTTTCAAAGAACATCTTTATTTCTTCCTTCATTTCGTTATGTACCCAGTAGTCATTCAGGAGCAGGTTGTTCAGTTTCCATGTAGTTGAGCGACTTTGAGTGAGTTTCTTAATCCTGAGTTCTAGTTTGATTGCACTGTGGTCTGAGAGATAGTTTGTTATAATTTCTGTTCTTTTACATTTGCTGAGGAGAGCTTTACTTCCCAGTATGTGGTCAATTTTGGAATATGTGTGGTGTGGTGCTGAAAAAAATGTATATTCTGTTGATTTGGGGTGGAGAGTTCTGTAGATGTCTATTAGGTCTGCTTGGTGCAGAGCTGAGTTGAATTCTTAGGTATCCTTGTTAACTTTCTGTCTCGTTGATCTGTCTAATGTTGACAGTGGGGTGTTAAAGTCTCCCATTATTGATGTGTGGTAGTCTAAGTCTCTTTGTAGGTCACTCAGAACTTGCTTTATGAATCTGGGTGCTCCTGTATTGGGTGCATATATATTTAGGATAGTTAGCTCTTCTTGTTGAATTGATCCTTTTACCATTATGTAATGGCCTTCTTTGTCTCTTTTGATCTTTGTTGGTTTAAAGTCTGTTTTATCAGAGACTAGGATTGCAACCCCTGCCTTTTTTTGTTTTCCATTTGCTTGGTAGATCTTCCTCCATCCTTTTATTTTGAGCCTATGTGTGTCTCTGCACGTGAGATGGGTTTCCTGAATACAGCACACTTATGGATCTTCACTCTTTATCCAATTTGCCAGTCTGTGTCTTTTAATTGGAGCATTTAGTCCATTTACATTTAAAGTTAATATTGTTATGTGTGAATTTGATCCTGTCATTATGATATTAGCTGGTGATTTTGCTCGTTAGTTGATGCAGTTTCTTCCTAGTCTCGATTGTCTTTACATTTTGGCATGATTTTGCAGTGGCTGGTACCAGTTGTTCCTTTCCATGTTTAGTTCTTCCTTCAGGAGCTCTTGTAAGGCAGGCCTGGTGGTGACAAAATCTCTCAGCATTTGCTTGTCTGTAAAGTATTTTATTTCTCCTTCATTTATGAAGCTTAGTTTGGCTGGATATGGAATTCTGGGTTGAAAATTCTTTTCTTTAAGAATGTTGAATATTGGCCCCCACTCTCTTCTGGCTTGTAGGGTTTCTGCCGAGAGATCCACTGGTAGTCTGATGGGCTTCCCTTTGAGGGTAACCCGACCTTTCTCTCTGCCTGCCCTTAACATTTTTTCCTTCATTTCAACTTTGGTGAATCTGACAATTATGTGTCTTGGAGTTGCTCTTCTCGAGGAGTATCTTTGTGGCGTTCTCTGTATTTCCTGAATCTGAACGTTGGCCTGCCTTGCTAGACTGGGGAAGTTTTCCTGGATAATATCCTGCAGAGTGTTTTCCAACTTGGTTCCATTCTCCCCATCACTTTCAGGTACACCAATCAGACGTAGATTTGGTCTTTTCACATAGTCCCATATTTCTTGGAGGCTTTGCTCATTTCTTTTTATTCTTTTTTCTCTAGACTTCCCTTCTCGCTTCATTTCATTCATTTCATCTTCCATCGCTGATACCCTTTCTTCCAGTTGATCGCATCGGCTCCTGAGGCTTCTGCATTCTTCACGTAGTTCTCAAGCCTTGGTTTTCAGCTCCATCAGCTCCTTTAAGCACTTCTCTGTATTGGTTATTCTAGTTATACATTCGTCTAAATTTTTTTCAAACTTTTCAACTTCTTTGCCTTTGGTTTGAATGTCCTCCCGTAGCTCAGAGTAATTTGATCTTCTGAAGCCTTCTTCTCTCAGCTCGTCAAAGTCATTCTCCATCCAGCTTTGTTCCGTTGCTGGTGAGGAACTGCGTTCCTTTGGAGGAGGAGAGGCGCTCTGCTTTTTAGAGTTTCCAGTTTTTCTGTTCTGTTTTTTCCCCATCTTGGTGGTTTTATCTACTTTTGGTCTTTGATGATGGTGATGTACAGATGGGTTTTTGGTGTGGATGTCCTTTCTGTTTGTTAGTTTTCCTTCTAACAGACAGGACCCTCAGCTGCAGGTCTGTTGGAATACCCTGCCGTGTGAGGTGTCAGTGTGCCCCTGCTGGGGGGTGCCTCCCAGTTAGGCTGCTCGGGGGTCAGGGGTCAGGGACCCACTTGAGGAGGCAGTCTGCCCGTTCTCAGATCTCCAGCTGCGTGCTGGGAGAACCACTGCTCTCTTCAAAGCTGTCAGACAGGGACATTGAAGTCTGCAGAGGTTACTGCTGTCTTTTTGTTTGTCTGTGCCCTGCCCCCAGAGGTGGAGCCTACAGAGGCAGGCAGGCCTCCTTGAGCTGTGGTGGGCTCCACCCAGTTCGAGCTTCCAGGCTGCTTTGTTTACCTAATCAAGCCTGGGCAATGGCGGGCGCCCCTCCCCCAGCCTGGCTGCTGCCTTGCAGTTTGATCTGAGACTGCTGTGCTAGCAATCAGCGAGACTCCGTGGGCGTAGGACCCTCGGAGCCAGGTGCGAGATATAATCTCGTGGAGCGCCGTTTTTTAAGCCCGTCGGAAACGCGCAGTATTCGGGTGGGAGTGACCCGATTTTCCAGGTGCCGTCTGTCACCCCTTTCTTTGACTCGGAAAGGGAACTCGCTGACCCCTTGCGCTTCCCGAATGAGGCAATGCCTCACTCTGCTTCGGCTCGCGCACGGTGCACGCACCCACTGACCAGCGCCCACTGTCTGGCACTCCCTAGTGAGATGAACCCGGTACCTCAGATGGAAATGCAGAAATCACCTGTCTTCTGCGTCGCTCACGCTGGGAGCTGTAGACCGGAGCTGTTCCTATTCCTGTTTCCTGACTTTTTAATAATCACCATTCTGACTGGTATGAGATGGTATCTCAATGTGGATTTAATTTGCATTTCTCTAATGATCAGTGATGTTGAGCTTTTTCTCATATTTGTTTGTTGGCTGCATAAATGTTGTCTTTTGAGAAGTGTCTGCTCATATCCTTTACCCACTTTTGGATGGGGTTGTTTGTTTTATTCTTGTAAGTATGTTTGATTTCCTTGTAAATTCTGGATATTAGGCCTTTGTCAGATGGGTAGATTGCAAAGGTTTCCTCCCATTCTGTAGGTTGCCTGTTCACTCTGATAATAGTTTCTTTTGCTGTGCAGAAGCTCTTTAATTTAATTAGATACCATTTGTCAATTTTGGCTTTTGTTGCAATTGCTTTTGGCGTTTTTGTCATGAAGTCTTTGCTCATGCCTATGTCCTGAATGGTATTGCCTAGGTTTTCTTCTAGGGTTTTTATGGTTTTGGGTTTTACATTTAAATCTTTAATCCATCTTGAGTTAATTTTTTGTATATGCAGAAAACTGAAACTGGACCTCTTCCTTACACTTAATTTCCTTTTTCTGTCTCAGGATCTAATCCAGGTTACCATATTGCATGTAGAAAATTTTCTGAAATGTGACTTTTTTCATTTCCTAAACAATTTGTATTTGGGAATAAATGAGGGGTGTGACTACCAGCCAGAAGCTAACTTCCACCCCATAGTCCTTACCACATTTTTTTTTAAACTGGTTCTTCACTTTACCTAGTAGAACCCATGGTCTCCCTCCTTCATGCCAACCCCTTACCCTCTTGAAGTAGTGTTGGTATTTACATGATCATCCTTTCATAATAATTTTTACAATCATCACGCCAACTTATTTCCTTAAACATTTTTGAAAACGGACCACTTTTGGAGAATGAGTTTAGGGAAGCACCTACTAGATCCCAACCCTCTACCTAGCTATTTTACTCCAACAAAATGAATGAGAATTCTGATTCCCCAGCAACTGCTTTCATGAAATCTATCAAACTACCTTCCTGTGTTATAACGTCTCAGCTAATTTTACCTACTTGAGGACAGGAATGTTATTTCATTTATCTTTAGAGACCACTCACACTTAGAACTTTCCATTCATTCATATTTTTAAACCATTATTGACTATCAACGATAATATGCTGGGAAATTGGCTAGGTGCTAGGGATAGAGAGAAATTAACCAAAGCGCTCATCTTCAAAATGCTCATACTTTGATAATAGTCAAAGACATGTTTAGTCACATTTAGACTTCTAATGCCCCACATATTTCCTAGCATTTAGCGGGCACTCAATAAATGTTTGGCATCCTGTTTTAAGAAGATGCTTTCTGGTAGCAGTGGAGAGCATGGAGGTGAGATGATCAATCAGGTGACTGTTACAACAGTTCAGCAGGGATGTTATGAAGCTCACAGGGTCAGAACAGAGTGAGTTTAAATATATTTTCTGAGAAAGAATGAACATAACTGGGTGACCAATTGGATATGGGAGTAAAGCGAGAGGAGGAAGTAAAGAATGCTTCTGAATTTTCCAGCTTGGGATGTGTTATATAGAATACAGGAAGAGGAAACAAGTTTGGAGAATGCTGGTAGAAAGGAGGAAGGGAAAGGAGAAAATGGGAAAGATAATTAATTTGGTATAGGACATTTATTTTGAAAAGAATTACATATAAAAGATGACCCACAAATACTTCTTGAATGAGTAAAGGAAGGAAAGCATCACAACTTGAGTAACTGTGGATTGATGAGGAAGTTGAACTCACTGGGGCTAAATTTGTTCTGTAGATACAATTTTGAGTCTGTGATGGAAACTGCCCAACAGTGTTGGCAACCGGAGCAGGTAAAAAAGGGCCAAGAACAGGTGGCACATGAGCTGGATCCTAAGCCTGGATAGAATTTGGCTGGGGAATAAGACAAATAGAAGTTGTGCCTCCTGTCAACAAGGAGCAGACTCATTAGCAGTTTTTGAGGGGCACTGGTAAGTAACAGTCAAGATAAGGATATGTGGGAACACATCATGAGGTCTCTAACAAGAGGTGGCAGTGTGGGCATACTTTGATGATATATGGCGATATTAGATTCTTGAGAAGGGAAGTGGGATGATCAAAGTTATGCTTTTGGAGGATCTATTTGTCAGCAGTGTTCAGGTGGGCTTGGATAATGGGGGAGCATTGAGACCTGCTGGTGACTGGCTTGGTAATTCAGGAATGAATTGGAAAGAGTTCGAGTGCTTGTTTCATGCCCCTGTATGACCTCCATTTCTTGGCAATCCTCCTTTGTCTTTTCTGCTTCCACTTAGTTTTACCCACCTGTCACCTTCCAGACTCAGCTTCAATGCAGCCTCCCCTGGAAAGCTCCCGTAACGCTTATGCCCTCCTGATGGCTGGCAATGTGTTGTATATGGTTTCTATGGATGCCCTTTTCACACTGGATGGTAATGTACTCTCTTGAGTATCTTTCTTTTCTAGTACACTGAGTTCCTTAAGGGTAGAGAAAACTACCCGTGGGTTCCAGAACTGGGTTGAGCATATAGTAGACATTCAGTAAATTGATTCTGATTTATGTTGAATAAATTAATGACGGAAGAATGGAAAGAAAAGTGAATTAAGGATACATTTGGAGGACATAACTGATAATATTTACTGGATAATTTAAGGAAAGAACTGTCACCTGTAGAATGCATATATTCATTGAGGGTGGAGTGGAAGTGGTGAGATGTTTTGAAGGTAATAAAGTCAGTCAGGAACAGCATCATGTATATGCAATATATATAAATATGTAAAAATACATATTTATATATTTTATATATAATATTTCTCATGTACATTATACAACATAAATCTATAATAGAGTATATCATAATATATAAGTATATACAATTATATATAATGTTATATACAAATATGTAAACATTTAGTTTAGAAACTATAACCATATGAATATAGCATGTTACAGTTTTCAAACAAAATACTTAGATTCCAAGAAAAAAATAAAATGGGGCGGTTAAGCACTCAAGGTTTGGAATAAGAGAGATATAGGCTTGAATTTCAGCTCTGTCATTTACTGGCTATGTGACTTTAGGCAAATATTTACCATTTTTTGGCTTCAATTTCTTTATCTGCTCAAGGATATAGTAATAATTATCCCACAGAGTTGTACGAGGATTCAGTGAGGTCGTATGTTAAGCACATTGTAGCTTGATGCTTAGCTTTTATTAAATGACAATAGTCCCTATTATTCATGCACACATAATAGAATTAATCGGGAGTTATTCAGGAATAGGAACAGCCAGTTAAAACCAACAACTATGAGAAAGCCTTTGAGCTGAAGATAGGAATTTCTGCCAGGGTCAGAAATTACGGACAAGGGAAACATCTCATATACATTCATGTAATTACTTTTGAGTAAATTAAAGATAACTATAATTACCAAAGCATGAAGAATTTCTATGTTTTATACAGAAAATTTGTGTTGAAGTAATAACCACATTAATATGATTATTCTGGAACAATATACCCAAACCAGAGTCACCTTTCAGCATCCTAGGAAAGAGAATGTGTTAGCTATGAGTCTAGGGTTATGATTATTGAGATGAAGTTTTCTTAAAGCCCCATGCTGAAAACTGATGTTGGATATCCCTTTTCAGAAGATGAAAATAAAATGGTTATCAAAAACCAAAAGGAGTATCTCCATATACCTTAGCTGAACATGATATAGAACATATGAAATTAATGGGTAATTGGTTTGATTCTCCAGCCTATGACAGAGAATAGCCTGTTGCAATTCACCAAAAGTTTCCTGTTTGGGTTTATGCAAAGACAAGCAGAGACTAACTCCTCTTATTTGACAGAATGTCTGATTTGTATTCTTAAAGAGGGGTATCGGGAGCCTGATCTGGGATAGGAAATGCAGAAGTACTGTTGTTACAAGGATTCATGGATTGCTGGAGCTGGAAAGAGGGTTGGGGGTATCTAGTATATACCTTGCAAAGCAGAGGCTGGGGGGCTATAAAGGCCTTTCTTCTGGGATTGGAGCATGGAGAAGATAGAGCTGAGTACTCTCTGTCATGAACCTTAGGCCTGCTGATTAAAAGCAATTGATTATATATTCATATGTATTTCCTACACACTGAAAGGAGGCAGTGAAACAGGCATCATAGACCTGGTTTTAGACAAAGAGAATAATTCCATTAAAACAAAAGGGCCCTGTACCCGAGTATCATGAAGGGAGAATGAGGTTCAATATTAATGGGATCTCCACGTCTTGTCCTTTCAATACTGAGCCTGTGTTAACCTTCACTTTCAAGTTAAAATATCATTTTTAAATGCAAAATGAAACAAGAACATATTTTCTAAAAATTATTTAATATAATAATCTGTTTGTCCTTCAAAAGTTATTTTTCAATCACTATCCACAAAAAATATGAACTGGGATATTCCACAAGAAATACTGGGCCGGGCGCAGTGGCTCATGCCTGTAATCCCCGCATTTTGGGAGGCCGAGGTGGGCGGATCACAAGGTCAGGAGATCCAGACCATCCTGGCTAACACAGTGAAACCCCGTCTCTACTAAAAAATACAAAAAATTAGCCAGGCGTGGTGGCGGGCACCTGTAATCCCGGCTACTCAGGGGCTGAGGCAGGAGTATTGCATGAACCTGGGAGGCAGAGCTTGCAGTGAGCCAAGATGGCGCCACTGCACTCCAGCCTGGGCGACAGAGTGAAACTCCGTTTCAAAAGAAAAGAAAACAAAACCCCAAAAAAAACCCAAAAGAAATACTGATTCACGCCTGTAATCCAAGCACTTTGGGAGGCCGAGGGGGTGTGGATCACCTGAGGTCAGGAGTTCAAGACAAGCCTGACCAACATGATGAAACCCTGTCTCTACTAAAAATACAAAAAATTAGCTGGGCGGTAGTGGTGGATGCCTGTAATCCCAGCTACTCAGGAGGCTGAGGCAGGAGAATCACTTGAACCCAGGAGGCAGAGGTTGCAGTGAGCCGAGATTGCACCATTGCACTCCAGCTTGGGCAACAGAGCAAAACTCTGTCTCATATATATATTAAAAAAAAAAAAAAAAAAGGAAATACTGATGATGGCTCAGTGGCAAGTCTGGCCCAGAATTCAGGCAGAAATCCAAATGTAAATCATTTTTTCCTTTGAAATTGTGATATTTATTGCTGCCCTCATGTCACATAGGCATCTGATTGAAGAAAAAATTGTTCATCTCTGTCCAGTACACAGTGGACATACTTACATCAGGTATTTATCAATGGTATTAGCCATTCATAATTAGCCATTGAGTTAGCCTCAAACTAGAATTATTTGCACTAGGATTTTATGAGTGTCACATATTTTGGACTGGGGTAGTTTAAGATACATCTCGAGATTACTTCTACATTAACTGATGATTTTTTTTTCACCTCATAAAACAGATCAGCTTGAAACTGATGGGATTGAGGTACTCACTCAAACCCTTTGGGGTGCAAACATTGTAGAGTGTGGCTTTTTAACTCTTACCGTGTCCCATCAGATCTCTAAACACACGACGCTGTGAGATACTTAATTATATTTCAGTTTGGTTCTATCATTTCTGCTATCTTTAGTTATTAAAACGTCTGGCCTATTGAGTGTCTCACTCTCACATTCAATTCAAATGTCCGTTCCCCTTCCAGAGCAGGCTAGGTTCTCCAAAGATTTGAAGGTGAGGAATGATGCATTGCCTGCAAGCTTTCCTCCTCTTTTCTATTGCTTGTGCTTGTTCCTTGAGCATTGCAGTTAGAAGGGAGAGAAAAAAAGGCAGAAAGTCATTTCCTTTTTTGATTTTCCATGGAGAGTTGGTTCTACTTTCTTTGTTGGTTTGGGTGGCTTTCTTCTTATGCAAACAACCCTATATTGGTGGTAGAGAGTTACTTTCCCTATTTTTTTAGCCACCATTCCTCATCTACCTCTTTGCCTGAAGACCTGGACAAGCAGAGTCCCCAGTGAATCCCAAAGACAAGCGGCTCAATTCTTTTTTTTTTTTTTTATTATACTTTAGGGTACATGTGCACCATGTGCAGGTTTGTTACATAGGTATACATGTGCCATGTTGGTTTGCTGCACCCATTAACTCATCATTTACATTAGGTATTTCTCCTAATGCTATCCCTCCCCCTGTCCCCCACCCCATGACAGGCCCCCGGGGTGTGATGTTCCCCACCCTGTAACCAAGTGTTCTCATTGTTCAGTTCCCACCTATGAGTGAGAACATGCAGTGTTTGGTTTTCCGTCCTTGCGATAGTTCGCTGAGAATGGTGGTTTCCAGCTTCATCCATATCCCTACAAAGGACATGAACTCATCCTTTTTAGTGGCTGCATAGTATTCCATGGTGTATACATGCCACATTTTCTTAATCCAGTCTATCACTGATGGACATTTGGGTTGGTTCCAAGTTTTTGCTATTGTGAATAGTGCTGCAATAAACATACGTGTGCATGTGTCTTTATAGTAGCATGATTTATAATCCTTTGGGTATACACCCAGTAATGGGATGGCTGGGTCAAATGGTATTTCTAGTTCTAGATCCTTGAGGAATTGCCACACTGTCTTCTACAATGGTTGAGCTAGTTTACACTCCTACCAACTGTGTAAAAGCATTCCTATTTCTCCACATCCTCTCCAGCATCTGTTGTTTCCTGACTTTTTAATGACCACCATTCTAACTGGTGTGAGATGGTATCTCATTGTGGTTTTGATTTGCATTTGTCTGATTACCAGTGATGATGAACATTTTTTCATGTGTCTGTTGGCTGCATAAATGTTTTCTTTTGAGAAGTGTCTGTTCATATCCTTCGCTCACTTTTTGGTGGGGTTGTTTGGTTTTTTCTTGTAAATTTGTTTGAGTTTTTTGTAGATTCTGGGTATTAGCCCTTTGTCAGATGGATAGATTGCAAAAATTTTCTCCCATTCTGTAGGTTGCCTGTTCACTCTGATGGTCACTTCTTTTGCTGTGCAGAAGCTCTTTAGTTTAATTAGATCCCATTTGTCAATTTTGGCTTTTGTTGCCATTGCTTTTGGTGTTTTAGTTATGAAGTCCTGCTCATGCCTATGTCCTGAATGGTATTGCCTAGGTTTTCTTCTAGGGCCTTTATGGTTTTAGGTCTTATGTTTAAGTCTTTAATCCATCTTGAATTAGTTTTTGTATAAGGTGTAAGGAAGGGATTCAGTTTCAGCTTTCTACACATGGCTAGCCAGTTTTCCCAGCACCATTTATTAAATAGGGAATCCTTTCCCCATTTCTTGTTTTTGTCAGTTTTGTGAAAGATCAGATGGTTGTAGATGAGTGGTGTTATTTCT
Source organism: Pan paniscus (assembly GCF_029289425.2). NCBI lineage: Eukaryota > Metazoa > Chordata > Mammalia > Primates > Hominidae > Pan > Pan paniscus. The sequence goes on along the minus strand of NC_073262.2, from coordinate 19,822,766 downwards.
GAGGCCTCTGTTCTGTTCCATTGGTCTACATATCTGTTTTGGTACCAGTGCCATGCTGTTTTGGATTTCTGTAGGCTGGTGGTATAGTTTGAAGTCAGATAGCATGATGCCTCCAGCTTTGTTCTTTTGGCTTAGGATTATCTTGGCAATGCGGGCTCTTTTTTGGTTCCATATGAATTTTAAAGCAGTTTTTTCCAGTTCTGCGAAGAAAGTCATTGGTAGCTTGTTGGGAATGGCATTGAATCTATAAATTACCTTGGGCAGTATGGCCATTTTCACAATATTGATTCTTCCTAACCATGAGCATGGAATGTTCTTCCATTTGTTCATATCCTCTTTTATTTCATTGAGCAGTGATTTGTAGTTCTCCTTGAAGAGGTCCTTCACATCTGACAAGGGGCTCAATTCTAAGAAATTTCCATAGGTATTGGTGGCTCTTATTGAGATTCATCTGCATCTTCGAATTGACCCCCACGTCCCCACATTTGCATTCTCAATGTGTCTTCCTGTCATGTACATGCCTCATTGTCCCATGCTGTAGAGGTTACCTATGAGTCTATAGCATCAATGTTATCTACACATTTTGGGCCCTCTAACCCCTGCAGTGGTTCATCTTCCTCTAGGTTCCTTAGATAAGGCATTGAAATGGAGCAAACGGTACTAAAAAGTGTACATCATTAGTTATTTTCTATTTTTGTTGTCTTCTCAGCTCAACCTAATATTAAAAAGTATTATATTTAGTGCTTCATTCCCATAGGCTTGTTTTTTGAAAACAGCTGTCTGTGAATTCATATGCATAAGACTTCCTAGAGTAAGGATACAGGTGGAGGCAAAGGAAGGCCTAAACTATGCATGTGGTGGTGTTAGCTGACAGCATGTCCAGGTAACTGGCCATTATTGATTCCCTTTATCTTAGGGTAAACTCACTCACATAGTCACTTACCTCTGTGACTATGAAAGAAGAATGCCTCTTTATTCTTTTTTCCCTTTTCATTTGGTTTGCCTTACACCTGTGTGAAAGGAATAATTATACCTGCAAGACCTGGAGCCAGGCTATAAAAACTTGGGACCAGTTACTTAAATTTTCGTGCTTCATTTTCTTATCTATAAAATGGGGATGATGTTAGTAACTACCTCATTGGATCACTGAGAAAATGAAATGAGTCAATACATGTCATGTGCTTAGAATAATCCTATTATACAGAAAAGAGCTCAATAAACATTGGCAGGTATCATTAAGGTGTTTCTTTGGTTTGCTGTTTTGTGTTTGTAAAGAAAGCCTTAAGCAGGCTGAAAGTAGCTGGAGAGCTCGTCAAAGATGTGTTTTGTGGGCTCTGGGCTCGTGGTGCCACAGGGAACATATCTTATTTGTTTTGTTTTTCTAGCATGCAGTATGGTGGCTGACACATGGTTGAGATTCAATAGAAAATGAATGAATGAATGAAAATGCTCTCGGTCCTGCTTAGATTCTTGGCTATAGGCATGCCTCCTTTCATACAGACATGTGAGTCACACAGTACAGCTCAGAACCCTTGGCTTGAAATTCTCCAAGGGACGGGAGAAGAATAGAGCCTTTTGGAAGCACAGACTTTAAGCCATAAAGTACCAAGGACCCATTTTAGTAGATCACTTCTGTACAGATTTCACCATTAAGAAAACTTCACAGACTCTTGCATTTGAGAAGTGACTCCCATGTTTTTCTACTTGAAGTCACATTAGCACTACCGATTTTTCAAGGCTAGCAAGTAGGGTCAACTGAATAATGAGCAGATTAATCAAGACTTCAGATGCTGCCTCTAGCTCATAACTTATAGACTGACAGGTTCATAATCTTTAAAATCATAATTTTCCCTAGGGTAGAGGACTTTTCTATAATAAGCTGTTCTGTTTTTTTTTTTAATATGAAGGTTCTCAAAAAAAGGATTACAATCTCTTTTCCATCAACAATGTGCACCTCAATTATTTATACCTATTCAGCTACCAAAAAGAAATGTTTTAAGGAGTCATGATAAGGGATTCTCTCCCTTTCTCTCTCTCAAATACACACAGAACTATGGACTAAACCTGCAGACCTAGCTCACCCTTTTCAGTACCTAAAGTAACTTATGGCCAAGAAGTCACCTAGAAATATGTAGTTTGCCATTAAGTCATTATGGCTCTGGGTTTAAAGTTTCTAGTCCACAGTCTGCTCCTAAACCAAAGTCTGAGAAAATACATCCATAATCGCTCAAGTTCTGTACAGTATGTGCAGTCTTGAGAATTTGGATTTTTGTGACTGGAACAATATATTAAATCATATAATTTGTTTTTGCTTGTTTATTTGTTTGTTTTTTTTAGGCAGAGTCTCGCTCTGTTGCCAGGCTAGAGTGCAATGGCATGATCTTGGCTCAGTGCAACCTCTGTCTCCCGGGTTCAAGTGATTCTCCTGCCTCAGCCTCCCAAGTAGCTGGGATTACAGGCACCTGCCACCACGCCTGGCTAACGTTTGTATTTTTAGTAGAGACGGGGTTTCACGATGTTGGCCAGGCTCATCTCAAACTCCTGATCTCAGGTGATGCACCCGCCTCTGCCTCCCAAAGTGCTGGGGTTACAGGCGTGAGCCACCGCGCCCAGCAAATCATATACTTTTAACAGGGCTCAGAATTGAATAAATATGTGATTTAAAAGTTCACGTGGCTCATAGTGCTTGATTAGAGATCTCCTTAGAAATGTAAATATTAAAAAGTTATCAAGAGGTCAGGTTCAATGGCTCATGCCTGTAATCTCAGCGTTTTAGGAGGCCGAGGTAGGCAGATCTCTTGAGTCCAGAATTCGAGACAAGTCTGGGCAACACGGCAAATCCCTGTCTCTACCAAAAAAAAAAAAAAAAAAAAAATTAGCCTGGTGTTGTGGTGAGCGACTGTAATCTCAGCTACTTGGGAGGCTGAGGCGGGAGGATTGCTTGAGCCTAGGATGTTGAGGCTGCAATGAGCTACGATCACACACTGCACTCCAGCCTGGGTGACAGAGTGAGAACCTATCTCAAAAAAAAAAAAAGTTATCAAGATAATACTTGTAAAAATAAAAATAAAAAGTACTGTGACATTTACAAGGGAAAAAATAAATCTCTCACTCCAGTCTTCATCACAGTGGAAACTTGCTTTAACTTTCTGCTCTTTCTTTTAAATTCTAAGTAAATATCATATTTCTAAGTAGTTCATTTATTGCTGTATCTTAAATATCTAGATTTTTTTGACTTTATATAATGATAGGACACTTTTCCTCCCTTTAATAAGTCTTCATCTTAATCCTTCTTGATAGAGTTATGTTACTATTTTTAATTATTAATTATTAATTCATGCCCTCCTCATTGTATCCACGCAAATATTATCCTTACAGAGACATGTAGATTTTTGTCTTTCTCAGACATCTTAATTGTCTTGCTTTTCATTTAAATAACTTATTATCTGCCTATTTTTAATTTTATAAGGATGTCTGTATCCTACTTCTTCAATCTCGTCTGTTTGCTCTTGGACCTGTTACCTAATGCCAACATTTTCAATAAGTTGGGGCATAATTATGTGGTTTGATAAATATCTCCTCCAATATGGTAAGAAGTGTGTTGAGGGGAGACAGTTAGCTGTATTTCACTTATAATGAGGAAGATTATAAGGTCTTTCTCATTATATATCACAATATGTAATATGTTAATATCACTATATTATATAATTATGATACATGTAATTATATACATATAAATTATATGGTTTTTTTCTCACATGTGACTTGTTGCAGAAAAAGTTCTCTGTCACCCCATCATGAATCCAGCCTGATTTTGGCCAGTTCTCAATGTGTTTTTTAACTTGGAGTAATCTAGCCTCTCTTTCTGCTCCTGATAATCATACATGAAATAAAGCAATAGTGATCTGAATGTATTTTTGGGTGTCTAACTGCCCTGGCTACTCATTATTTGTGAATAATCTGAAGGCAGAGAATTAAACCAGAAGTTTTTTGTTAACTCTTCCAGATTTGGTTTTTATGAACAATTTGTGTTGTGGCTTTTTGACCATATTTGAGAGCCTAAAGACTTACAGCCAGGCGTGGTGCTCACATCTGTAATCCCAGCACTTTGGGAGGTCGAGGCAGGAAGATTGCTTGAGGCCAGAAATATGAGACAAGCCTGGGAAACATAGTGAGGTCCCATCTCTACAAAAAATTTAAAAAATAGTTGGACATGGTGGCATGCACCTGTAGTCCTAGCTACTCAGGAGGCTAAGGTGGAAGGATCTTTTGAGCCCAGGAGTTTGAGGCTGGAGTGAGCTATGATTGTGTCACTGTACTCTAGCCTGTGAAAGAAAAAAATAAAAGAAAGAAAGAACGACAGGAAAGAAGGAGGGAAGGAAGGAAGGCAGACAGGAAGAAAGAAAGAAAGAAAGAGAAAGAAAGAAAAAAAGATTAACAAATCAGGTGGTTTGGCTCTCACTTTGGCATTGGTGGAAATGGAAGTATAAGCCTAACTTGATAGTTCTTAAGAAAAAAGGAAGTACATTAAATTTAACAGGAATGATGCATAGGAACTCTCATCAAGGCAACATTCCTTACTGGCTGTGCTGGACTCCAGTTAGTGCCCTTTCTGCTACTACTGTGGAGCCACGCATAGAGCTATTCACTCTTGTGGCACTCAGCATGAGAGAAATCGTGTGCAATCATTCATTCAGCCAAACCGATTGAGTGCTCACTGTATGCTGGCATCATGCAAAGCACCAGGAACACAACAGGGAGTAAAATTTAGACACTCGCGGTTCTCCCACTGCTGAGAGTCTAGGAAGGCATCAGGCACTAATTGAATATTTTCAGGTTAATATGTTATTACAAATGAAAAACAGGGTTCTGGGACAGAGTATGGTGTAAGTGCTGAAGGCAATGATAGCCATTGTTTGTCATGGGGGCAGCTCTGTCACCTAGAAGGAACTTTGGTGACAGAATTTGTGGGAGCATCTTTGTTTCTCCTCACATATGATTGGAGGCATTCAGTGGGAGAGAAACAGAGTGTTGGACAGACCTGATTCAAAGGATTGTCTCCCTTCACACGTGACTTTCAAATATCCTCTGGAGATTCATGTGTTTAATTACCTGAGCTTGGAACTCATTATATGTAAAACTCCATTTTACATATAAATGCAAAATATTTTTGCATGATTTGAACATGTAGAAAATAAGTCTTCTACTCCAATCTCCATCCCAGTGGCAACTTGCTTTAACTTTCTAAGCTCTTTTGCCTGGCGGGTACCATTGTATTTTTAAGTATCTAGAAATGGTACTCAACTTACATATCGCTATATTTTAATTTTAAAATATTAAGCTTTTTAAACCTTGTGTGATGATAGAAAACATTTCCTTTTAAATCAAATCTCCCCTTAATCCTTCCTGATACTGTTAGGTTATAGTTTTAATTCAGCGTAAATTGAGGGAAGATTGTACTTCATCTTTTTTGCAACTCTAATGAGAGTTGTTCATCATTTTGGGAAATCATGTTACTGATGGCAAAGCTGCTTATGGCGTTTGAGTCACCAACACAACAAACCTGTATTGATCTGTATTTCGGTCTCTTTCATTCGTAATTATTCCATACATGAAATCATATACAAGCATGAGATTACCTTGTTGAATCTTTTCAGGTGGTCATGACTAGGCAGTCACATATTGAATTTTTTTATTATTAATTGCTTTCCTGTTATTTCTGCTTCATATTGTGGTTTGGCACTGCACTGGTTGTTTTTAAACTATATGTATAGGGAGGTTAAATAATCTGTAAATTTAATTTTAGGACCATAAAGGTGACATTACAAATATTTGTTTTAGAAAAATGAGTTTGGTCTTCTGGAGTCAAGAAGCCTAATTGTATAACAAAGAACTTTACAGAAAAAGGAACATCTTACCTGAGGGCTGAACGATGAGCTTGGGTTAACTAGGCAAAGAAAGTGCGTGAGTAGAAGGGGAGAGGTTGTGAGGTTGTGTGTAGTGTCAGATGATATGGGTGAGGTCTTTGTGGAGGGTGACACTAGGAAAGAGTTCAAAGAGCTGAAAGGCAGATCCTGTGGCTGGTGTTCATAGAGTGAGCCAAAAGTGGCTATTAAGGTGTGTGGAGGCCAGTGCCTTCCAGAACTTGTGAACTAAGTTAAATTAGACTTTCATTTTAGTTGAAAAGTCAATGGAAAGCCAGAGAAGGGAAGAGAGTAATACCAGATTTTCATTTGGAAAAATAACTGCCTGTAGTGTAGAGAAAAAACTGGAGTGCAGGGATGGGGTAGGGAATGTGGTGTGAATATGGGAGGACAATAGTATTCCATTTGGATGTGGTTTGTCCCATCAAAACTTATGTTAAAATTTGATCTCCAATGTTGTGGTGTTGGGAGATGGGGCCAAGTGAGTGGTGTTTATGCTATGAGTGCAGATCCTGAATGATCTTGAATGGCTTGGTTCCTTTCTTTTGGTAGTGACTGAGTTCTCATTCTGGTGAGGCTGGATTGGTTCTTGTGGGAATGGATTAGTTCCCATGACAGTGCATTTTTATAAAGCTCGGAGGCCCCTTGAGCTCTCTCTCTTTCAATGTGTCTGCTTTTTCTTTGATCTTTTCCTCTGTGTTCTGACGCAGTATGAAAGCCCTCTTCAGAAGTCAGAGCCATGTCCTTGAACTTCCCAGCCTGCAGAACCATGGGCTACATAAACCTCTTTTCTTTATAAATTAGCCAGTCTCAGGTATTCTGTTATGGCAACACAAAACAAACTAAAATAGTCCAGGTGAGAGATGACTATGGTCTGGATTAGGGTGAAGGTAGCAGTTATGAGAAAAGTGAACATATTTGCAAAAGAATTAGGCAGTAAACAATTCAATTATAGTTTTTGGATAAATACTTGAAGAGATGGATATCCCTATTTTACATGATGTGACTATTACACATTGCATGCTTGTATCAAAACATCTCATGTACCCCATATATATCTATATCTATATCTACCTACTATTATGCAGAAAAGTTAAAATAAAAATTTTAAAAAATTTATAAGGTAAAAATAGATAGACCTTGAAATAAATTGCTTATTAGTCATGCACAGGAGGGACAGGATGGTGTCAATGATGAATCATAAGATTTTGGCTTGTCAAAAAACACATGAAAAAATGCTCATCATCACTGGTAATCAGAGAAATGCAAATCAAAACCACAATGAGATACCATCTCATACCAGTTAGAATGGCAATCATTAAAAAGTCAGGAAACAACAGGTGCTGGAGAGGATGTGGAGAAATAGGAACACTTTTACACTTTTGGTGGGACTGTAAACTAGTTCAACCATTGTGGAAGTCAGTGTGGCGATTCCTCAGGGATCTAGAACTAGAAATACCATTTGACCCAGCCATCCCATTACTGGGTATATACCCAAAGGATTATAAATCATGCTGCTATAAAGACACATGCACATGTATGTTCATTGCGGCACTATTCACAATAGGAAAGACTTGGAACCAACCCAAATGTCCAACAATGATAGACTGGATTAAGAAAATGTGGCACATATACACCATGGAATACTATGTAGCTATAAAACATGATGACTTCGTGTCCTTTGTAGGGACATGGATGAAGCTGGAAACCATCATTCTCAGCAAACTATAGCAAGGACAAAAACCCAGACACCGCATGTTCTCACTCATAGGTGGGAATTGAACAATGAGAACACATGGACACAGGAAGGGGAACATCACACTCTGGGGACTGTTGTGGGGTGGGGGGTGGGGGGAGGGATAGCATTAGGAGATATACCTAATGCTAAATGATGAGTTAATGGGTGCAGCACACCAGCATGGCACATGTATACATATGTAACAAACCTGCACGTTGTGCACATGCATCCTAAAACTTAAAGTATAATAATAATAAAATAAATAAAAAAAGATTTTGGCTTGTACAGTTGAGTGACGAAGGCATTCACCATGTTACAGAATGCTGGAAGAGGAAGACAACCAGGTTTGGGTAGGGTCAAGATCCAGAAATCTGGCCTTGGAACGTTGAGATGGTGATGCTGATGAGACTGCAAAGTTGAGGTGTTGAGTAGCCAATTGGAGCCTGGAAGAAACTTACCAGAAGTCTGGCCAGAGATAGAAATGTGGGGTTATTTTTCTAATATTTGGGGCAGTCTTGGCTGTAATTGTGAAGGAGAGGGTGTAGATTAAAAATGAGAGGAGAGCCTAGAATAGAGACTTGAGCAACTTCAACATGTAATGTAGCACAGTGGTTCCTAAAGTGTGGCCTCCAGACCAGTGACAGCAGAATCACTTGGGAACTTGTTAGAAATGTACATTCTTGGCCAGGTGTGGTGGCTCATGCCTGTAATCCCAGCACTTTGGGAGGCCAAGCCAGGCGGATCACTCGCGGTCAGAAGTTTGAGACCAGCCTGGCCAATACAGTGAAACCCCGTCTCTACTAAAAATACAAAAATTAGCCAGGCGTGGTAGCACATGCCTGTAGTCCCAGCTACTCTGGAGGCTGAGGCCAGAGAATCGCTTGAACTCAGGAGGTGGAGGTTGCAGTGAGCCGAGATTGCACCACTGCACTCCAGACTGGGCAACAGAGCAAGACTCCATCTCAAAAATAAAAAAAGAAATGTACATTTTTTGGCCCCACCCCAGACCTACACTGGGGCTGGGACCTACCTATCTGTGTTTTAGGCCTCCAGATGATTCTTAGGCTGCTTAAAGTGTGAGAACACTGAGTATAAGAATGGCAAGGAGTAACCAGAGAGAATGGCAGGGTAAGAAGCGAATGTGGTATCACAGAAGCCAAGGATCAAAATGTTTCAAAAGGTTATTAATTTACAACAAAACCCTGCAGAGAAGTTCCCCAGTCAACTTCAGTATCTGATGATTGGACGACATAAAAAACACTAACTTACCAACTTTATAACTCCAAAATTTTCTGTGTAGCTCAACTTTTATAATTTCTGTGAACAATGAGATTTTCAAATTTGTAATTGGCTATAAACATGACATATTCAATAGTAAGGTAAAGCTTATTATTGACTACCTCACAATCTTGCAATTATAATCTTGCATTGTAATTATAATCACAAAGAGAGAGAAACATCAGAAGTGGAGAAAAGTGAATGAAGAAAGTGCTACTTTATAGTATGGACTCAGCTACAGTCAGATAGGAGCAGCCTGAAATGCCTTGCTTAGGGGGTCTTGAGAATAAGTGCATCCTCTATGCCGTGGTTCTCCACCTTGGCTGTCCTTAAGAATGTCCCGAGGGGCTTTTACAAAGTACCGATGTCCTGGCCTCAGCCCAGGCCAATTAAATCACAATCTCTGTAAGTAGGCTAGTTTCCTCATTTAAAAAATAATCCCCAGTTGATTATAATGTTCAGCCAAGGGTAGGGGACTAATATGGTCTGGCTCTGTGTCCCCACCCAAAGCTCATATTGAATTGTAATCTGAATTGTAATCCCCATGTGTTGGGGGAAGGACCTCATGGGAGGTGATTAGATCATGGGGTCAGTTCCCACATGCTGTTCTAGTGATAGTGAGTGAGTTCTCATGAGAGCTGATAGTTTTATAAGGGGCTTTCCCCACTTTGCTCATCACTTCTCTCTCCTGCTGCCATGTGAATACAGACGTGTTTGCTTACTGTTACACCATGATTGTAAGTTTCCTCCCCAGCCATGTGGAACTGTGAGTCAGTTAAACCTCTTTCCTTTATAAATTACTCAGTCTTTGGTATGTATTTATTAGCAGTGTGAGAATGGACTAATACAGGCACCTTTGAGCAGGTGCTTTGGTGAATCTGGGTTCTACTAAATAGTCAGTCTACCTTTCAGGTAGCTTTAGAGAGGTGGTTTATTAGATCAATCTCAACTGGCTGGGTAGAATATCCTAACTCTAATAGGCCACTGAGTAACTCCTTTTCTGGGTTGCAATTCTTGATGAAAATCAGTTATGTCCTTTTTATCCTATTAAATTCACCACTTTTAGCAACATATTGACATTTAAAAAATTTGCTTCAACAGTAATTCATTTCCCAGTGCTGAGAAGAAGTAAATAAATAGAATCATACACAGATTTATGAGTTTTTTTTGTGAAACAGTAACCATGGTGTTGTATAAGGTCGATATTTTTGGTGAAAATTATCTAAACAGAGAAACAGAGAGGATTATTCATGTGAAGATACTAAATGTTTATTTTCTTTGTTAAGTTGCAGCAAACTGAAAGGCAAGAAAAAATATTTTTTCTTTTGTAGAAGACTACATATAAAGAGATTGAGTCAATTTTCGTTGAGACAGACAAACTATAAATATTGAAAACATTAAGAGTCATTTGGAGAACACAGGAGTTTCCAAAACCTGATTACCTTAGCTTATTTGATTCATGGACATTTTGATCTTACTGTCAAGGTCTTTAAATCACCACTAGGGGGCCCTGAAAGCATTTCTGTCTGATTTCAAGGACCACAGTCTCTAATGACAAGTACAACTGATAAACTATCCCTAGTGCAAATGAGAGGGGTGCCTCAGTCCCCATTTAAAGTTTGGATTTTTCCTACAGACATTTTCACTCAAAATGCAGCAGCCTAAGTGGCTTTGATGTACTCCGAGTTTTATCAAATTTTTTTACTGTAATATTCAATAATCTTTTATGCTTTTACTGCTTTTTTTTTCTTCTTTGAGACAGGGTCTTGCTTTGTCACCCAGGCTGGAGTATAGTGGCATGATCATGGTTCACTGCAGCCTTGACCTCCTGGGCTCAAGTGATCCTCCCATCTCAGCCTCCTGAGTCTCTAGGACCACAGGTGAGTGCTATCACACCAGGCTAATTTTAAAAAATGTTTTGTAGAGATGGGGTCTCCCTATGTTGCTTAGCCTGGTCTTGTACTCCTGGGATCAAGTAATCCTCCTTCCTCAACCTCCAGAAGTGCTGGGATTACAGGCATGAGCCACTGTGACCAGCCCTTCTAAAAGACTGGTGATGGTTTTGAATATAAATTTGATATTGGTTATAGTAATAAAAATATGGTTCATTTCTCCTTAAAGGAAAAAAAAGAGTTAACTTTGGTTCTCCACGTTGTCAATGAGCTAGAATAGCTGAGAATTTGTGAGGTCTGTGATGAGTATGTGGTGGATTTCTTAAGACTCCATTCTTTATATCAGACTTATCCCAAATTTTCCTTTAGATCTTCTATTTCCAGAATCCTGAGTTTTTTTCAAATGAATAACTAATTGCCCAAAGGGGATATGATCTGTAACCATAAACTATGTGTTTTAGTCTGCTCAGGTTGCCACAACAAAATTACATGAATTGGGTGGCTTCTAAACAACAGACATTAATTTCCCACAGTTCTGGAGGCTGAAAGTTCAAGATCAAGGTGCTGGCAGATTCAGTATCTCATGAACATCTGCTTGCTGGTTCATAGGTGGTCCCTTCTCCCTGTGTCCTCACATGGTGGGAGGGGCAAATAAGCTCCCTTAGGTCTCTTTTATAAAGACACTAATCCCACTCTAATCTGATTTGTGACCTACTCACCTCCCAAAGACCTCAACTCTTAATACTAATCTCTTCCAGGATTAGGTTTTAACATATGAATTTTGGAGGGACACAAATATTCAGACCACAGTAGTATTTTTTATTAATCTGGGCCATCCATTTTAATTTTTAGATACATATTTCTCATATTTAGATACATACTAATGGTCAGATTATGCATTAGTTTAAAATATTGTTATTTTTATTTAAATGATTTCTTTTGGTGGGAGACATTCACAGTATTTGAAATAAGATACAGGTAGTAATGCTATATTATCCCGAAGAAATGAAAGATTATCTGTTTATTCTGCTTATATTTTAAATTGACTCCCGTAGGTTTAACATTACTCATCTGAAGTCGAATTATTCCCAAGCATTAGCAAGGATTTTATCGTTTTTACTGAAAAATCTATTGACTTTTCAGTGAAACCCATATTGAATCAAAAATAAAAGTTGTGCCAAACCAAATACTTTATTAAAAAATTATTATTATACTTTACGTTTTAGGGTACATGTGCACAATGTGCAGGTTAGTTACATACGTATACATGCACCATGCTGGTGCGCTGCACCCACTAACTCGTCATCTAGCATTAGGTATATCTCCCAATGCTATCCCTCCCCCTCCCCCCACCCCACAACAGTCCCCAGAGTGTGATGTTCCCCTTCCTGTGTCCATGTGTTCTCATTGTTCAATTCCCACCTATGAGTGAGAATATGTGGTGTTTGGTTTTTTTGTTCTTGTGATAGTTTACTGTGAATGATGATTTACAATTTCGTCCATGTCCCTACAAAGGACATGAACTCATCATTTTTTATGGCTGCATAGTATTCCATGGTGTATATGTGCCACATTTTCTTAATCCAGTTTATCATTGTTGGACATTTGGGTTGGTTCCAAGTCTTTGCTATTGGGAATAGTGCCACAATAAACATACGTGTGCATGTGTCTTTATAGCAGCATGATTTATGGTCCTTTGGGTATATACCCAGTAATGGGATGGCTGGGCCAAATGGTATTTCTAGTTCTAGATCCCTGAGGAATTGCCACACTGACTTCCACAATGGTTGAACTAGTTTACAGTCCCACCAACAGTGTAAAAGTGTTCCTATTTCTCCACATCCTCTCCAGCACCTGTTGTTTCCTGACTTTTTAATGATTGCCATTTTAACTGGTGTGAGATGGTATCTCATTGTGGTTTTGATTTGCATTTCTCTGATGGCCAGTGATGGTGAGCATTTTTTCATGTGTTTTTTGGCTGCATAAATGTCTTCCTTTGAGAAGTGTCTGTTCATGTCCTTTGCCCACTTTTTGATGGGGTTGTTTGTTTTTTTCTTGTAAATTTGTTTGAGTTCATTGTAGATTCTGGATATTAGCCCTTTGTCAGATGAGTAGGTTGCGAAAATTTTCTCCCATTTTGTAGGTTGCCTGTTCACTCTGATGGTAGTTTCTTCTGCTGTGCAGAAGCTCTTTAGTTTAATGAGATCCCATTTGTCAATTTTGTCTTTTGTTGCCATTGCTTTTGGTGTTTTAGACATGAAGTCCTTGCCCATGCCTATGTTCTGAATGGTATTGCCTAGGTTTTCTTCTAGGGTTTTTATGGTTTTAGGTCTAACATTTAAGTCTTTAATCCATCTTGAATTGATTTTTGTATAAGGTGTAAGGAAGGATTCCAGTTTCAGCTTTCTACATATGGCTAGCCGGTTTTCCCAGCACCATTTATTAAATAGGGAATCCTTTCCCCATTGCTTGTTTTTCTCAGGTTTGTCAAATATCAGATAGTTGTAGATATGCAGCGTTATTTCTGAGGGCTCTGTTCTGTTCCATTGATCTATATTTCTGTTTTGGTACTAGTACCATGCTGTTTTGCTTACTGTAGCCTTGTAGTGTAGTTTGAAGTCAGGTAGCGTGATGCCTCCAGCTTTGTCCTTTTGGCTTAGGATTGACTTGGTGATGCTAGCTCTTTTTTGGTTCCATATGAACTTTAAAGTAGTTTTTTCCAATTCTGTGAAGAAAGTCATTGGTAGCTTGATGGGGATGGCATTGAATCTATAAATTACCTTGGGCAGTATGGCCATTTTCACAATATTGATTCTTCCTACCCATGAGCATGGAATGTTCTTCCATGTTTTTGTATCCTCTTTTATTTCATTGAGCAGTGGTTTGTAGTTCTCCTTGAAGAGGTCCTTCACTCCCTTGTAAGTTGGATTCCTAGGTATTTTATTCCCCTTGAAGCAATTGTGAATGGGAGTTCACTCATGATTTGGCTCTCTATTTGTCTGTTATTGGTGTATAAGAATGCTTGTGATTTTTGTACATTGATTTTGTATCCTGAGACTTTGCTGAAGTTGCTTATCAGCTTAAGGAGATTTCGGGCTGAGACGATGGGGTTTTCTAGATATATAATCATGTCAACTGCAAACAGGGACAATTTGACTTCCTCTTTTCCTAACTGAATACCCTTTATTTCCTTTTCCTGCCTAATTGCCCTGGCCATAACTTCCAACACTATGTTGAATAGGAGTGGTGAGAGAGGGCATCCCTGTCTTGTGCCATTTTTCAAAGGGAATGCTTCCAGTTTTTGCCCATTCAGTATGATATTGGCTGTGGGTTTGTCATAGATAGCACTTATTATTTTGAGATACGTCCCATCAATACCTGATTTATTGAGAGTTTTTAGCATGAAGCGTTGTTGAATTTTGTCAAAGGCCTTTTCTGCATCTATTGAGATAATCATGTGGTTTTTGTCTTTGGTTCTGTTTATATGCTGGATTACATTTATTGATTTGCGTATATTGAACCAGCCTTGCATCCCAGGGATGAATCCCACTTGATCATGGTGGATAAGCTTTTTGATATGCTGCTGGATTCGTTTTGCCAGTATTTTATTGAGGATGTTTGCATCAATGTTCACCAAGGATATTGGTCTAAAATTCTCTTTTTTGGTTGTGTCTCTGCCCGGCTTTGGTATCAGGATGATGCCGGCCTCATAAAATGAGTTAGGGAGGATTCCCTCTTTTTCTATTGATTGGAATAGTTTCAGAAGGAATGGTACCAGTTCCTCCTTGTACCTCTGGTAGAATTCGGCTGTGAATCCATCTGGTCCTGGACTCTTTTTGGTTGGTAAGCTATTGATTATTGCCAGAATTTTAGATCCTGTTATTGGTCTATTCAGAGGTTCAACTTCTTCCTGGTTTAGTCTTGGGAGAGTGTATGTGTCCAGGAATTTATCCATTTCTTCTAGATTTTCTAGTTTATTTGCGTAGAGGTGTTTGTAATATTCTCTGATGGTAGTTTGTATTTCTGTGGGATCGGTGGTAATATCCCCTTTATCATTTTTTTATTGTGTCTATTTGATTCTTCTCTCTTTTTTTCTTTATTAGTCTTGCTAGCGGTCTATCAATTTTGTTGATCCTTTCAAAAAACCAGCTCCTGGATTCATTAATTTTTTGAAGGGTTTTTTGTGTCTCTATTTCCTTCAGTTCTGCTCTGATTTTAGTTATTTCTTGCCTTCTGCTAGCTTTTGAATGTGTTTACTCTCGCTTTTCTAGTTCTTTTAATTGTGATGTTAGGGTGTCAATTTTGGATCTTTCCTGCTTTCTGTTGTGGGCATTTAGTGCTATAAATTTCCCTCTACACACTGCTTTGAATGTGTCCCAGAGATTCTGGTATGTTGTGTCTTTGTTCTCATTGGTTTCAAAGAACATCTTTATTTCTGCCTTCGTTTCCTTATGTACCCAGTAGTCATTCAGGAGCAGATTGTTCAGTTTCCATGTAGTTGGGCGGTTTTGAGTGAGTTTCTTAATCCTGAGTTCTAGTTTGATTGCACTGTGGTCTGAGAGATAGTTTGTTATAATTTCTGTTCTTTTACATTTGCTGAGGAGAGCTTTACTTCCAAATATGTGGTCAATTTTGGAATAGGTGTGGTGTGGTGCTGAAAAAAATGTATATTCTGTTGATCTGGGGTTGAGAGTTCTGTAGATGTCTATTAGGTCTGCTTGGTGCAGAGCTGAGTTCAATTCCTGGGTATCTTTGTTAACTTTCTGTCTCATTGATCTGTCTAATGTTGACAGTGGGGTGTTAAAGGGTCCAATTATTATTGTGTGGGAGTCTAAGTCTCTTTGTAGGTCACTCAGGACTTGCTTTATGAATCTGGGTGCTCCTGTATTGGGTGCATATATATATTTAGGATAGTTAGCTCTTCTTGTTGAATTGATCCCTTTACCATTATGTAATGGCCTTCTTTGTCTCTTTTGATCTTTGTCGGTTTAAAGTCTGTTTTGTCAGAGACTAGGATTGCAACCCCTGCCTTTTTTTGTTTTCCATTTGCTTGGTAGATCTTCCTCCATCCTTTTATTTTGAGGCTGTGTGTGTCTCTGCACGTGAGATGGGTTTCTTGAATACAGCACACTGATGGTCTTGACTCTTTATCCAATTTGCCAGTCTGTGTCTTTTAATTGGAGCATTTAGTCCATTTACATTTAAAGTTAATATTGTTATGTTCGAATTTGATTCTGTCATTATGATGTTAGCTGGTTATTTTGCTCGTTAGTTGATGCGGTTTCTTCCTAGTCTCGATGGTCTTTACATTTTGGCATGATTTTGCAGTGGCTGGTACCGGTTGTTCCTTTCCATGTTTAGTGCCTCCTTCAGGAGCTCTTTTAGGGCAGGCCTGGTGGTGACAAAATCTCTCAGCATTTGCTTGTCTGTAAAGGATTTTATTTCTCCTTCACTTATGAAGCTTAGTTTGGCTGGATATGGAATTCTGGGTTGAAAATTCTTTTCTTTAAGAATGTTGAATATTGGCCCCCACTCTCTTCTGGCTTGTAGAGTTTCTGCCGAGAGATCCACTGTTAGTCTGATGGGCTTCCCTTTGTGGGTAACCTGACCTTTCTCTCTGGCTGCCCTTAACATTTTTTCCTTCATTTCAACTTTGGTGAATCTGACAATTATGTGTCTTGGAGTTGCTCTTCTCGAGGAGTATCTTTGTGGCATTCTCTGTATTTCCTGAATCTGAACGTTGGCCTGCCTTGCTAGATTGGGGAAGTTCTCCTGGATAATATCCTGCAGAGTGTTTTCCAACTTGGTTCCATTCTCCCCATCACTTTCAGGTACACCAGTCCGATGTAGATTTGGTCTTTTCACATAGTCCCATATTTCTTGGAGGCTTTGTTCATTTCTTTTTATCTTTTTTCTCTAAACTTCCCTTCTCGCTTCATTTCATTCATTTCATCTTCCATCACTGATACCCTTTCTTCCAGTTGATTGCATCGGCTCCTGAGGCTTCTGCATTCTTCACGTAGTTCTCAAGCTTTGGCTTTCAGCTCCATCAGCTCCTTTAAGCACTTCTCTGTTTTGGTTATTCTAGTTATACATTCATCTAAATTTTTTTCAAAGTTTTCAACTTCTTTGCCTTTGGTTTGAATTTCCTCCTGTAGCTCGGAGTAGTTTGATCGTCTGAAGCCTTCTTCTCTCAACTCATCAAAGTCATTCTCTATCCAGCTTTGTTCCGTTGCTGGTGAGGAACTGCGTTCCTTTGGAGGAGGAGAGGCGCTCTGCTTTTTAGAGTTTCCAGTTTTTCTGCTCTCTTTTTTCCCCATCTTTGTGGTTTTATCTAGTTTTGGTCTTTGATGATGGTGATGTACAGATGGGTTTTTGGTGTGGATGTCCTTTCTGTTTGTTAGTTTTCCTTCTAACATACAGTACCCTCAGCTGCAGGCCTGTTGGAGTTTGCTAGAGGTCCACTCTAGACCCTGTTTGCCTGGGTATCAGCAGCAGTGTCTGCAGAACAGTGGTTTTTCGTGAACCACGAATTCTCTGGAAGTTGTGTCTCAGAGGAGTACCCGGCCGTGTGAGGTGTCAGTCTGCCCCTACTGGGGGATGCCTCCCAGTTAGGCTGCTCGGGGGTCAGGGGTCAAGGACCCACTTGAGGAGGCAGTCTGCCCGTTCTCAGATCTCCAGCTGCGTGCTGGGAGAACCACTGCTCTCTTCAAAGCTGTCAGACAGGGACATTTAAGTCTGCAGAGGTTACTGCTGTCTTTTTGTTTGTCTGTGCCCTGCCCCCAGAGGTGGAGCCTACAGAGGCAGGCAGGCCTCCTTGAGCTGTGGTGGGCTCCACCCAGTTCAAGCTTCCCGGCTGCTTTGTTTACCTAAGCAAGCCTGGGCAATGGCGGGCACCCCTCCTCCACCCTTGTTGCTGCCTTGCAATTTGATCTCAGACTGCTGTGCTAGCAATCAGCTAGACTCCATGGGCCTAGGACCCTCTGAGCCAGGTGCGGGATATAATCTCGTGGTGCGCCGCTTTTTAAGCCCGTCGGAAAAGCGCAGTATTCAGGTGGGAGTGACCCGATTTGCCAGGTGCCCTCTGTCACCCCTTTCTTTGACTCAGAAAGGGAACTCCCTGACCCCTTGCACTTCCCGAGTGAGGCAATGCCTCACCCTGCTTCGGCTCGCGCACGGTGCGCGCACCCACTGACCTGCGCCCACTGTCTGGCACTCCCTAGTGAGAAGAACCCAGTACCTCAGATGGAAATGCAGAAATCACCCGTCTTCTGCGTCGCTCACGCTGGGAGCTGTAGACAGGAGCTGTTCCTATTCGGCCATCTTGGCTTCTCCTCTCAAACGCAAATACTTAATAAATGAATATATTCCGGTAAGGATTAAATAAATGTAAAACTAATCCAGGAAGTTCTTTGACCCTGTCTGCAAGGAAAAAAAGGATAATTACTTGGCACGAATTGTCAGGAAGGGTTTATGCATCACAAATCTGATGGATAGAGATGTCCTATCAGATATTGTCTATCTTTCAGATTTTATACATATGTGAAATAAGGTACTACAGTCAGTCCCATTAAAAATGTGGTTTTCCCAAACCCCACAATTTCTTTATAGACAAAATGTTTTGCAATATGAAAGAAACTCAAAATTTAAGTCACAGGATATTTTAATTCCCTGGAGGAATATCTTGCCAGGATTAAGTTATTGAACTGACTTTTTTTGGGTAACTGGTCATTGGATGTAACTGAGTCAGGGTACCTTTGTGGTTTGCTTGCTGTATAAGCATGTTTAAGAAGTTTCTCTTATAAATGCATTTAATGCATTCCTTTTCCCAATGCTCTCATAATATCAGCAAAGGAGATGAATTTGCCAATATGGCTGCCATTAGCAGGACTTTGAAGTGCCAGGGTCAAACATATCTTATTAGAATGGATTTAACAGTCTATTTCTATTTCTTTTTTTTTTTCTTTTTTTGAGACGGAGTCTTGCTCTGCCACCCAGGCTGGAGCACAGTGGTCTGATCTTAGCTCATTGCAACCTCCGCCTCCTGGGTTCAAGTGATTCTCCTGCCTCAGCCTCCCCAGTAGCTGGGATTACAGGCACCCACCACCACGCCTGGCTAATTTTTGTATATTTAGTAGAGACAGGGTTTCACCATGTTGGCAAGGCTGGTGTCGAGCTCCTGACCTCAGATAATCCACCCCCCTTGGCCTCCCAAAGTGCTGGGATTACAGACTGGAGCCATCTCGCCTGGCTTTAACAGTCTATTTCTAGAGAGAACTTCTTTTATTTGACAAACTCTAAGACTGTTGGGTGAAGAGCAAAGATTTTTCCAGGTATGGTGGCCCATGCTTGTAGTTCCAGCTACTTGGGAGTCTGTGGCAGGAGGATCACTTAAAGTTGAGTGCGAAGCTGCAGTGAACTGTGATTGCGCCACTGCACTCCATCCTGGAGACAGTGAGATTCCGTCTCTAAATCATAATAATGATAATAATAGCAACAATAACAAAAAAGTTTTTTTTTTGTGTGCGTGCATGCATGGTGGGGGTGTGGGGAGGTCAGGTATAGGAGTGGAGAGAGGAAGAATTTTTTTCTTCATGAGTAATTATGAATATGTATTTTTATAAACAAATTTAAACATACAAGAGTTAATCCAATTATTCATATTTGAAAGTTACTAGTAGATACGACTAAGAGATTCTAGAAACGTTTTCTCACTTGAGAAATTAAAATCACCATCTGCAATGCAAATCCATTTTCGTCTTGATGATAGAAAATGTCCTTACTTATGTAAGTGTCACCTGGCTTCTAATATCCTGTTGGTAATCTGGAAATTAGACAGAAAAATAGGTGTTTGACCATCAAGAGAGATCATTCAAGGTCCAGAATGTAAAGCCCATGTCCTTTACTTGAGAAAGTCTCTCGAGGCCTGTTAGTGTGTGGACTTTTAATTTTCCCACACTTCTAGAAAGCCTGGGGACTTTATTTTCCCAATCTACAGAAACCACGGATGTTGAGGGTTAGTGGGTGGACAGAGCACAGATACAGGGATCTACACTGATTCAGCAAGAAGCGATTGTTGACATTAAGAAGGACACTATAAAACACACTTTAAAAAAAAAGACAGCAATTTCAGAAGAAAATTTAGGATTGTTGAGTACGGGAGCAGCCTTTATCTCTCAGCAGTTCTTGAGAGTGTTACTAAATGATCAGTGGTTTCCAATGGCTATTCCTGGAATCTTATGGTTCTATGTCGTCTCAGGAATTCCTAGTTGGTGGGACTCTGTTGCACACCCATCTCTCTCTTCAACTCTTCTTTGTATCTATTTTGTTGGTTGGAATTCTAGAAAAGGCTTCTCAGTTAAAACAGAATTTTAAAAATCGCATTTTGGTGTATAGTTTGATTCTGTAATGAGGCTGAGTCATAAAAGATTAAATGGTCACACTCTGTGTAAAAGGCAGAGGAAGATGTAACATATTTCAGAAACACTTGCATTAAAATGCTGAAAATATAAGTTTTGGCATGGTAGACTGTAAGTAAATATTTGTTAAATGGATGAATTATGAAATGCAGAGAGAGAAACTCAAACTATTCAAAAGTTGCCTTACTCCACATCACTGAATAAATAAAGTATGACTGAATATAGTGCCTTTGTTGAGTGTATAGATATGTGAGTTCAATCTTCTAAGAAAAACTCAAATAGAGACTTGACAACATGTGGCCAGACACTTGTCTCAAGTGCCTTCAAGCATCATGCTGCAATCTATAAAATAGCTTTAAGCAATACATCAAACAAGTATTTGGAATGAAAGTTGATGATTCATTCTCTTGCAGATATGGAAATTGAGAATAAAATAAGTTCTAGAGGCAAGTACAGTTTATTTTGTCTGCATAATGAATATATTTAAAGAAAAGGTGTTTTGTTTTCTTGAAGTTAATTGATTTGATTGTTGTTTTATGCATTGAATGTCTATTGTCAAACATGATTCAGAGCTAAACATGGAATGTAGTTACATATATAACTACATAACTAAATATGTATAGTTAAAATTGTAAAATATGACATGTATAAGGAAAAGTATACAAAATAGAAATGTACAGCTCAATGATTTGTTACAGGAGTTGGCATATTTTTGTGTATAAGGCTGGATGGTAAATATATTAGAATTCATGGGCTATATGGTGTCTGTTAGGACTATTCAAGTCTCCTATTGTTAATAAAAAGACAGATACAGACAATGTGTAAACTAACATGGGCTGTGGTTTAATAAAGTTTTGTTCACAATAATAGGTGGGAGATTAGGTTTGGGCCATATTGTTTGCCAATCCCTGATTTATGACAGTGCAAACCCTACTGTTCCTACCATCTAGGACTGGAAATACAATATGATCAACATTGCTGAAGCATCCTCATCTTCCCTTCCAAGCACCATCACTACTCTCTTGCTCCTATACTATCTTTCATGGTAATATATTCTTTGCTTTTCTTTGTAGTTTTATCAGCTAAACATACATACCTAAACACACATACATTAATGAAGTCATATAGAATGTATTTTTTTCTCAACATTCTCTTCATCAGATTCATCTCTGTCACATGAAGTGGCAACTTTTTTTTTCATTTTCATTGCTGTAAAGAATTGTGTTATGTGAACAGTTTAACATTTATTTTCCAGTTCTAATGCTGGTGGACATTTGATAATTGATTTCACATTTTGGCTTTTATGACTAATGCTCCTATAAACATTTTCGTACATGTCCCTGCATGCACATGTGCGTGCATTTTTGTTGGATGTACACTTAGGAATTGCAGAGTATGCTTTGTGCTTGTATTTTAGGAGACAATACCAGTGGTTTTCCAAAGCAGTATACTAACTTTACTCCTACCTACAGTTTAAAAGAGTTCCCCTTATTCTACATCAGAGGTCAGCAAACTATGAGCAACAGTCAAATATGGAGTGCACCAGTGGAGTGGGCTAGCACTGTGAACCATGCCTCACTGCTGCCCGGGGTCTGGCTGGTCAACACCTACACTCTGGGGACTCTGCTGTTGGCAGCTGCTGGCACACCAAGTGATAGAAACTATCAGCCTCTTCTTTGGCCTGCTGATCAAATTGACACAGGCTCCCCAGGAGAGAAGGGCATGTTGAGATCAAGTGTATCTGGGGCAGAGAGGGAAAGTGACCATGGTGACTGTTCCCACTTCTCCTCCCCGTCGGGACTCCTCAGACCCATTCCTCTTCCTTCAGGTGGTTTCTAGCCAACCACAACTAGGACAAAGCCTTCCCACCACCTCACTGGTCCACGTCAGTCAAATGTGGTGGAGAAAGTCAAGAGTTTCTAGTGTTATATAAGTGCCTGCCTTCATAATATCCTAAATGTTGTCTCTTGACTACAAGGCCTAAGAAAATTACTATCTGGCCCTTTACAGGAACAGCTGGCCAATCCCTGTTCTACATTCTCACCAGCACTTGAATGTTGCCAGTCTTTGTAATTTTAGGTATTCTGGTGGGTTTCTAATCAGACTGTATTGTAATTATAATTTTTTTTAATTTCTAAAGACATTGAGTACCTTATCACTTTGGTTGGCCATTTGGCTGTCTTCTTCTAAGAAATGTCTGTTCAGGTCTCTTGACCATTTTTCTTTTGGGCTGTCTGCCTTTTCTTTATTGAAAGGTAGGCATTCCTTCTGGATAGTGGATATGAGTGTTTGTCAGTTATGAGTTGCAAGTTTCTTCCACCACTCTGTGGCTTGCTTTTTTTGTTTACTTTCTTCATGCTATCATTTGATGAACAGAAATTCTACATTTTTATTTACACATCTTATTCTTTACAGTTGAGTTTTGTTTAAGAAGCCTTTTCTTGTCAAAATGTGGCTTGCTGGGCCCCACTGCCAGACTTTCTGAATCAGCAGTTCTGGGGTGAGGCTGGTGAATTTGTATTCCTAACAAGTTCCCAGGTGACGCTAACACTGTCTGGAGACTACACTTTAAGAACCACTGATGTAGAAACGTTGCTGATTTGCCTTTCATATTTATGTCTACAGTCCATCAGAAATTTTGAATTAAGGGTTGGCTTTAATTTTTTTCAAATGGAAATCTAAGAAGCATTCATTGACAGATAGTCCTTTCTCCACTGTTCTGTGAACCACCATTCAAATGTCCATGAATCTGTTTCTGGGTTCTCTAGTTTATACCATCAGTCTCTTTGCCTATTGTTGAACCAGTACCATGCTGTCTTAATTACTGTAATGTTATCATAGGTCTTGATATATGGTCGAACACCTTTTATCTTTCCTTTTTCTTCAATACACATTTACTACCAGCTTATCAATTCTCTCTCTCTCTCTCTCTCTCTCACACACACACACACACACACACAGTGTGCACCCATAAACACATGCACAGACATACACCCTGTTGGGATTTTGATTAGAAGTGCATTGAATCTATAGATCATTTGGAAGGATTCACATATTTACAATATTAAACCTTTAAACCTCCTATCCAGTTCTTTCCAATTTTTTTCCTATGCTCCCCCTGAAACTGAAGGAGCCCCCCAGTTTTTTTTTTTTACTTTTTTCCCTAACTTCTCCTACTGTGAAATTTTAATACCACAGGTATACTGTATATCTTTGCTTTGCACATAAGAAGATTTTTTTATCATCCTAAAACCTAACACTTTTCCCTTTCGGGGCTATTTTACCCTTGTTGTGAATGAGTCCCTTGTATTGATAAATCCCTTCATTCAATCAATTCAGTTCAATTCCTTGGATTGAAATCCCCAATTTCATTTATTTAGATATTCTTTAATTTCTCTTAGTAATATTTTATCATTTTTCTGTGTAGCAGTCAAAATGTATCTAGTTTCAAGTTGATTCTTTGGTGTTTGATATTTTGGAATATAGGGTTCATGCCCTTCTGGGTTGGCTGTACAGCCCCCAAGCAGGCTTAGGTGAACAGGTGAGGTCACCATTGTGCAGGGCACCTTGGCCTCCTGGCTTCACATCTAAACACCTGCCATCTGGGTGCCCCACCTTATCAAGTCTTGATTTGTAGACTCCATTTTTCAAGACATGTTACTTGAAAGTCCCAGTCTAATTCCAAACCCATTTGTCATTTGTGGCTGTGAAATAAAATAATATATATGGGTTTAAGTGCAGAACAGATATTTTGAAAGGAAGGACATGTCTTGGAAAGTGTTCAAAATTAAGGCATAAGCAACATTAATTTTCTTTTCCTGGTTTACAAGAACCAGAGTGAAAATGAGTCAGTAGATGGCACTGTTTCTTAATAGATAGAGAAAACCCTACACTGGTGGAAGAGGTTTGAATGGAAACATTTTTTTTTCCATTAAATTGGAATTAAGAATAATATAAATAAAACTTTAAAAAAAAGTTCTGTGGGATCCCTTGCGATCTACTTCTCTGGTGAGCTTAATTAAAGTCAATGAAGAAGCTTAAGCTCCTTCACCCTCTCTTACTGTTGGTGGGCTCTTGCTCTAATTGTGTCTTCTCTCAGACAAGGCTAAGCTAAGTGACAGTGTATTGTACAGTTGGCAAGGCCAGAATAAAGTCACTGAGACAGAAGTCCCAGGTGCCTCCTGTGTGTGGCCCTGTGCTCTGGCAGAAGGCAATGCTGGTTTTCATTGTCAGCACCATCTGTGCAGGAGACAGCACAAAGCATGAGAGGACTAAACCTGAGAGTCTCCTCTCAGTGTGTTTTCCATGCAGCAGAGAAGAAGATCTGGTTGCAAATCCTGCCTTAGCTGTGTCCTACCTATTTAACCTTGGTAAACGATTTCGTCTCACTGATTTCAATTTTGTTACCTGGAAAATGGAGATAATCTCTACATCACAAGATGCTGTGAAGATTAAATGAGGTGATATATGTAGAGCATTTAGCCTGGTTACCCAGTGACAACATGCTTTTGTGATTATTCCATGCTTTTTGGGGTTTGGAAGTGGCATGGAAAGTAGACCTCATGGGTTTCAAGTGGTAACTGTCCTGTGCCCAGGTAAAAAAATGTCAGCAAATCTGGCCACTTGTGTTGCTCTCACTCAAGTTTAAACTAGGCAAACTAGGAATATGGCCTTAAATGGCAGAACTTTTGCTTCCTGGGTCCCCTGAGGCACTTTAAAAACATGCCAATGCCCCAGCCCTGGAGATTCTGATTTAATTGGTCTGGGATGGGCCAGCTCCCCAGGTGACTCTAGTTGGCAGCTTGTTTAGATGCCCAGTCTACAGTGTGCTGTCTTTACACAGTGTTATCTGCAAAGGTGAGACCAGGTCTCAGTCTTCTCTTGCAGTTGCAGGTTAGTATCTGAGTATCTGTGAGATATCCGAGCTCATGATTTCTTCCTGGGTACTGTGCAGTCGGCTCAGGTAAGTCGCTGACAGGTACATTTGACAGAAGATTCAGACAGGGTAGAGGTGTGATTAAAATATATGTGGCTTGTCTTCTCCTTAGATGTGCTTTCTGAAACACTGAAATAAAGCTCTATGAGGAAATCACAGAGAACACCATGAAATACTGTATTTTTTCTCATTTTCTGTCTTTGTCTATGTTTTTGCTTCTGTTTATATATACGTCTCTGTGTCTGTCTGCTCTCTTGATGTCTTGCCTGTTTGTCTTTGATTTTGTCTGTTCTGTTCCTTTCTGTCTCTGTGTGTCTTGCTGCTCTGTATGTGTATGTCTGCTCTATTTCTGTTTGTTTACTTTGTCTGTGTGTATCTGTCTCTCTCTTGACTTTTTTGTCTTGGTGGGACCTGATTTATGCACTCAAGGGTCATTGTGCATATTAGTCAGGCTTCTCCAGAGAAACCAACAGGGTGTGTGTGTGTGTGTGTGTGTGTGTGTGTGTCTGTGTGTGTGTGTATGTTTGTGTGTATGGAATTGGCTCACATGGTTTGAAGACTGAGAAGTCCCAAGATCTGATGTCAGTCAGCTGAAGTCCCAGGAGAGTAGATGGTGTAATTTCCAATCCCAGTTTGAGTTGAAGACAGAAAATGATTGATGTCCCAGTTTGAAGATAGTCAGGTGGAGAGAGAGAGAATTCTTTCTTATTTATTCTTTTTGTTCTATTCAGGCCTTCAAGGGATTGGATAATGCTCACCTACATTAGGTAGCGTAATCTGCTTTACTTAGTCTACCAATTCAAACATTAATCTCACCCAGAAACAGTCCCACAGGCACGCTCAAATGATGTTTAATCAAATATCTAGGCATTCTGTGGCTCAGTCAAGTTAACACATAAAATTAAGCATCACACCATGCAAGTCCATTATGTCCACCACCCTAGAACTTCTGGGTCTAGAAGTCTTAATTTGGCTGACTGAGGGTCGAATTTGCCTCTCAGGTACATGTTGCTGGTCTCCTGCCTGCATCTGTGTATTATACCCAGCGAGCTTTACTCTGTACATTACCCATCTGACCACTTTTCTAGGGCATGGCCAGGTGCGAGGTCACTAAACTTGTGCCCCTTTTCTATCTACTCCACTCTACTGCAGCCAAGCTAGATTAAATATGGTTTTTTAATGTCTGTGAGAAAATCAAAGCATGTTTGTAACCCTCACTGGCAATATTACTCAGCTAAAAGTATTCAGCAACTTGACTACATAACTCTTTGGTTTCTTCTCAGTCCTCTATCCTGGAAAGAAAACCCACCACATTATTGACTTATCCATGGAAAGAAAGGGATTTCATTCATTTGTACCCTCTTTACCAGGGTGACCCCAGAGTGGTTTTTATGTCCTGCTTCCTCAGGAACGAGGGAGGTTTTCTTCCCTTTCCCCCTTCTTCTTCTTCTTCTTCTTTATCTTTTTAAAGTCACTTAGTGCTCCTTCCTCACTGGAACTTTGCCTCACATCTCCAGATACTGAATTCCTTTATCAGCTAGGACATACACCATTGGGCTGCTCTGGATGTAAACTGCCTTCTGTAAATAGCTTGGAGTTTAAAAATACAAGTTTGATCCTAAATATATATGCACCCAATACAGGAGCACCAAGATTCATAAAGCAAGTCCTGAGTGACCTACAAAGAGACTTAGACTCCCACACAATAATAATGGGAGACTTTAACACCCCACTGTCAACACTAGACAGATCAACAAGACAGAAAGTTAACAAGGATACCCAGGAATTGAACTCAGCTCTGCACCAAGCAGACCTAATAGACATCTACAGAACTCTCCACCCCAAATCAACAGAATATACATTTTTTTCAGCACCACACCACACTTATTCCAAAATTGACCACATAGTGGGAAGTAAAGCTCTCCTCAGCAAATGTAAAAGAACAGAAATTATAACAAACGGTCTCTCAGACCACAGGGCAATCAAACTAGAACTCAGGATTAAGAAACTCAAAACCGCTCAACTACATGGAAACTGAAAAACCTGCTCCTGAATGACTACTGGGTACATAAAGAAATGAAGGCAGAAATAAAGATGTTCTTTGAAACCAATGAGAACAAAGACACAACATACTAGAATCTCTGGGACTAATTCAAAGCAGTGTGTAGAGGGAAATTTATAGCACTAAATGCCCACAACAGAAAGCAGGAAAGATCCAAAATTGACACCCTAACATCACAATTAAAAGAACTAGAAAAGCAAGAGCAAACACATTCAAAAGCTAGCAGAAGGCAAGAAATAACTAAAATCAGAGCAGAACTGAAGGAAATAGAGACACAAAAATCCCCTCAAAAAATTAATGAATCCAGGAGCTGGTTTTTTGAAAGGATTAACAAAATTCATAGACCGCTAGCAAGACCAATAAAGAAAAAAAGGGAGAAGAATCAAATAGACGCAATAAAAAATGATAAAGGGGATATCACCACCGATCCCACAGAAATAAAAACTACCATCAGAGAATACTACAAACACCTCTACGCAAATAAACTAGAAAATCTAGAAGAAATGGATAAATTCCTCGACACATTACACCCTCCCAAGACTAAACCAGGAAGAAGTTGAATCTTTGAATAGGCCAATAACAGGATCTGAAATTGTGGCAATAATCAATAGCTTACCAACCAAAAGGAGTCCAGGACCAGATGGATTCACAGCTGAATTCTACCAGAGGTACAAGGAGGAACTGGTACCATTACTTCTGAAACTATTCCAATCAATAGAAAAAGAGGGAATCCTCCCTAACTCATTTTATGAGGCCAGCATCACCCTGATACCTAAGCTGGGCAGAGACACAACCAAAAAAGAGAATTTTAGACCAATATCCTTGATGAACATTGATGCAAAAATCCTCAATAAAATACTGGCAAACCGAATCCAGCAGCATATCAAAAAGCTTATCCACCATGATCAAGTGGGATTCATCCCTGGGATGCAAGGCTGGTTCAATATATGCAAATCAATAAATGTAATCCAGCATATAAACAGAACCAAAGACAAACACCACATGATTATCTCAATAGATGCAGAAAAGGCCTTTGACAAAATTCAACAACCCTTCGTGCTAAAAACTCTCAATAAATCAGGTATTGATGGGACGTATCTCAAAATAATAAGAGCTATCTATGACAAACCCACAGCCAATATCATACTGAATGGGCAAAAACTGGAAGCATTCCCTTTGAAAACTGGCACAAGACAGAGATGCCCTCCCTCACCACTCCTATTCAACATAGTGTTGGAAGTTCTGGCCAGGGCAATTAGGAAAGAGAAGGAAATAAAGGGTATTCAGTAAGGAAAAGAGGAAGTCATATTGTCCCTGTTTGCAGACGACATGATTGTATATCTAGAAAATCCCATTGTCTCAGCCCAAAATCTCCTTAAGCTGATAAGCAACTTCAGCAAAGTCTCAGGATACAAAATCAATGTACAAAAATCACAAGCATTCTTATACACCAACAACAGACAAACAGAGAGCCAAATCATGAGTGAACTCCCATTCACAGTTGCTTCAAAGAGAATAAAATACCTAGGTATCCACCTTACAAGGGATGTGAAGGACCTCTTCAAGGAGAACTACAAACCACTGCTCAATGAAATAAAAGAGGATACAAACAAATGGAAGAACATTCCATGCTCATGGGTAGCAAGAATCAATATTGTGAAAATGGCCATACTGCCCAAGGTAATTTATAGATTCAATGCCATCCCCATCAAGCTACCAATGACTTTCTTCACAGAATTGGAAAAAACTACTTTAAAGTTCATATGGAACCAAAAAAGAGCCCCCATCGCCAAGTCAATCCTAAGCCAAAAGAACAAAGCTGGAGGCATCATGCTACCTGACTTCAAACTACACTACAAGGCTACAGTAAGCAAAACAGCATGGTACTGGTACCAAAACAGAGATATAGATCAATGGAACAGAGCAGAGCCCTCAGAAATAACACCGCATATCTACAACTATCTGATCTTTGACAAACCTGAGAGAAACAAGCAATGGGGAAAGGATTCCCTATTTAATAAATGGTGCTGGGAAAACTGGCTAGCCATGTGTAGAAAGCTGAAACTGGATCCGTTCGTTGCACCTTATACAAAAATTAATTCAAGATGGATAAAAGACTTAAACATTAGACCTAAAACCATAAAAACCCTAGAAGAAAACCTAGGCATTACCATTCAGGACATAGGCATGGGCAAGGACTTCATGTCTAAAACACCAAAAGCAATGGCAACAAAAGACAAAATTGACAAATGGGATCTCCTTAAACTAAAGAGCTTCTGCACAGCAAAAGAAACTACCATCAGAGTGAACAAGCAACCTACAAAATGGGAGAAAATTTTTGCAACCTACTCATCTGACAAAGGGCTAATATCCAGAATCTACAATGAACTCAAACAAATTTACAAGAAAAAACAAACAACCCCATCAACAAGTGGGCAAAGGATATGAACAGACACTTCTCAAAAGGAGAGATTTATGCAGCCAAAAGACACATGAAAAAATGCTCATCATTACTGGCCATCAGAGAAATGCAAATCAAAA
Organism: Pan paniscus; assembly: GCF_029289425.2. NCBI lineage: Eukaryota > Metazoa > Chordata > Mammalia > Primates > Hominidae > Pan > Pan paniscus. Next base: position 19,792,976 of record NC_073262.2, on the reverse strand, counting down.
CCAAAATGAGATACCATCTCACACCAGTTAGAATGGCAATCGTTAAAATGTCAGGAAACAACAGGTGCTGGAGAGGATGTGGAGAAATAGGAACACTTTTACACTGTTGGTGGGACTGTAAACTAGTTCAACCATTGTGGAAGTCAGTGTGGCGATTCCTCAGGGATCTAGAACTACAAATACCATTTGACCCAGCCATCCCATTACTGGGTATATACCCAAAGGACTATAAATCATGCTGCTATAAAGACACATGCACACGTATGTTTATTGCGGCACTATTCCCAGTAGGAAAGACTTGGAACCAACCCAAATGTCCAACAATGATAGACTGGATTAAGAAAATGTGGGACATATACACCATGGAATACTATGCAGCCGTAAAAAATGATGAGTTCATGTCCTTTGTAGGGACATGGATGAAATTGGAAATCATCATTCTCAGTAAACTATTGTAAGGACAAAAAACCAAACACCGCATGTTCTCACTCATATATGGGAATTGAACAATGAGATGGACACAGGAAGGGGAACATCACACTCTGGGGACTGTTGTGGGGTGGGGGGAGGGGTGAGGGATAGCATTAAGAGATATACCTAATGCTAAATGACGAGTTAATGGGTGCAGCACAGCAGCATGGCACATGTATACATATGTAACTAACCTGCACATTGTGCACATGTACCCTAAAACTTAAAGTATAATAATCATAAGAAAAATAAACAATATTGATTCTTAAAAAAAATAAAAAAATAAAAATACAAGTTTCTCAGTACATAAATTTTACGATGCCTAAACAGAACTTAAAATAAACTGTTCTATCCAACAGGAATAAAAGAAAAGGCAGGTCTATAACTCTGTAATAAAAACATAACCCCCTGAGCTAAAGACTCTGTAATTATACTAGTGTTATATATTCTTTTTGAAAATCTTCAGGACAAATTATTACAATTTCTTTGTTTTTCTATGGTAGATTCAATTGCTTCCAACAGTGCTATGTTTTGGAAAGCATGAGGCAAAAAGTAGACTCGGTATTAAAAATAAAAAAGTATATATGACATAGTTTCTGTGCCCTAGCTGCCTGGCAGTGGAGGCACCAGGTTGGAGGTGGTGGTGAGGACTCTGGGGTGTATGAGATTCGAGAGAGAGGTTAAGGCATGAACAACAAGGGACCTGCTGAAGCACCCTGTCTCAGGATGTCCGCAGCCTCCTGACAAAATGGTGTTAATATTTCTAAGACATACTTATGGTTCTACCTTTTATTTTATTCCTGTTGGATAGGACAGGTTTTTTTTTGACTTTTGTTTTAGATTCAGGGGTTTCAAGTACATGTTTGTTACATGTGTATGTTGCATGATGCTAGGGTTAAGGGTGAGAATGATCCCATCACTCAGGTACTGAGCATAGTACCCAACTGTTATTTTTTCAACCCTTACCTCCTTCCCTCCCTTCACCCTCTAATAGTTCCCAGTGTCTACTTTTGTCATTTTTCAATTTTTTTTTTTAAATTTCGAGGCAGAGCCTTGCTCTATCACCCAGACTGGACACCCAGGCTGGAGTGCAGTGGTGTGATCTTGGCCTGCTGCAACCTCCGTCTCCAGAGTTCAAGCAATTCTCGTGCCTCAGCCGCCAGAGTAGCTGGGATTACAGTCATGTGCCACCATGCCTGGATAATTTTTGTATTTTTAGTAGAGATGGGGTTTTGCCATGTTGGCCATGCTGGTCTTGAACTCCTGGCTTCAAGTGATCTGCCTGCCTCGGCCTCCTAAAGTGCTGGGATTATAGGCATTAACCACCATGCCCAGCCTATTTTTTGCCATTATTGTGTCTATGAATACTCAATGTTTAGCTCCCACTTATAAGTGAGAACATGTGGCATTTAATTTTCTGATCTTGTGTTAATTTGTTTAGGATAATAGCTTCCAGCTGCATCCATGTTGCTGGAAAGGACTTTTTTTTTTTATATATGTCTGTGTAGTATTCCATGATGTATATGTACCACATTCTAAAAAATCCAATCCATCGTTGATGGGCACCTAGGTTGATTCCATGTCTTTGCTGTTGTGACTAGTGCTGCAATGACACGTGAGTGCAAATGTCTTTTTGGTAGAATGGTTTGTTTTCTTTTGGATATATACCCAGTAATGGGATTGCTGGGCTAAATGATAGTTCTAGAGTAGTTTGTTTTAAAACCTTTTAAGTTCTGTTTAAACACTGGGCAATGCTTAAATCATTCTTTCCATTCTCTAGGAGCAATTTTCAAATCAATCCGAGCCATTTCCAATCAATTCAGCAGAAACTTTAGGTCTGCAATGGGATCTGGGATAAACTGTGGCCATACGTTCTTCTGGAGTTCTTGAAGTTTCCCAGTCAATTTAGAGGTAGATTGTTTTTTTCACTTCAAAGGATTCTAGCTTTTAAAGTAAAAATTGAAGCAAGAAGCAATGTTGGTTCAGTAACATTCTGTGTTTTAGGGTTGGCTGAGCACAATCAGGAATTTGGTTAATGGCACCAAGGAAATAAATGAAAAGGAAAGCACAGGGTTTCTCATGAAAGAATGAGTGTTTGATTTACTTTGAGGAAACGCATACAGGAGGCCTCTAGGGATAACCTGCTTGACTAGGGTGAGCCAGGATGCATTTGCTTTTGTGAAGTTATTTAGTGCCAAAAAGAAGCAGAGCCTAATATACGGTTGGATAATTTCCAAGCATTCCCAGTACTCTCTGAAGCACTACTTCACTACCATGGCATCCCTGGCTTGGCTTCAACAGTGGTACCCATAGCAACTTTTCTCTGCCACTTTCAAAACGAGGTGACATGCACAAAGACTTATTTCTGAGAACTGGAGAGAACCTAGTTATTTGTATGGTAAGAAATTCACAAACATATCCCCCTGCACTGCAATTCCTGGGTGACATCTCTCTCTCATTGGACTATAAGCTTCTTGTGGACATGGTGAGAAAGACTCTCTCCTTGAACAAACTTGAATCCAATTTCTCTGAGTCTTCTTGACTTGGCTAGATCTTTGGCTCTACCCTTAGTCTGCTTAGTCCAATTAACAAGAATCTTAATGGCTCAGTTTAGCAAAAATCTCCCACTGCCAGTATCTTATCATTCTAGCTTGTCTTTGGCCATTATCCTGTTGAGTTGGTCTAGCAAGAATCCCCCAACCTTAATGTTCCTTCTTATTAATTTTCCATCTAATGACACCCACCCTGCTTTTTGGCTATAAATCCTCACTTATGCATGTTATATTCACAGTTGAGTCTGGTCCCTCTCCCTTACTGCATAACTCATTGCAGTAGTCCCTTGAATAGTCTTTCTTGATGTCTTTAACAAGTATCAGAATAAAAAAGTGTTAGATAATATTTTCTTTGACAAGGGCCATGTGACTTTGCATCCCTAGGCCCTACGATTCTAGGGCCTGAATCGTAGTGGGTACTCAATACTTTTTTTTTCACTTTAGAATTTTAATGTTGTATTTTGTACAGTTCTTTTTTTTTCTTTTTTTTTTTACTTTAAGTTCTGGGATACATGTGCAGAATGTGCAGGTTTGTTACATAGATATACATGTGCCATGGTAGTTTGCTGCACCTATCAACTTGTCATGTAGGTTTTAAGCCCCGAATGCATCAGGTATTTGTCCTGATGCTCTCCCTCCCTTTGCCCCCCAACCCTGAGAGGACCTGGTGTGTGTTGTTCCCCTCCCTGTGTCTATATGTTCTCATTGTTCAACTCCCATTTATGAGTGAGAAAATGTGGTATTTGGTTTTCTGTTCCTGTGTTAGTTTGCTGAGAATGACGGCTTCCAGCTTCATCCATGTCCCTGCAAAGGACATACACTCATTATTTTTTTTATGGCTGCATAGTATTCCATGGTTTATATGTGCCACATTTTCTTTATCCAGTCTATCACTGATGGGCATTTGGGTTGGTTTCCAGTCTTTGCTATCTCAATAATTTTTGAAGCGAGGAGAGAAATGAATGAAAACTGGAACGAGGTGGTTTGTTTTAGCATTGTAAATAGAGCCTTTGAAGGCCACAGATCTGTATTTAGATCCTGTTCTGATGTTTGCTGTTAGATCATAGACAAGCTACTGAATTGTCATGTGCTCAGCTTCCTCAGCTGTGAGGAGTGGAGATAATGTAAGTGAATTAGTGCAGAAACAGAAAATCAAATACCGCATGTTCTCACTTATAAGTGGGAGCTAAACAATGGGTACACATGGACATAAAGATGGAAACAGTAGACACTGGGGACTCCAAAAGTGATGAGAGAGGCAGGAGCGCTGCCTATTGTGGGTACTATCTTCACTATGTTCACTATCTTTTGGGTACTATGTTCACTATTTGGGTGATGGGTTCAGTAGCAGCCCAAACCCCAAAATTATGCAATATACCCATGTAACAAATCTGCACATGTACCCCTGAATCTAAAATTAGAGGAAAAATGCTGCCCATACCAATACTGACAAAAAAAAAAGAATGGGGATAATATAACCTACAGTATTTTGCAGAGTTGTTGTGAGGAACAAATGCAATAATGTGAAGTATCAGGCACTTGGTATTTGATCGGTGAGTGGTTATCATTGTTATCGCCACTATCAACAATAATGACAAAATGGCTACCCATTCTGGGTCATGTAAGAAAGATGGAAAGATGTAATTCTGTCTAAAACTTTTCTACTCATTCCAAGGATTTTCTATTCTGTTATGGACTGAATTGTGTCCCTCCAAAATTCACATGTTGGAGCCCTAACCCCTAAGCTTACTATATTTCGAAATAGGGCCTATAAGGAAGTAATTAAGGTTAAATGAGGTCATAAGGGTGGGCGCCTAATCCAATAGGACAGTTGTCTTTATAAGAAGACACCAGAGTTCCCCCCCACCCCCTCAGAAGAAAAGCCACGTGAGGACACAGTGAGAAGGTGGCCATCCACAAGCTTGGAAGAGAGCCCTCACCAGCCTGACCACACTAATACATGGTCTAAGGCCTGCTGCTGACACTTAGCTAAATTATGTAAACAACCCTACTTCCATGACTCTCACACTGTAATTTCTCTACCCATCATTGCATTCCTTACTTATTCCATTTGATTTTTATCAATTCCATCCAAGCCTTTATATACACTTTCAGAATTTGGCTTTTCAAAAGCTGTGATTACCTTATCATCAGACTATCTTCCAAATGAAAATTGGTATTCAATATTTGGAGTTTATAATTTTATGAGACCAAGGGGATAATTAATTTTGTAAACAAGGCCTGATACAATTACAAAAATTGCAGAGAATTGACACAGACAGGGAAGGCTTCATGGCGAAGCTATTATGTGTTAAGAAAGGAGAGGAATTTCATTATTTTGGCCAAAAGGAAGGTGGAAGGTTATATTTTTTGAGGCAACGAGCCCATAAATGTTTATAATGCAGCTTTTAAAGAGTAAATCCTTTTCCATGACACCATTTGGGTGAGCAGATGTTCCAGTTATTTATTGCCTAACAAACCATCACATAATTTAATGGCTTAAAATAACAATGATTATTTATTTTGCTCATGAATCTTGAGTCTGGCTGGAGCTTAGCAGAGACAGTATGTCTGTGCTCTATGAGATGCTGGCTGAGTCAGCTTTATTGGGGGCTGGAGGATCTACTTCCAAGATGGCTCATTCTCATGGGTGGCAAGTCTGGGAGCTGAGCCAGACTGTGTGGCAGGGCCTCAGTTTCTCTCCATGTGGGCCTCCCCACAGGCTGTTGGGCTCGCTCACAGCATGGCAGCTAGTTTCCAAGAGTAAGGTCTCAACAGCAAGGAAGTGAAAGCTGCCAGTTGTTGAGGTCTGGGCCTGGACACTGGCACAGCATTTCTTTTGCCTTTATCTATTGGTCAAGTCATCAAGGAGCCCTGATTCTAGGGGAGGGACCCTCGACCCTACCTCCCAATGACAGACATGCCAAAGAATTTTGGGGCCATGTTTTAAATCCCACACAGCAGATGGTATAAATCAGAGGTTCTCAACCCTCGTTGTATTTTAGAAGTATTTTGGAGTTAAAGACAAAATACCAGTGCCTTGTGACCACCTCAAGAGATTCTGGTTTGGTTGGGCTAGAGGGCAGCCTGAGAGCCTGTATTTAAAATTTTTTTTCTAGGTGATTCTGACATGCAAACAAGCCTCTGGCCCAAAGTTCCTGTGTCCAAGGATTAAAAAAAAAATGGAGCATAAGTCTGAGGCTGTGAACGAGGCTCCTCCTGCCCTCTGGAGCTTGCTGGAAAGAAACACAGCCCAAGAAGTGGACTAAAGAGTTGTTCCAACACCACTGCCTACAAGATGAACTGCTTCCAAATGATGATAGAGGAAAAACTTTCAGGTAAATGGACCTGCCATCATCACACATGCTTTTTCTCATATTACATTTTACCTGCAGTTTGTAAATATTATAAAAAAATCAATAAAGCTGCCATATTGCTGTAATCTAATTTGTCTTTTCTGATTGTGTGAAGCTGGAGGACACGTTTGGCATCACATTTTCGGACCTCAGAGAGTGATGTTAAACATTTATAGTGCACTTAATAATCTGTCAGAAATGTACAAAGGCATAATGTCTCATTAATAATTATTAAATCATTGAGTCGCACAGAAGGAGATGTTCCCCTCTTTACTTACGTAATGACCAGCAACCGCTAAAACGTAGCTCATTTGTGATGCACAGCCAGCACATCTAATAGTGGAAATCTGCTTGAGGAAATTAATAAGAAATCGTATTCAGAGATAGGATGTTAGACAGCAAGAAAACATGCATATGGATTGCTGCAGTATTCAGCCAGGGCAAATAGATGTTCCCTTCCTGATCAGAGTCAGGTTAAAATTCAGCCAGATAATTGCTGAGACGGAAGAGATGTGAAAGGAAATGATCTTATTTGCTTTCGGAGGCTAGATAACTCATTTCAATATGCCCAGCTTTGGGCTTTTATTCATAGGTATATGTATCATTTTATGAATAAAAGAGATACATATTTTGATTTGGAATGAGGTCGGGATGGAAGGTGCAATTTGAATTTTTCAAGACTTGGATTTTATTTCCAATGCTGTTTGTGAGGATTTTTTTAGTTTTTATTTTATAAGAACTTTTTAATACCAGGCAATGTCATTTTAGTAACACATAACACAGGAATTGAATTACATCTGTTGCATATCCTCTCCCTCCCTCCAATATTCAGCCTAGAGAATTTAAAGTTTTAGCCTTTAAAAAATTTACAGGCTGTGCCTGTCTTTATAGCAGCTGATGTGAAATCAACTCTTAGCTTTCATTTTCAACCTTAAGCTTTCTTCATTCTGGGTAAACTCAAGGCTTCCCAATGTATACTGGTGATAAGTGCATGATCCAATCAAGCTAGCTGGTGGCTCAAGGTTGTTGACTAAAGAGTTGTTCCAAATTGCAGGATTGTAAAGGGTGTCCCATGCAGTTAGCCTGGGCCTGGTAAGACATTCTGTGCCACCAACATTCCTGTGGTCAAACTTTGGAAGTTTTTCACACCTTTCACACTCATTACTGTGCTGGGGCTTGTCTTTGGTGAAAGTGTTAAATACACAATATTTGCCTTTGGTGCTCATCCTTCCAGTTCTAGGCCAATAAGCAGGCACCACGTTTTTTCCTGCCAGTAGCTGTCCTGCATGGTTGTTCAACAAGCCTCGCCCATAGATCTTTGAGCCACTGTGGGATGAAGTATTCGTTACTTGCTATTTGGGGGGAAAATTGTCAGAACATATTATTGGCATTACTCACTAAGGTTTTGGAGAGGAGAACCAAAAAATGCCTTTGAAAGTTTGGTAGAACAAAAAACCAAACACCTCATATTCTCACTCATAGGTGGGAATTGAACAATGAGATCACATGGACACAGGAAGGGGAACATCACACTCTGGGGACTGTTGTGCGGTAGGGGTAGGAGGGAGGGATAGCATTGGGAGATATACCTAATGCTAGATGACGAGTTAGTGGGTGCAGCGCACCTGCGTGGCACATGTATACATATGTAACTAACCTGCACAATGTGCACATGTACCCTAAAACTAAAAGTATAATAATAAAAGAAAAAAAAAAAAGAAAATTTGGTAAGATTGACTTTCATATTAATTTGCCTCAAAAATTTGTGCCCTCCCTTGTTCAGAAAAGCTTTAAAGCACTGCTAAGGATGCATTCAGTTTTTCAAATCAACATAAATAGAAGTAGGTGGGAAACAAGAAGAAAAATTACTGGTGGAGTTTTTTTTTTTTTTTTTTTGAGTTGGAGTTTCACTCTTGTCACCCAGGCTCGAGTGCAATGGCATGATCTTGGCCCACTTCAACCTCTGTCTCCTGGGTTCAAGCGATTCTCCTGCCTCAGCCTCCCAAGTAGCTGGGATTACAGGTGCCTCCCACCATGCCCAGCTAATTTTTGTATTTTTAGTAGAGACAGGGTTTCACCATTTTGGCCAGGCTGGTCTTGAACTCCTGACCTCAGGTGATCCACCTGCCTTGGCCTCCCAAAGTGCTGGGATTACAAGCGTGAGCCACCACAACCAGCCATTTTTTTTCTTTTATTTATTTATTTATTTATTGTTTTTGTTTGTTTTTTTTTGGATTATTCATGCCTCCCTATTTTATTTTATTTTATTTTATTTTATTTATTATACTTTAAGTTTTAGGGTACATGTGCACATTGTGCAGGTTAGTTACATATGTATACATGTGCCATGCCAGTGCGCTGCACCCACTAACTCGTCATCTAGCATTAGGTATATCTCCCAATGCTATCCCTCCACCCTCCCCCCACCCTACAACAGTCCCCAGAGTGTGATGTTCCCCTTCCTGTGTCCACGTGATCTCATTGTTCAATTCCCACCTATGAGTGAGAATATGCGGTGTTTGGTTTTTTGTTCTTGCGATAGTTTACTGAGAATGATGATTTCCAATTTCATCCATGTCCCTACAAAGGACATGAACTCATCATTGTTTATGGCTGCATAGTATTCCATGGTGTATATGTGCCACATTTTCTTAATCCAGTCTATCATTGTTGGACATTTGGGTTGGTTCCAAGTCTTTCCTATTGTGAATAATGCTGCAATAAACATACGTGTGCATGTGTCTTTATAGCAGCATGATTTATAGTCCTTTGGGTATATACCCAGTAATGGGATGGCTGGGTCAAATGGTATTTGTAGTTCTAGATCCCTGAGGAATCGCCACACTGACTTCCACAATGGTTGAACTAGTTTACAGTCCCACCAACAGTGTAAAAGTGTTCCTATTTCTCCACATCCTCTCCAGCACCTGTTGTTTCCTGACTTTTTAATGATTGCCATTCTAACTGGTGTGAGATGGTATCTCACTGTGGTTTTGATTTGCATTTCTCTGATGGCCAGTGATGATGAGCATTTTTTCATGTGTTTTTTGGCTGCATAAATGTCTTCCTTTGAGAAGTGTCTGTTCATGTCCTTTGCCCACTTTTTGATGGGGTTGTTTGTTTTTTTCTTGTAAATTTGTTTGAGTTCATTGTAGATTCTGGATATTAGCCCTTTGTCAGATGAGTAGGTTGTGAAAATTTTCTCCCATTTTGTGGGTTGCCTGTTCACTCTGATGGTAGTTTCTTTTGCTGTGCAGAAGCTCTTTAGTTTAAGGAGATCCCATTTGTCAATTTTGGCTTTTGTTGCCATTGCTTTTGGTGTTTTAGACATGAAGTCCTTGCCCATGCCTATGTCCTGAATGGTAATGCATAGGTTTTCTTCTAGGGTTTTTATGGTTTTAGGTCTAATGTTTAAGTCTTTAATCCATCTTGAATTGATTTTTGTATAAGGTGTAAGGAAGGGATCCAGTTTCAGCTTTCTACATATGGCTAGCCAGTTTTCCCAGCACCATTTATTAAATAGGGAATCCTTTCCCCATTGCTTGTTTCTCTCAGGTTTGTCAAAGATCAGATAGTTGTAGATATGCGGCGTTATTTCTGAGGGCTCTGTTCTGTTCCATTGATCTATATCTCTGTTTTGGTACCAGTATCATGCTGTTTTGGTTACTGTAGCCTTGTAGTATAGTTTGAAGTCAGGTAGTGTGATGCCTCCAGCTTTGTTCTTTTGGCTTAGGATTGCCTTGATGATGCGGGCTCTTTTTTGGTTCCATATGAAATTTAAAGTAGTTTTTTCCAATTCTGTGAAGAAAGTCATTGGTAGCTTTATGGGGATAGCACTGAATCTGTAAATTACCTTGGGCAGTATGGCCATTTTCATGATACTGATTCTTCATACCCATGAGCATGGAATGTTCTTCCATTTGTTGGTATCCTCTTTTATTTCCTTGAGCAGTGGTTTGTAGTTCTCCTTGAAGAGGTCCTTCACATCCCTTGTAAGTTGGATTCCTAGGTATTTTATTCTCTTTGAAGCAATTGTGAATGGGAGTTCACTCATGATTTGGCTCTCTGTTTGTCTGTTGTTGGTGTATAAGAATGCTTGTGATTTTTGTACATTGATTTTGTATCCTGAGACTTTGCTGAAGTTGCTTATCATCTTAAGGAGATTTTGAGCTGAGACAATGGGGCTTTCTAGATATACAATCATGTCATCTGCAAACAGGGACAATATGACTTCCTCTTTTCCTAATTGAATACCCTTTATTTCCTTCTCCTGCCTAATTACCCTGGCCAGAACTTCCAACACTATATTGAATAGGAGTGGTGAGAGAGGGCATCCCTGTCTTGTGCCAGTTTTCAAAGGGAATGCTTCCAGTTTTTGCCCATTCAGTATGATATTGGCTGTGGGTTGGTCATAGATAGCTCTTATTTTGAAATACTTCCCATCAATACCTAATTTATTGAGAGTTTTTAGCATGAAGGGTTGTTGAATTTTGTTAAAGGCTTTTTCTGCATCTATTGAGATAATCATGTGGGTTTTGTCTTTGGCTCTGTTTATATGCTGGATTACATTTCTTGATTTGCATATATTGAACCAGCCTTGCATCCCAGGGATGAAGCCCACTTGATCGTGGTGGATAAGCTTTTTGATTTGCTGCTGGATTCTTTTTGCCAGTATTTTATTGAGAATTTTTGCATCCATGTTCATCAAGGATATTGGTCTAAAATTCTCTTTTTTGGTTGTGTCTCTGCCTGGCTTTGGTATCAGAATGATGCTGGCCTCATAAAATGAGTTAAGGAGGATTCCCTCTTTTTCTATTGATTGGAATAGTTTCAGAAGGAATGGTACCAGTTCCTCCTTGTACCTCTGGTAGAATTCGGCTGTGAATCCATCTGGTCCTGGACTCTTTTTGGTTGGTAAACTATTGATTATTGCCACAATTTCAGAGCCTGTTATTGGTCTATTCAGAGATTCAACTTCTTTCTGGTTTAGTCTTGGGAGAGTGTATGTGTCGAGGAATTTATCCATTTCTTCTAGATTTTCTAGTTTATTTGCGTAGAGGTGTTTGTAGTATTCTCTGATGGTAGTTTGTATTTCTGTGGGATCGGTGGTGATATCCCCTTTATCATTTCTTATTGTGTCTATTTGATTCTTCTCTCTTTTTTTATTAGTCTTGCTAGCAGTCTATCAATTTTGTTGATTCTTTCAAAAAACCAGCTCCTGGATTCATTAATTTTTTGAAGGGTTTTTTGTGTCTCTATTTCCTTCAGTTCTGCTCTGATTTTAGTTATTTCTTGCCTTCTGCTAGCTTTTGAATGTGTTTGCTCTTGCTTTTCTAGTTCTTTTAATTGTGATGTTAGGGTGTCAATTTTGGATCTTTCCTGCTTTCTGTTGTGGGCATTTAGTGCTATAAATTTCCCTCTACACACTGCTTTGAATGTGTGGCAGAGATTCTAGTATGTTGTGTCTTTGTTCTCGTTGGTTTCAAAGAACATCTTTATTTCTGCCTTCATTTCGTTATGTGTCCAGTAGTCATTCAGGAGCAGGTTGTTCAGTTTCCATGTAGTTGAGCAGTTTTTAGTGACATTCTTAATCCTGAGTTCTAGTTTGATTGCACTGTGATCTGAGAGATAGTTTGTTATAATTTCTGTTCTTTTACATTTGCTGAGGAGAGCTTTACTTCCAAGTATGTGGTCAATTTTGGAATAGGTGTGGTGTGGTGCTGAAAAAAATGTATATTCTGTTGATTTGGGATGGAGAGTTCTGTAGATGTCTATTAGGTCTGCTTGGTGCAGAGCTGAGTTCAATTCCTGGGTATCCTTGTTAACTTTCTGTCTCGTTGATCTGTCTAATGTTGACAATGGGGTGTTAAAGTCTCCCATTATTAATGTGTGGGAGTCTAAGTCTCTTTGTAGGTCACTCAGGACTTGCTTTATGAATCTTGGTGCTCCTGTATTGGGTGCATATATATTTAGGATAGTTAGCTCTTCTTGTTGAATTGATCCCTTTACCATTATGTAATGACCTTCTTTGTCTCTTTTGATCTTTGTTGGTTTAAAGTCTGTTTTATCAGAGACTAGGATTGCAACCCCTGCCTTTTTTTGTTTTCCATTTGCTTGGTAGATCTTCCTCCATCCTTTTATTTTGAGCCCATGTGTGTCTCTGCATGTGAGATGGGTTTCCTGAATACAGCACACTGATGGGTCTTGACTCTTTATCCAGTTTGCCAGTCTGTGTCTTTTAACTGGAGCATTTAGTCCGTTTACATTTAAAGTTAATATTGTTATGGGTGAATTTGATCCTGTCATTATGATGTTAGCTGGTTATTTTGCTGGTTATTTGATGCAGTTTCTTCCTAGTCTCTATGGTCTTTACATTTTGGCATGATTTTGCAGTGGCTGGTACCGGTTGTTCCTTTCCATGTTTAGCGCTTCCTTCAGGAGCTCTTTTAGTGCAGGCCTGGTGGTGACAAAATCTCTCAGCATTTGGTTGTCTGTAAAGGATTTTATTTCTCCTTCACTTATGAAGCTTAGTTTGGCTGGATATGAAATTCTGGGTTGAAAATTCTTTTCTTTAAGAATGTTGAATATTGGCCCCCACTCTCTTCTGGGTTGTAGGGTTTCTGCCGAGAGATCTGCTGTTAGTCTGATGGGCTTCCCTTTGAGGGTAACCCGACCTTTCTCTCTGGCTGCCCTTAAGATTTTTTCCTTCATTTCAACTTTGGTGAATCTGACAATTATGTGTCTTGGAGTTGCTCTTCTCGAGGAGTATCTTTGTGGCATTCTCTGTATTTCCTGAATCTGAACGTTGGCCTGCCTTGCTAGATTGGGGAACTTCTGGATAATATCCTGCAGAGTGTTTTCCAACTTGGTTCCATTCTCCCCATCACTTTCAGGTACACCAATCAGACATAGATTTGGTCTTTTCACATAGTCCCATATTTCTTGGAGGCTTTGCTCATTTCTTTTTATTCTTTTTTCTCTAAACTTCCCTTCTCACTTCATTTCATTCATTTCATCTTCCATTGCTGATACCCTTTCTTCCAGTTGATCGCATCGGCTCCTGAGGCTTCTGCATTCTTCACGTAGTTCTCGAGCCTTGGTTTTCAGCTGCATCAGCTCCTTTAAGCACTTCTCTGTGTTGGTTATTGTAGTTATACATTCATCTAAATTTTTTTCAAAGTTTTCAACTTCTTTGCCTTTGGTTTGAATGTCGTCCCGTAGTTCAGAGTAATTTGATTGTCTGAAGCCTTCTTCTCTCAGCTCGTCAAAGTCATTCTCCATCCAGCTTTGTTCTGTTGCTGGTGAGGAACTGCGTTCCTTTGGAGGAGGAGAGGCACTCTGCGTTTTAGAGTTTCCAGTTTTTCTGTTCTGTTTTTTCCCCATCTTTGTGGTTTTATCTACTTTTGGTCTTTGATGATGGTGATGTACAGATGGGTTTTCGGTGTGGATGTCCTTTCTGTTTGTTAGTTTTCCTTCTAACAGACAGGACCCTGAGCTGCAGGTCTGTTGGAGTACCCTGCCATGTGAGGTGTCAGTGTGCCCCTGCTGGGGGTGCCTCCCAGTTAGGCTGCTCGGGGGTCAGAGGTCAGGGACCCACTTGAGGAGGCAGTCTGCCCGTTCTCAGATCTCCAGCTGCGTGCTGGGAGAACCACTGCTCTCTTCAAAGCTGTCAGACAGGGACATTGAAGTCTGCAGAGGTTACTGCTGTCTTTTTGTTTGTCTGTGCCCTGCCCCCAGAGGTGGAGCCTACAGAGGCAGGCAGGCCTCCTTGAGCTGTGGTGGGCTCCACCCAGTTCGAGCTTCCCGGCTGCTTTGTTTACCTAATCAAGCCTGGGCAATGGCGGGCGCCCCTCCCCCAGCCTGGTTGCCGCCTTGCAGTTTGATCTCAGACTGCTGTGCTAGCAATCAGCGAGACTCCGTGGGCGTAGGACCCTCCGAGCCAGGAGCGGGATGTAATCTCGTGGTGCGCCGTTTTTTAAGCCTGTCGAAAAGCGCAATATTTGGGTGGGAGTGACCTGATTTTCCAGGTGCCGTCTGTCACCCCTTTCTTTGACTCGGAAAGGGAACTCCCTGACCCCTTGCGCTTCCCAGGTGAGGCAATGCCTCGCCCTGCTTCGGCTCGCGCACGGTGCACGCACCCACTGACCTGCGCCCACTGTCTGGCACTCCCTAGTGAGATGAACCTGGTACCTCAGATGGAAATGCAGAAATCACCCGTCTTCTGCGTCGCTCACGCTTGGAGCTGTAGACCGGAGCTGTTCGTATTCGGCCATCTTGGCTCCTCCCCCGCCTTTTTTTTTTCTTTCTTTCCTTCTCTTTTTTTTTTTTTTGAGACAGAGTCTCGCTCTGTCACCCAGGCTGGAGTGTAGTGGTGCAATCTCGGCTCACTGCAACTTCTGCCTCCTGGGTTCAAGAGATTCTTCTGCCCCAGCCTCCTGAGTAGCTGGGATTACAGGTGCCTGCCACCATGCCTGGCTACTTTTTGTATTATTATTATTTTTTTTAGTAGAGATGGGGTTTCACCATATTGGCCAAGCTGGTCTCCAACTCCTGACCTCTGGTGATCTGCCCTGTCTTGGCCTTCCAAAGTGCTGGGATGACAGGCATGTGCCACTGTGCCTGGCCTGGTGGAGCTATTTTTTTAATAGCCAGGAATGAAGCCAAAACAGCAATGCAGACCATGCATACAGCCTGCCATTCTTTTTAACAGGTGGGCCTCAAATTGTTCTGTAAGTATTCTAGAAACTAAATGAAAAGGGACATTTGTTTGGTTGTACTATTTAGGGTTCATGAGATTAAAAACAAGCCCATTTTAAGGAGATGCACAATTCATTTTGATACTGTGGCAGGAACAACATTCTTTTCGGGACTCTCATGAATGAGCCCACTGTGTAAAGTAACAGCACCTTCAACCTTCTCATTGCAGACACCTGGGGTTGCATTGGTGTTTCTTTTGTGTTTCCCAATGCAGGCTGATAACATCACATCATAGCCCATGCCAGCGAAAATCTTGCAACAGGAAGAGTGAAGAATAGAGAAAAGGTCAAAAGACTGTTTTACTTCACAAATTTCTGTAGGTCTAGCTTAATTCAGGAGTGAACTTTAGAGTATCTGAACGGGAGGTTGAAAAGGATAGATTTCATGCACCTTTGAAAATAATTTTTTTCTGCTAAATTGTGTTTTTGAGAAATATTAGAAGGCAGCAGCATGCTTAATGTTATGCTTTTACGCAAATGCTTACAGTGTGTGTATCACATATGCCCAGTTACACGTAGAACCACAGGCTCTAACAGACACTGGCTTGGGGTAGGGCTGACACAGCCTGTGCAAACTAAGGTGCTGGGAGGATGCTTTCCTGATCCAATGCCTATTCCATTTCTGCTTGTAGGTGAGGAGAAAGAATATTTGTGTGCAAAGGCAGAGGACTGAATTGTGTTTTACTACCTTTGAGCAGTTTTGCAATTACTGTTTCAGAACATGAGAATCAAAGAAGATGGGTGGATGGACCATCATAGTCAAAGTGAGTCATTGCCACAGGCAGAGGGAGGGAGGAAGCAGGGTGGTTGGTCTGTGCAGATTCCAAGATACATCTATGTGGGCCTTTCTAATAAAGCATTAATTCATTCTTCCATTATTCATGCAATACATAAATTTTGAGCACTGACATGTGGTAAGCACTGTGCCAGTTAGTGGACATGCCAAGAGAAAAAACACATGGTTTGGGCCTCTTCATATATTTTTGTACTTATCTTCCACAGGTAGAACAATGTTCCTTTTGCATTCGACAGATATTTTGGAGCTCACAATTTGTTTTTCAGCTTCTCACAGCAACGACCTCTGAAGAACAGGGCCTAAGCTTACTAATATGAACACATGATATCAATTTTGTGTTCCAGTAATGACAGAAGTCCTGATGCCAAAGGCAGCATTGTTTTCATTCTCTTGCTTTAAAACTGAGTAATAATATAATGATTAGGAATTACTGTTAGCAACACAGATAAGAGTTAGTCATTCAAACTTCCACAGTGGAACAACTGTTGGGAAGCTATAGCTTTATGCTGAATGATTTTGAGTCCTAATTACTGAATCTGAATCGCTGTCTTTAAATGTCAGTAATGGTAGAAAAAGTTTCTTTATTCTTAAGAACCAGTGGGGAATGAGCAGTACAAAATGTTCTTGTTAAAATTTCTCTTCTCCTTTTAAAATAGATGATCAAAGACATCCTAGAGTTCCCATCATTTTAGGAGATGTTTACATACATGAGAAATGGCACATAGGAAGACTCAGATCTTTACAACACCACATGGAAGTCACAGAATAAGAGAACATTCAAGCTGGAAGGCAATGTCTAGCCCAACCTCCTCATTTTGCAGATGAAGGAACTGTTTTAGTGCAGGGGTATTACATATAAACATCACAAAGTTAAGGGCAGAGCAGGTATGGAGTTTGGAGCTCCTCTTACTCCATCTAGTGGCCTGTCAATGGTGTCTAGTAGGATGCTGGTTGTCCCATTCCTCCTTGCTGTCAGATGTCTATTTCGTTGCTGCCATAAGTGTGCCTAGCCCCAGGGGATGGATGGTGACCATCAAGACAATCACACTCTCCTTTGCCAGGGAGTATGTTCTGGCTTGTGATATGTAATGGGAGCTTTGCTGGTGCTCTTTGGAAAAGTTTTGCCTTGCTGACAACACGCAGGCATTTGAGAACAGAGTCCTTTTGCTAATACCTTCCTTGCTTTCTTCTTTGAACAGTCATGGGAGGATATCAGGCTTAGAGCTGTGATAGCTCTTTTGTGATCCTAAGAGGAGATTGTTGCCATGGCACCGAAGTTGCAGACTAGAAGGAGAAAATCAGCCCTATCCTTGTTGAAATCATTGATCTGAGCTAGCCTGGGACTGACTACCTCTTCCTGCTAGGTTAATAGGACTCTCCTTTGGCTTAAGCCAGACAAGAGGGTGCTTGGTATATTCAAGGATAGACAAGGGTCCAATGTGATTGGAGAGCAGTGAATGATAGGGAGAAAAGAAGATGAGGTGAGTAGGTAACAGTAGGCCAGATCAGGTAGGGTTTTATAACATGGTGAAGGTTTTTAGCATTTACTCTGTCGTGTGAGCAGAAGAGTGATTTTATTCTGAGTTATGTGTAACTGGATCACCCTGGCTGATATGTTAAGAAAAGACTGTGAGAGGTTGAAGGTAGAACCAGGGAAACCTGTTGAAACTCTTTTGACATGATCCAGGGAAAAGATGGCAATAGCTTAGACCAGTGTAGTAGTGAAAAAAGTGGCAAGACATCACAGATTCTGGATACATTTTAAAGGTAATGATAGAAATTTTCTTGACATAATAAGGGGAAAGAGAGATAGATATATAGATATTGAAAGAGAGAGAGAGAATGAGAGAGAGAGAGAGTCAAAGATGACCTAGTCTGAACAATGGGAAGGGTAAAGTTGTCCTGAACTGAGATGAGGATGACTTTAGGAGGAATAATTTTAGGGGGAGAAGATCAGAAGTTCTGATATGGTCAAGTTAAGTTTGAGGTGTGTATTAGACTTATAAATAGAGATGTTGAATGGACTGTCAGATCTTAAAGCTGCAATTTAGGGGAGAAATCCATGCTGGAGATATAAATTCAGAAATTAAAAAAATCATATTGATTGTGTTTAAAGGCATGAAACTCAATGTAATCTGCAAGGAGATTAGTATGGATAGACAAGAGAAGAGACCCAGAGACTGAACTCTAGGGCACTCCAACTATTAGAGGTGGGAGGGATGAAGATAAACTCAAGAATGAAGGTGACCAACCAGGAATGCAGAAGGGGAATCAGGAGAGAGGGTGGTTCTGGAGGCCAAATGAAGAAGGTTTAGAAGGAGGAAGGAATAATGAACTCTGTCAATAAAGGCAAGTCAATAGACTCAAACCCTCATTCCAGCATACAGGGGGATGACTATGTTGTCTCTTTTTAATATTTTCTGGTAGTTTTGGTGAAAGTGAGGGGATTGTGCTTGCATTTATCCAAATTGCCTTTGCCTCCAAGGTCACCTTATTTAGAGTTCTTAATCTCTACTCTGCATTTTGACTCCTCTGTTTACTGTCTTATTTTGTTACTGCATCACTATATTGGAAACCTCCCTGACCATCCTCTTACCACAGCCCACCAACTCCAGCATGTGTGTGTTAGATTGAATAGCAGATTTAAGGGCAACTTGCGGATGACATCACAGGGCAGCGCAACACAAAGTTGAATGAATCAGCCAGGGTAGGCTTGGTTATGTTGTAGTAACAAACAGCCCCAAATCTCCATGGCTAAAACCAACAAATGTAACTCATCAAATGGGCAAATAAAATTTGTGCATTTCACTATATGTATATTTTGTCAAAAAAATCACCTGCAAACAAATATTGGGCTCTACTAAGTGATATGCATACTGAAGTGGTTAGGCTGAGATGTACTAATGTCTGCAACTTACTTTGAAATGTATCCAATAGGTAAAATTAATTGATGGGTGGATAGAGGAATGTATAGATGTGTGATCAAACAAATATAGGAAAATGTTAATTGTAGGATCTAGATGGTGGGTACAGAGAAATTCACTGTAAAATTCTGTTAATTTCTGAATGTTTGAAAACTTCCATAATGAAATTAGAAAAACATCAACAACAAATATAGTTTATGCCGTGCATCACCACAGGTCAGCAGGGGGCTCTGCTCCACACAGACACTCAGGGAACCAGGCTAAAGTAGCCACCATCTCAAATGCTTTGTATCACCATGGCAGAGGGGAAGGGAGCTCTGGAGACAATTAAATGTATTTGATGGAAGTGACATGAGTCATGTCACTTCTTTCAGCTTTTTAGGGAGAACTCATCATATAACCCAACTCAATTATGGGGGTTCAGGAAGTACAAGTCAACCATGTGCTCAGAAGTGGAAATTGTAGAAATATTAGGCAAACATTACTAGTGATATCTAGATGAATAATTAGATGTCCTTGTTCTTTAAAGCCCCTTAGCCATTTCCACTGCTAGAGAATTGTTAATAGTGGTATTTTTATCCCAGTCTCAGCTTCTTGCTGATTTGTTGGGCTCTCTCTTCCTTTGCTTATCCACCTCTTACTTTCCTGTTAATTTCTTGTATAAAACACTTCATACTCCTTAGTTTTAGTTATTCCAGGATATACCTGTGGGGCCTTAAGTCCTTAATGAAGCTCATTTTATTTACTTAATTTTCCCTGAGAAGTATTTCATGATAACCATCAGTGATCACATCCTCCCCTGTCTCCTGCCTGACCAGGGTGCTCATAGCTGGGAGATGCTGTGTGATTCTACCTCTGTGGCTTGGGAGGCAGTTTGCTGTGGTGCTGGAGAGTGTGGAGTCTGCAGACAGGTCACTCCAGCTCCCCCACTTCCTGGCTTCTGGAGGTGGGCAAATGCTTCTCTGTGCATTAGCATCCTCATCTTTAAGATGGAGATGCTAATAATATTTCTTACCTTGTATAATTGTTGTGAGAATTAAATGAGTTAATACATGAAAGTGTTCAGCTTACTAAGGGCTCAATAAGTAGTGGTCATTATTATTATTAGCAGGAAGTAACTTTAGACAGACTACTTAACCTTTCACAACGCTTATCTATGTGTAAAACAAACTCCAGGGGATATAAGCTACTGCATCAAAGTGCTCCTTCATGATTAATTTTTTTTCTGCTTATGGCATGGCTGAAAGAGCTCAATGAGCAACACAGGTTGGGATTCTGTTCAGATCCCCCTAGAAAGCAGGGCTCTTCATATCTACACAGCTCATAGTTGAGGCAGGCTGCTGCCTGATAAGGACTTGACATTGAAAGTTATTTAAGTGTTGGACTTAGGCTTCCCTTTTTCCAAATGTTTCCTGGATTCAGTTTGAAGCTGTGAACAACCAAGGTGTTTTGAAAGTTTGAAAAAGGTGACTATTATATAAGAGAAACTATTACACAGTTAGAGAGACCTATGTTAAATTTGGATATATGTATTTTTCCTTTCCTCCCCATTTATTTCCCCCTCTAATAAACAAATATATATTTAATGAACAGTACTAGGCTCTGGGGATAAGTGGTAAACAAAATAAGCAGTCTTAGCTCCCACAGCATTTATAAATAATAGAGAAATAGACAAGTAATCGAGTATTTGTAATACAGTTTAGCTGAGTAAGAATAGAATACATGAAAATTATTGAATTTATCATCCAGAAAAGATCTGTGATTGTATCTCTATATCTATCATACATGTCTTAAGATGAATAAGAGATATCATATAAGAACAGATAATCTTTGCTTAGGGTGTTATTAAAAATACTTTATATCAATCCATTTATATGGTCCTATAGCATCTCTGGAAGGTATTTAATCTTTTATTTCTCTATTTATTCATCTATCTATCCATGCACCCATCCATCCATTCACCCATCTATCCAAACTTATTGAACACCTTGACTGTTGTAGGCCTTGCACTGGATATTGGGTCTAATAATATATGGTTCTAGATTTAGAGGATCCTACTATTAAATAGGGGATGACAACAGATAAACACACAGTTGTTTTATAGTGGCAGGTAGGGTATACATGGTGGACATAGAAGTTTTCCAGGTAGGGCATAAATGACAGGTATAGAAGTTTCCAGTTGTTCTGATTATCTATTATTATGTAACAATTCATCCCAAAACTTAATGTATTAAAGCAAGCCAAGGATTCAGGAGCAATTTAGTGGAGCAGTTCTGGCTCAGGGTCTGTATAAGGTTGCCGTCAGGCAGTGGCCAGGGCTGGGGTCATGGGTGAAGCTTATTCACTAACATGTCTGGCACCTGTGCTGAGAAAACAGAAGCAGCTGGGAGACAGTGTAGTGTGACAGGTCTCCCACCAGGTTACTTAGGAGTGTATGTCCACTGCCTGAACCCTGAAGGCCAGGTGGTGAGCCAAGGCCACGGTGCCCAGCTGAGGAACAGGTGTCCTTGAGAACCCAAACATCTCACAGAGTATCTGGGGACATAACAAAGAAAATATTCTCATCACACACACACACAGGAGGCAAAGAGCCAGAAAATCAGCTTAAAAGCAGCTTAGGGATGGGAGACAGAGTGGATCTTCTGAGCTGCCCTGCTCCTGCCCAGGAGTGCCCTGTATGCAAGTCTTCATAAACTCATCTACTTGCCAGGCTGGACTTGTCCAAGTCATTCTTTGGTCTCTTTGCTCCTTCCCAGTTGCGGGAGGAGAGGGAGGGAGATGTTATAGTCCAAAGTTTTTCTCATAGCTGATGGAACAGCAGGAGCCATTGGGGACTTTTGGCCATCTCTCTCCATCTCTATTTGGCTTCTCCATATAGTTTGTCTTGCTTGGTGGCTTCATGGTGTATGGACTTCTTACATGGTGGTTCAGGGCTTTAAAAGGCACATGTCTCTAAAGAGGGTGAAAGGCATAAGCCAATATCACCTTTCATAACTAGTCTTGGATATGGTGCAGCACGGATTTCATGTATTCTATGCGTGGAAGCCGTCATAGGCTTGCTCAGGATTAAGGGGAGGAGAAATAGATTTCATCCCTTGATGGGCAACGAGGCAAGGTCCTGGAAGAGCATGTGGGACCAGAAATATCCCTGTGGTTCTTTCTAGAATATGCAGACTGCCACTGAATACTTTTCTTTTTGTAAATAGTCTTCTTAAATTGATGCATAATAGATGTACGTAGTTTTGAGGAATACATGATAATTTCATACATTCTATAATTGGTAAAGATCAAATAAGTGTATTTGGGATATCTATCACCTTAAATATTTGTCTTGTCTTTATGCTAGAAACATTCAAATTATTCTCTTGTAGCTATTTTGAAATGTACGATAGATTATGGTAAAGTATAGTCACCCTACCGATCTTTCTAACACTAGGTCTTAATTCTTCTATCAAACTGTTTATTTGTGTCCATTATAATATTTTCCTTAATGAGAGGGTGTGCAGGCGCAGTGTTGAAACCTCCACAGCTGAGGTGGTGCTTCGACATAGTTCAACTATGGGTAGGAGTTGACAGTCTGGATTAGATAGGCAGGACATATTTATTATTCCCACTTTCTATAGGGAAAAACCAAGGTATAAAAAAGTTGATAAAGACACCTAAGGTCAGCAGCTTTTGTAAAGGAAGTGCTGAAAATGGTTTATATTTTCTTCACCTTTAGCTCAGTTCTTGAGACAGCCAAGAGATTCTCACCCAGGGTGTGGAGCATTTTCTCACCCCAGCTCCAAGAGGCACAACAGAAGCTCCCAGAATGGGGCCTGAGAGCTTTGATTTATCAGAAGGAGACAGATGTTAGAAAAGGTAAAACATGTTGGATTAGATCCTCTTGCTGCAATTAATTGTAGACTTGTTTCTTGAGTTCTTTGATTCTGATATCTGTTGTTTAATTAATGAGGAATTCTTAATATGAAATCCCAGATATTGGAGATTCTAGGAAGAAGCCAGATATTGAATTTGAGGGGAAAAGAAAAACCTTTACTTCATAGAGTTAATTCCTCAAGGAGTTTCCAGGTAAATAGTTAGGATTGAGTTAGTGATTCACTGCTTTCTCCTCTTGTCTGATGTATGTAGACCTTTGGAGATTATTGAATGTGGAGAATACTTTCATTCTTTAGAGATTTTCAGGTCAATATGTGTTTATTGAGAGCCTGCTATGTGCCAGAAACTGTTACAAGCTGAGGGAACAAAATGCATGTACCACAGTATTTCCTCTCAAAGGGCTTACATATAGTTACTTTAAATGTCAAACTAGAAATGCTATGATATCTCGATATGTATGCACTGCTATGCCAGCACTGACATTGCTCTGGGGGATAGGGGCAGTCCTGCAGGAAGGCATGCTGGGCAGAGTCAGGAAAGATGCACAGGAGTTCCCAGGCACAGCAGGTGGGAAGCAGGCAGAATAAAAACACACACACACACACACACACACACACACACACACACACACACACAATCTCCTGGAGCTTCATGCAATCCAGTATTAACTGAATTGGTAAGGATCGTGAATAAAATTCATTTTCTGTCCTGGCATAGTAGATTCCATTTGTCCACATCAGTTGGATTTCTTAGCTAATGCCTTCCTGCTCCTTTATGGATCAGATATAGAACGACTCTATCTTCTCATTTGCTTAAACAAATTATAAATATATAAAGTGGGAAGCATTGACTGTATTTTAAATCCTCTTTGTGTAGTTCGTAGAGCTGCAGTTCCCATACCTTGTCAATATTAACCTTTCAAGTCAGTTTTCACTTTGGGTGCACGGAGTTCTCAATCTTCAAGAACTAACTGCTTTGCTGATACCAGGGAGGATTCGATTCCTGTTTTAAATGTGTTTCTACTTGTAATCTTCCCCTTAAATGAAAAGATTGGCTATGTCTTGCTTTAACAGCAACTTTTCAGTTTCCAACACATTTGATTTGTGGCTGCCAGGGAAAGCAGAACCAAGGATCTTCAGACAAAAATTCCAGAGCCTCTGCTTCTGCTATAGGCTTTGCATCTCTCTTTGCTGGGGTGCTTTCTCGATAATTCTCAGAGGTTTGTCCTATCTCAGGTTCATAAATGTGCCTAAGTCATTACCACACGTCACAGCGAGGCTGATCGATTTAAAAAAGCCAGTCCCAGTTTAAACGCCCCACGGTAGGGGGATGTCTACATACATTAGGCACAGCCATGCTATTGAGCACATTGCTGTGGCTAAAATGAATGGAGTAGCTCTAGATGTTCTCTGAGAGAAAGATTGCTTAAATGCATTGTTAAGTGAAAAAAAAAGAGCTGCAGAGCAATACATGACACCGTTTATGTAAAGGTTACTCCCATATAACAGTAGTATATATTTCCATGGGTACACTTATGTGAGTGTAAATGCAAGGAAACATTCTGGAAGGAGAGATTGCAAGGAGTGGCAGCAGTTATCTCTGCAGAAGATAGGATTGCGGATGACTCAACAGGACTTGGTCCTCATCTATAGCAGTTGGGGATTTTTGTTACCTGTGTTTTTGTTGTTGTTTACAAGGAGACCATACTCATGTGCTACATGTGCAAATTTAAAAACTAAAGAGAAACTAAGTAGAAATGACTATTTCAGAAGATGGCTATGGGCCACTGAGAGATGGAGTGACATAGAGGAAAGGCTGTGGAATCAGACCAGCTTCCTCAAAAGCTGGCTTTTCTGCTCAGAGCTGGGTTGTCAGGTGAATCAGTTGTTTCCCCAAGCCCAGTAACTACAACTTTTCAGGGCTGTTGTGAGAATTCTATTTGATAGCTTAGAAAGAGTGCCAGGCTTACTAAATGACAGCTTTTTTCCTCATATTCTTGTATTTGGGATCCTGACTTCATGGCCTCAGCTTTAGTACTAGCCTTGACCTTTTCATGGTGAGACACCCACTTGGAGCCTCCGGTTGTTCTTTTGTTTCCAATCCCTGAAGCCCATGACTCTGCCTGAAACCCCTATTGAGAGAAGCCCTCTTCCAGTCCCTGCTCCAGTCAGACAGAATTCTACCTGCAGGGTTAATGACCTCCCAGGGGTGTCAGTGGGGAACTCAAACGTCACTGGCGTAATTTATATTCTCATCCGACCAACACAAAGACGAATTTTTTCCAGCTCCTGGCACATTCTGAGGCTTAATGCTCCTCTGGCTATTCTCCTGAAGTTGTTCTTTTGTGTGGGAAATGGGCCTTTGTAAATCAATGCGTATCTTGCAGAAGAGCGAGCAGTAAATAGAGAGGTGGGAAGTGCCTGCAGTTTCCTAAGGATGGGGTACAAAGCAGACAGACTCTTCCGCGGCAAGTTGGCCACCTTGGCATTTGAATAATAGCAGGACTGCTGTGCATAGCGAGAAAGAGAGGAAGAGAGAGAGAGACTCCCAAGTTAGTACATGTGCAAGCCCTTGGAGGGCCTGCCTGTGTGGGACAAGACAGGTTTAGTTCTTTTTCATAAATTATTTATTTATTCATTTATTTATTACAAAATCCTTTCCCTATTGCACTTTCCAGGACAATAGAAAATGTTGCTTTTTTATTCATTTTGTTTTCCTCCAGAACCCAGTGCCCACAGGGATATTTTGTTGCATGCTTGTTAATTTAAAGAGTATGTTTGAAAATTTGTTTGAGTTCTTTGTAGATTCTGGATATTAGCCCTTTGTCAGATGAGTAGATTGCAAAAATTGTCTCCCATTCTGTAGGTTGCCTGTTCACTCTGATGGTAGTTTCTTTTGCTGTGCAGGAGCTCTTTAGTTTAATTAGATCCCATTTGTCAATTTTGGCTTTTGTTGCCATTGCTTTTGGTGTTTTAGACATGAAGCCTTGCCCATGCCTATGTCCTGAATGGTACTGCCTAGGTTTTCTTCTATGGTTTTCATGGTTTTAGGTCAAAAAACAAACAACCCCATCAAAAAGTGGGCAAAGGATATGAACAGACACTTCTCAAAAGAAGACATTTATGCAGCCAACAGACACATGAAAAAATGCTCATCATCACTGGCCATCAGAGAAATGCAAATCAAAACCACAATGAGATACCATCTCACACCAGTTAGAATGGTGATCATTAAAAAGTCAGGAAACAACAGGTGCTGGAGAGGATGTGGAGAAATAGGAATGCTTTTACACTGTTGGTGGGACTGTAAACTAGTTCAACTGTTGTGGAAGACAGTGTGGCTATTCCTCAAGGATCTAGAAGTAGAAATACCATTTGACCCAGCCATCCCATTACTGGGTGTATACCCAAAGGATGATAAATCATGCTGCTATAAAGACACATGCACATGTATGTTTATTGCGGCACTATTCACAATAGCAAAGACTTGGAACCAACCCAAATGTCCATCAGTGATAGACTGGATTAAGAAAATATGGCACATATACACCATGGAATACTATGCAGCCACAAAAAGAATGAGTTCATGTCCTTTGTAGGGACATGGATGAAGCTGGAAACCATCATTCTGAGCAAACCATCGCAAGGACGAAAAACCAAACACGGCATGTTCTCACTCATAGGTGGGAATTGAACAATGAGAACACTTGGACACAGGAAGGGTAACGTCATGCACTGGGGCCTGTCGTGGGGTCGGGGGAGGGAGGAGGGATAGCATTCGGAGATATACCTAATGTGAATGACGAGCTAACGGGTGCAGCACACCAACATGGCACGTGTATACATATGTAACAAACCTGCACGTTGTGCACATGTACCCTAGAACTTAAAGTATATATAAAAAATAAAAGAGTATGTTTGAGACCCTGGTTCTTACAACTGTCTTTATTTCTTTCTAATAATATGATAAATGTGGATTTTCTGTTGTTGATGGAGATGACAGCTTTCCTGTGGATGTCTGGAGAAATGAACACTCCGCCCAAGGAGGTGGCTGCATGGAGTGCTGACAGGTTTGGACTTCTCCTTAAATGGTCCAGGCAGCTGGTGAACGATGGGAATTTAGAGAATCTGGCCTCTTTCCTCAGGAAGCATCCATTCTTCTGGATCCTCCTGCCCTGTTGTCTGAAACTTCTACTCTAAGAGTCTCCTGTGGTGATTCCAGTAAAATGTAAAATTGTCGAGGAAGAGGAGTTGGTCAAATCAGGGACTCTCAAATGATTGTAACACTAGCTCCTCCCCACCAATTTTCCTGAAAAAAATGCCTGATAGACATAGCATTCACTATCACCTATCAAATGCTACCAATATAAATGGCACAGTAAAGGTTTAAGATGTTCTCAAGTAAACAAAGTTGTTTCTGTTTGTTTTACTGGGTAAAGTGATTCTCACGTAAAGTCTTTTATTGTCTTGAAGAACCTGTGTTCCCAGAACATAGGTTAGCAGTTCAGTGACATTTACCAACAATCTGGTGGAATTAGATTATTATTTTCCCCTGGCACGCTAACAAGTCTCTGAGAGCCTAAGACAAAGAAGTGAAGCCATTAAAAAGAAAGTCAACCCTGGAGTTTTCTCCAAGGGAGGTGCATGTTCAGCGTTCAAATGTCCTGCAGTGCCCTGGCTAATTGATTAGCAGGAAGCCTCATGGCACGACCTCTTTTCCATACTGGCTCAAAGTTTGCATTGTCTTAAAGAAAATTGTGTTCCACTATATACAATGATTAAGTTGTTTCAGAATTTTCTAGCAAGCTATGGATCCTTATACTACTTTGAGTACACTTCAAATGGAGTTATATACTAAACCAAACTTCCTTTCTTCTTTTCTGCCTTTTCATTTCTCGATTTCTCTTTTCTTCCCTCCCTCCCTTCCTTTCTTCTTTCTTTTTCTCTGTCTCCTTCTCTTTCTCCTTCTTCTTTCCTCTTTGCTTTTCTTAAATAGTTCATTTAAGGAAATAGACTAAGGGGACCCTTTTCATGCTAGGTCCCCTACTTGCTTCCTTAAAATATTTTCTCAATTAACCAGTTGTAAATATCCCACTCACTTCTGAACTTCACTGTCACTTAACACTTAGCTCCTTCCAAGTTGTATTTGTTGACACGTTTTCTTCCTCCTTGCTCCTCCTCCTCTTCCTGCTCCTTCTCCTCTTCCTTTTTTTGCCTTTTTCTTCTTCCTCTTCTTCTTCCTTTCTGACTTCTCTTCCTCTTCCTCCTATTTCTCCTCTTTCTTTTTTCTCTTATTTAAATAACACAGAGTCAGTAGAGATAGAAACTAAGAGACTAGACATTGGAGTTAGATAGACCTTGGCTCAAATCCTGACTTTGCTCTAGTGGACATTGCAGCCTGGCTGATCGATCTCCATTTCCAAGCTCTTTATTCTTTGTCTTACTCTGTTAGGGATTCTGTAAATGCTAAAAGTGAAAGCAGCTAGTATTGGTCACATAATGTTATTGTGGTAAATGAGTTATTACATGTTGATATTATTTTAAAATATGGGTTGGAGAAGGCATAGCTCATCCTATATGGGATGCTAGATGCTTTACCATTCTTCATTAGAGCCATTTCTTCTATTTTCATGGTACTCCAGTACAGAATTTGTGATATTTTTGTGATATTTTTTACTAAAATTTTGTTGAAATCTTACTACCACACAACAGAACTTAGAATAAGTTGGGGTCCACATAATTCTCCCAGCAAGTGATTGAGACCAAAGAGTCAAGGGGATCCTGGAATATGGTGCTGTCAGCCAAATGCCTAGAGTGTCTGTTGCCTGCTTCCAGGTTGGGATGGGTCAAGACCGAGCATGTCAGAGCAGAGTAGCATGACTCTACTCTGAGGGTCCCAGAGTAGGTTGGCTGAACTGGGGAGGCAGTAACAACTGGAGTTGTGGATTATCAGGGTCAGTCTCTATAGGAAACAAAGTTGTACCTGGAGAAATAGACAAAATGTTAAGCCTGAGGAATAAGAGGAGAACACAGACATCAAGGTCGGCACATCGCAGAATAAATACACCAACAGTGCTGTATAGCAATGGCTAAGCAGTGACTCTTCATGGCATTCCTGTTCTGAAATGGCCCATAGCAGTTTGCTGCGTGTGAGCTGTGCACTGCCTCACAGAGGCAGGTTAGAGCAGACAATAGCACTAATCTCAAAAACCTTCTATTGTTGTAGATTGTCACCATGGGAGATACACCAAAAGATTTTCCCTATAGATCTAGTTCACTGACAGCATAAAGATGTATTGCTGGCTCTCTTTGCCAATTTCCGTGGATTTCTTTTTTCCAGTTCTGCAGAAGATGGTACATTTGAATGTACCTTGGCTTTACCACCCATCCCCTCCAGGCATTTAAACGATCTTTTTATCATCCCAGTCTACAGAGCGTGGCTCCTTAACTCTCTGCCAAGGATCACTCAGTGAATGAAGCCAAATGTGGTGGTTTGTAGAGGTGTGTTGACTCCTAGTGTTGGAGCAATTGTCTGAGCACAATGTATTGAGTGTTTTTCTTGTCCCTGGGCCATGAAGGCAGGTTGTCTCTGGTGTCAGTGGAAAGTTGGCATTTTTAGGTTGATGACTGACTTCTGGGGTCTTTTCTCTCCATAAGGTAAGATATTGATAACTTTTAAAGATTAAGAGAGGAGGGCTTCAATTATTTTTCATAGCACTTTGGAGGTCTGTGGCCTTCATTCTGCATAAGTGTATCTCATAGAAGACCACCTGATACATAATTCAAATTGGAAACATACACTATGCAAAAGCCATGCAGAATGTATGCATTCGCAAAGCAAGTTAGAGCAGTCAGCATCCATGTCCTCTTAGAGTGGGTTTTATTTTGCATCCTGCTTTTTTGCTGTTTGTTCTCTGCTTTCAGAGCCTCCACATACTGTTATAACCCATGCTTACAAATTGTGCAGGTTGTGTGCACTGCAAAAGTGTGTCTCCTTTAAGGGGGCTCCATTATAGTAAATACATCATGGCTTTGTATACTTATTATATAAAACTTTTTGGCAGATGGCAGCATCTTGTTTGAACAAATCTGGAAAATTTTCTAACAGAGGGAGTGATGTATCTTGAGGAAGGGGTACTTTTTCCTTATTTGCACAAAGGTCCCAAATAAACTAGAAAACTTAAAAGGCTGAGAGTGTTTTTTCCTGGCCTCAATATATAAAGGTAGCTGTATCAGGCCATTCTTGCATTGCTATGAAGAAATATCCAAGACTGAGTAATTTATAAGAAAAGAGGTTTGATTGGCTCACAGTTCTGTGGGCTGTACAGGAAACATAGTGCTGACATCTCCTTCTGGGTAGGACTCAGGAAGCTTTTACTCATGATGGGAGGTGAAGGGGAAAAGGCACGTCACATGGTCAAAGCAGGAGCAAGTGAGAGAGAGAGTAGGGAGGGAGGTGCCACACACTTTTAAATGACCAGAACTTGTGTGAACTCAGAGCAAGAACCCATTTATCACCAAGGGGATGGACCGAGCCATTCATGAGGGATCTGCCCACCATGATCAAACACCTCCCACCAGGCTGCAACTTCACCACTGGGGTTTACATTTCATGGGCAGGCACAAATATCCAAACTATGTCAGTAGCCAAGTGTCCATGTGGCCCTACCTAGATATTATTTGGGAGGTGGAAGCTCATCTAAGAGATGGGGAGATGGGCTCTTCATGGGAGCTGGGGAGGCAGCACTGGCTTGAGCCTCTTCTCTTCAGAAACTCAGGATGTTTTCCCTATGACCGGGGAAGGGATTCGGAGTGGACTCCGCAAGAAGTGGAAACCTGAGGTCTACTTGTTCACAGCATGCTGGATGGAATGGTGGTGCCACTGAACCAAGGAAGAACAAACCTACTTGGAAGTCTTGGCAAAAGTTCTCTGAGGTCCAGCTTGGCACAGGTCGAGGAACATTCTACCTTCTAAATGGGCCTTGCCAACTTGGTCACTGAGCATCTTAGCAGGAACTAATAGGGATGTCAGAACACTGGTCCCTCCCTCAAATACACTGGTTTATGTAAGCAGTTTTCCCCTCTCTAGGACTTCTGTGTGTATATCTGTGATATCAAGTGTCTCACCAAGTTACATCCAACATGAAAACAAAAAAATGTGTTGCTTCTTGTATCCAAGTCCAGCAGAGCAAATTTATATGCTCTACACCTGAGAACAGGTGATATGTTTAGCTCAACCACAATGTTTTCAAAACAGGTCTCTCATGCCAGTCACTGCAAACAAGTGTGACTTAGATAAAATCTGTCTTTAGCATTTTTTCACTTTCTTTAAAAAAACCTCCTCCCATTCAGCTTCATCTGTTTCTTCACTCCAGAAACCCAGCACCCATCTGGTGCATGTTGGCTGCCCCAGATTCCTCTTCTTGCAAGAGGCACCCCACACTCTCCTTCTTGGGTCACGCCAGATCCTGTCCAAGCATACGTGTCCTGTGACACTTCCCTTCCAGACCTACCTATCCTCTGATAACAAACCCTGGGTGATGCATTAATGACTTATGGTGAATTGATATGTTATCACACTGTTAAAGGCAAAAAACAAGACTGAGACCAAATTAGTAAATGCTGTGTATTCACAATCTTGCAGCTGCAAGAGAAACATCTACTGTCACCTTCATTTCAGCAGAAGTTTGAAGGGGCTAGGAAGGTTTTGTAGACTAAAAAGAGGAAGTCTTGAGACAATCTCTGATTGCTCACTCAGTTGGAGTGGTTTCTGATTGGTCTTTCAGTACCTTTGGTAGTCTTTAATTTGTCCACTGTCCATTTTTATGCATCTGGGGAATTTTCAAGCTGGGCAGAATTGGAAGGGCTTTTCTACCTTTTCTGGGCTATCTTATGATAGCTGTATCTTAACTCCAGAGGGCAAAGTGGGATATCTGGGCCTGGCAGAGACCAGACAGGACTTCTTTCTTTTGTGCAAGAATGTGTTCTTTTTACTTTCAATAATGAAGTTCTTCAAGAAATATTTTCTCATTACTGGGATTCTATCCTTCCTTCGGTTCTATTTCAACAGAAGCAGTAGCAGCAACAGCAAAACAAAATTAAAGAAAATCTATTGTTTACTGAATACTTACTAAGTACAGACTCTACAAGCTATGTGTAATGATTTGCATTTTAATAAAAGAGAAACTGAGGCTCAGAGAGGTTGAGTGATTATACCATGGGTCATCAGGTAGAAAGCTAGTGAGAGTCAGCATTGAGACTCAGGCCTGTTTGGTTCTGAATATCATGATGTTTCAACTGTACCATTTCGTTATGGCCTAACTGGGTAAGGAGCCCATTAGCATCTTTGAGACGAAACTCTCTGTTTGAGCCAAATGTTAGCAGCCCACAAACATCTCCAGCTTTGCATGTAGAAACTGTGTATTCTGAAGTTTTGTATTCTTCTTCGATTTCAGCTATGGTTGTGTTAGAGAAAATGGCCCAGGATTGTTCGGAAGGGGTAGAGCTACAGGGCGGTAGGCTATGGAAGACACAAGTACACTACTGCAACCTGTTACTATGTACATTTGGTACTGAAATCTGCCACAAAAACTTTACATCTTTAGATAGAGGGTTAAAATGAACAGTTTTAAAATTTTTAAAAGAAAGACAAAATTAGCAGTAGAGATGAGTTCCAGACACTTACTCCTCTACTATACATTTGAGTACTTTTCTTGAATTTTCAGCTCAGTCACATGAGTCCCATAGTGCTTTTCTGGACTTACTGTCTTGGTAATTTGACAATAAGGTAGAATGGCAGCAAATTTCATGGAAACAGCCTCCTGGAGTGAGAAGTGACAGCAACCATCCAAGAGAAGGCAGTGTTCTCTTTAAGTGTGTGTTTGATAGGACTTTATTGTACTTCAGGGCATATCATAAAAATCCCTCCATCTGTCACTTTCTGGTCCTTGGGGACCTGATAACTTGAGCTTGTAGGTGTGAAAACCTTCCCCTATAGCTCCCTTCTCTAGTTCCTTGGCTTGCATACTTGGCAGGGGACAGGGGCAGGTCATCCAGGCTTGCCATTCACCACCAAGGGATTCTGTCTGCAAATGGGGTATATCATTAGTACTCGAAACCACCCAAGGAAACTGATTTTAGTTACAGTTCATTAAGGGGCCCCTCTGGGTACAACAAGGAAACTGGAATCAGGTGTTCAGTCAGAGAAGGAGGAGAGTAATTAGAAGTTCCCACCACCCCACCCAGATGCCTGATGAATACAAATAGGAGACAGGAGACCAATAAACAGATGTCTCTGTTGTTTGTGAATTTTATTGTGGTGGAGAAAAAAGTTTATCTTGTAAATTAGAGCAGAAAGCTCATACAAATATAGTGTTACTTTTATCCGCCACCAATCAATTAATATTCTTTTCCCAGTATTTTGCTCTCTCCTCATTACTTAGAGACTTGTACTACCCTTCCCTAGAGCCCCTGAGTCATATTGGGAAAGCATAAATGATATTTTCTCTTGAAGCATGATGACTCCCAAACTCCTGGGCATTAGCCAAAATCTTAATGATGCCAAGTGTCCAGAGCCAATGACCCCCTTATTTCTTTGGCCACCTGTGATACCAAAAAGGTGATGTAGAAAGGAGGGCTCATGGCTACATGAAGAGCTACCTGGAGCTACCCAACCTAGAAAACTGAGCTGTCCTCACTTCTTCAAAGTGCTCAGAGCAGTTTTGTATTAACCAGTTATCAGCTGAGGTTCTCTGACTACTGAGATTCAAATGAAGTTGGTTCTGGACCCATTCCAGAGCCAGTGGGAATACCATTTCACTCAGCCTCTCCAGGAATTCTGGGTGGGGTGGGTTATACTTCTGCTGGCTGCCTTCAGCTTCAAGTCTCTGCTTTCCTGGCATAATTCTGTTTAGAGTCTACATTGTTGTTGCACATGTATTGTGCTCTGAGCTGCAGAATTCAGCCCTTTTCTTTGCTTTACCACCTTTTCCCTGCACCCCACTCCAAGGTCCTCATGTGGTGTTGACTATATTAACTTGCTCAGGCTGCCATAACAAAGAACTACAGACTAGGGGGCTTAAACAATAGAAATGTAGTGCCTTATAGTTCTGGAGGCTAGAAGTCCAAGATCAAGGTGTCAGCAGGGTTGGTTTCTTCTGAGGCTGTCTGGCTCCCATACCCCCGTTCTAACTGCTTTGCCAAACTCTTTTCTTTCTACCTGCTTTTTTGGAAAGGGCGTTTTTTTAAAAACTTCCTGTTTAGTCTTTTCCCATTGGTAATGGGAGAAAAAAAATTGAAAAGACTGTTAGCTACTTGGTTTGGAAAGAAAGGAAGCTGATAAGTTAGGGATCACTTTTCATATTTGTAAATGGATAAGAAACACTGGGAGGCAGAGGACTAAAGGGAAACATGACCTTTGAAATGAGATGAACATGGGCTAATGCATGGGTTGAACATATATTTGTTCAATTGAGTATATGTGTTTATTGTTGATGAAGTCTGTGACTACGGGCATGATATTGTCCTTGTCTGTAAAATGGGTATAATAAAATACATCTTACCATTGTTACGAGACTCAAAAGAGCCTATATATGTAAAGCTCCTGCCACAGAGTGAACAATCTAAGAAGGTGTCTCCCCACTTGCCTCTTCCTTTCTTCTGCATAGAACGATTTCCACAGAAAAGTAGAGTTTAAGAAGAGATCATAATTTTATGGAAGACCTCTAGATACAAATGAAAATAAATGGAATCACTGATTCCACAGTTTCTTTATAGATTCTATTCTTTCTCTGAGAGGAGATTTCAAAACTTCTGATTACTGGTACATCTAAAAGGACATGGAGGGAGATACCTTTTGATTAGGTGAATTGTGGTAAAAATCACTGGTCTTGATCATGGGTTGTAAGGAAGCAGAGGAAGCTACTTATATCTGTACCCTGGGCCTGACAGCTGCTATTTACCTCTATGACTGGCATATGGAGGCGACTTTGGATAAAATTTTCACCAACAGACCAAATATTGCGTGCTCCTCAGGGGACCTCCTTATTGGCCTACTTAGAATCTGCACCTTCCAAAAGACTCAAGATTCCTCAGAAGCAAATAGCAGCAACAAATATTCTTGAGAAGACACATGTGAGGGAGGTAAATCTGCTGTGCAATTTTTAATTTTCTTAAATAATCTTGCTTCTGAATCCCTGTTGAAACTAAAGAGATTGAAGTAATAACAAAGCTTTGTCATTTCATTGACCTACCATTGGCCCTCATAAAAAAGTCATCCTATGCTTAAAATTTTAGTGTGTGGTTACTAATATCATTTTAACATTCCATATTCTTTACTTTGTCTAGTAATTATGTGGCTTCAAATAATTTTTTCTCAATGCCTGTCCAGTGTACATTATATGTAATTCCAAAATTTCAGAGAAACCTTTTCCTTTTTTTTGTTTCAATTTTAGATTCAGGGGGTACATGTGCAGAATTGTTACATGTATTGCATGATGCTGAGGTTGGGGCTTCAATTGAACCCGTCACCCAAATAGTGAACATAGTACCCAATAGGTAGTTTTTCAACCCTTGCCTCCTTCCCTCTCTCCCCACTTTTGGAGTTCCCAGTGTCTGTTGCTACCATTCAAAGAAACTTTCTACTGGCCTGAAAAATTATTATTCTATTATAGGGAAAGTGTGTGGCTTTTGTGCCTAGCATAAATGTCCTTTTTTTGTGGCAAGAGTGCTCCGATCCCCCATTTTCGGCCCATGTGCTTTGAGGCTAGTCTAGGTCCCAGGGTGTATCACATGATGTAAACTAGCCAGTCAGTGCATTCCATCTTTCTCGCCATGGTGATGCATTCAGCATTAGGCACAAGACCAAAGACGGGTTTTTCAAGGTCAATAAGGCCCTATTCGGGGACTGAGTACAGTATTATGGGACTTGGATTCTCTTTCTTCCTGTGGACAATAAAAATATAAACTGCTGGGCCCAGTTCTGAGGATTTTGAGGATGAAGCCATCAAAAAGAAAGTAGAGTTAAGAGCTCATTCCTGGTGACATTGTTTGGGCCCTGAAATGAGCCCCAGTAGACTTTTCAGCTTATGTCAGTATAAGCAGTAACTTTTTTTTCTTAAGTCGTTTGGATCAGATTATGTGAAATTTGCAATGGTTGAGTCCTGACTTAAATAAAATACTGTTATTTATGAACACATTCTTTTTGATTAGTTAGAATCCTATAATTTTAGACTTAGAAGGAAACTAATAGATTATCCTTTTTTTTTTTTTTTTTTTTTTTTTTTTTTTTTTTTTTTTGAGATGGAGTCTTGCTCTGTCACCTAGGCTGGAAGGCAGTGGTGTGATCTTGGCTCACTGCAACTTCTGCCTTCTGGGTTCAAGCAATTCTCCTGCCTCAGCCTCCCAAGTAGCTGGGATTACAGGCACCTGCCACCACGCCTGGCTAATTTTTTTGTATTTTTAGTAGAAACGGAGCTTCACCATGTTGGCTAGGCATGTCTTGAACTCCTGACCTCATGATCCATCCGCCTCGGCCTCCCAAAATGCTGGGATTATAGGCGTGAGCCACTGCACCCAGCCTGCATTTCTTTTTTTTTTTTTTGGCTTTTAAGGGCCAGATAGTAAATATTTTAGGCTTTATGGGCTATACAGTCATTGTTGCAACTACTCAACTGTGCCATTGTAGCAAGCAACTGTAGAAAATATGTACATAAATAGCATGGCTGGATTCCAATAACACTTTACTTACAAATCAGGTGGTGGAGCCACAGGCTGTCATTTACTAACCCCTGATCTAGTCAAATCCTTCTCATTTAATTAATGAGAAAACCTAGGTCTATTGAAGTCAAATGACCCATCAACAATGGACCATTCAGTTTCTGGTAAAGCTGACAGAAGGCTCTTAACATGTGACTTTGCTTGTACTCCATGTTGTTACCCCTTACCATAGTCTAGCTTGAGGTAACATTGAAGTTGAATAAAAAGGTCATATGGAACATGATGTGAATTTTTGAAACTTCTCCCATGAAGCTGGATGAGATAAAACTCAAGCTATGTCCAATAAGTTTGGATCAGAGGACCAGCCTTTTGGAGATTGCTGAATGTCCATCCATCTCTGCTTACTAGAGAGATTTACAGGAAAAATCTTTTTTGATTTTAGGTGCTATAATTTTTATTCATATGGCACAGGTTGTTCATTTTTACTTTTAATTTTTGTGGGTACACAGTAGATGTATATATTTATGGGATATATGGCATATTTTGACACAGGCATAAAATGCATAATAGCTACACCTGGGTAAATTAGGTATCTATCAACTCAAGCATTTATCCTTTGTGTTACAAGCAATGCAATTATACTCTTAGTTATTTTAAAATGAATAATTAAATTATTATTGACTATAGTCATCCTGTTGTGCTATCAAATGCTAGGTCTTATTAATTCTTTCTAACTATGATTCTGTACCCATTAATCATCCTCTCTTCCCCCCACTACCCTTCCTAACCTCTGGTAACCATCATTCTACTCTCTTTCTCTATAAGTATAATTGTTTTAATTTTTAGCTCCCACAAATAAGTGAGACCATGAAAAGTTTGTCGTTCTGGGCCTGACTTATTCTACTTAACATAATGACCTATATTTTCATCCATGTTGTTGCCAATGACAGGATGTCATTTTTTTAATGGCTGAATAATACTCCATTGTATATATGGATCACATTTTCTGTGTCCATTGATCTGTTGACTGACACTTGGGTGGCTTCCAAATCTTGGCTATTGTGAACCGTGCTGTAATAAACATGGGAATGCAGATAGCTCTTTGATATACTGATTTCCTTTTTTAGGCATATATACCTAGCACTGAAATTGTTTCAGATGATTGCTTCTTGCTCATTAACATTCTTTTCTTTCAGGTTGAAGAACTCCCTTTAACATTTCCCTTGTAGGACATGTCTGGTGCTGACGAAATCCCTCAGCTTTTGTTTTTCTGGGAAAAGTCTTTATTTCTCCTTCTTGTGTGAAGAATACTTTTGCTGGATATACTATTCTAGGATAAAAGTGTTTTTCTTCAAATATGTCATTTTACTCTCTTCTGGACTGTAAGGTTTCCATTGAAAAGTCCACTGCCAGACATATTGGAGCTTCACTGCATATTATTTTTTTCTTTTCTTTTTTTTCTTTTTTTTGCTGCTTTTAGGATCCTTTCTTTATCCTTGACCTTTGGGAGTTTGATTGTTACCTATATTGAGGTAGTCTTCTTGGGGTTAAATCTCTATGGCGTTCTACACCTTCTTGTACTTAAATATTAACATATTTCTCTAGGTTTGGGATGTTCTCTGTTACTATCTCTTTGAGTAAACCTTCTACCCCTATCTCTCTCTCTCTCTACCTCCTCTTTAAGGCCAATAACTAATAGATTTGTCCTTTTGAGGCTATTTTATAGATCTGGTGGGTGCACTTCATTCTTTTTTATTGTCTCCTCTGACTGTATATTTTCAAACAGTCTGTTTTTAACCTCACTAATTTTTTCTTCTACTTGATCAATTCTGCTGTTAAGAGACTGAGGCATTCTTCAGTATGTCACTTGCATTTTTCAGCTCTAAAATTTTTGCTTGATTCTTTTTAATTATTTCAATCTCTTTGTTAAATTTGTCTGATATGATTCTGAATTCCTACTCTCTGTTATGTTCAATTTCATTGAGTTTCTTCAAAATAGCAATTTTGAATTCTCTGTCTGAAAGGTCACGTATCTCTTTCTCACCAGAATTGGTCCTGGTGTCTTATTTAGTTTGTTTAGTGAGGCCATGTTTCCCTGGATGATTTTGATGCTTGTGCATATTCATTGGTTTCTGGGCATTGAAGAGTTAGGAGTTAGGTATTTATTGCAGTCTTCACAATCTGGACTTGTTTGTATCTGTCCTTCTTGGGAAGGCTTTCCAGGTATTCAAAGGGTCTTGGGTGTTGTGATATAACTTTTTGGTCACTGCTGCTGTATCTGCATTAGGGGATACCCCAAGCCCAGCAACGCTGTGGTTGTGGCAGGCTCCTAGAGGTATGTTTGGTGGTCTTGGATAAGATCTGGAAAAATTATCTGGTTTACTGGGCCGAGACTCTTGTTCTTTTCCTTTGCTTCCTCTCAAACAAATGGAGTCTCTCTCTTTGTGCTGAGCTGCCTGGAGCTGCAGAAGGGGTGACACCAGCACCTCTGTCACCACCATCACTGGCACTGTGCCACATTAGACCTGAAGTCACCATAGCACTAGGTCTCACTCAAGGCCTTCTATAACTATTACTTGCCTACCACCTATATTTACTCAAGGCCCTAGGGCTCTGAAATCTCCAGCTGTCAAAGCCAGCCAGGCTGTGTCCTTCCCTTTAGGGTGGTGAGTTTCCTTAGGTGCTGGGCAGGTGCAGAGATGCTGTTTGGGAGCCAGGGCCTAGAGTTGGAAACCTTAGAAATCTACCTAGTAGTTTATTTTATGCTGTGCCTGAGCTGCACTGAAACCACCAAAGTCCTTCCTGTTCTTCCTACCCCTTTCCCAAGGCAGAAGAGTCTCTCCTCATGTCCACCACCACAACAGGGCCATGGAGGGTACTGCCAGCCTACCACTTATGTTCATTTAAGGCCCAAGGAATCTTCAGTCAGCTTGTGGTGAATGCTGCCAGGCTTGGGACTTAGCCTTTAGGGAAGTGGGCTTCTCTTTGGCCCAGGGTAGGTCCAGAGATGCTGTCCAAGAGCCAAGACCTGGAATCAGGGACCCTAGAGCCTGCTTGGTGCTCTACCCCACTGTGACCAAGCTGATACTTAAGCACAAGACAAAGTCCCCTTTGCTCCTCCCTCTGCTTTTCTCAGAAGATGGGGTGTCTCCTCATAGCCGCTATTGCTGAAAATGTTCTGGGCCACACCTGAAGCCAGCATGTCTCAGTCTCACCCAAGGCCCATGTCGTGCACTACCTGGGTACCACTGTTGATTATTCAGGGCTCTTTAGTCAGCAGATGATGAATACTGCTGTGACTGGGTCCTTCCCTTCAAGGCAGCAGGTTCCCTTCTGGCCCAGGGTGTGTCATGCAGGAGCTAGAGCTTGGAATGGGATACTTAGGACTCTGCCTGGTGCCCTATCTTACCGTGGCTGAGCTGGTATCCAAGTTGCAAGACAAAGTCCTCTTTACTTTTCCCTATCCTATTCTCAAGTAGAAGGAAGGATTCTCCTTCAGAGTTATGAGCTGCGCTGCTTGGGGTTGGAGGAGGGATGGTGTAAGCCCTCCCTTTGCTGCTCTTGCTAGTGTCTCACTAGATTGCATGCCCCTCAATTCTACTGGCTCCAAGCACAGCACAGCATTAGGACTCGCCTAGGAATTGCAATCTTTGTGGCCTAGATAGCCTTTCAGGTTTATTTAGAGCCCCAGAGCACATTAGCGCATGGAGGCAAGGCTTATGGAAACTCAAGTTCCAACTGCTGGGATGGGTATTTCCCCTATGGCTGGGGCTCGCTTAAATGCTCCCTCCATGGGCACGGGCTGAGTTCTGCCCGGTGTTGGCAGCAGTGAGTTTCCATAATTGCTGTGCTCTCCTTCTCCCAAGAGCACAGACTCTCTTTGCACCACTCAGCCACTGCTGGGGCATGTGCGAAGGATGGCGTCAGTAATTCAAGATTTTAAAAAATATCTTCTTCAGTGCCTCCTTCAGTGATACGAAGTTAAAACCAGGTACTGTAATTGCTCACCTGATTTTTGGTTCTCATGAAGGTGCTTTTTGTGTAGACTGTGGTTAAATTTGGTGTTCCCGTCAATGGAGGCTTCTATTTGTCCATATTACTCTGCCTCTGCCTCAAGATGACAAGATGAACTATTTTAAGGGCCAGGTTAGACTCCAAGAGTTTTATGGAGTGATGTTATTCTCACAGGTGAGAGTAATTTGGATCTCCTTATTAGCTTTTCTTTGCTGAATGACAGAATGAGGGCCATCTCACCATCTATCTTATCAGTTCTGAGCATTTACAGTTTTTTGGTCTTTACTTTTCTCCCAAATTCTCTCTTTTAATCTCTATTCTTCATTCCTTTTTCTGCCTAACTCAAAGGTTCCTTTTTTTTTTTTTTTTTTTTGAGACAGAGTCTTGCTGTGTCACCCAGGCTGGAGTGCAATGGCACGATCTCGGCTCACTGCAACCTCCACCTCCCAGGTTCAAGCAAGTCTCCTGCCCCAGCCTCCCGAGTAGCTGGGATTATGGTGTGTGCCACCACACCTGGCTAATTTTTGTATTTTTAGTAGAGACGGGGTTTTACCATGTTGGTTAGACTGGTCTCAAACTCCTGACCTCATGATCTGCCTGCTTCAGCCTCCCAACGTGCTGGGATTACAGGTGTGAGCCACTGAACCTGGCAAAGCTTACATTTTCTATGCAACTTTCTATTAGTGATATAGTTCATTCTGTGCTCAGTGCTCTCTGATTAGGCATGTCCCAGGGGTGTACCATAAGAATTTGCACTTGTTGACGTGTTTTTTGTACTGTTTCCTTCACGGGTGTGTATGTGCGTATTTTCACAAACGATTTCTCTCCAAACTAAAATCAGGAATGTTGGCTTCTATCTCTTTAATTTACGCTCCTGGAACAGAGCTCTAGTTGTGGCAGTGGGTCTGTAGAGGCTATCTGTTCACTTGTTGGTCCTTGGAATATGTAAGAAACCCACACAGTACTGGGCGTGAAGTGATAACTTAGACACATGCTGAGGTACTCTTTCTGAATTGGAATGAGAGGTTGCCAGATGGTGCAACATTGGAATCACTGAGGTCCTGTGCACTGGAATACCAACTTTGTGATGAATTCTAAATAGAAAGTGCTCATACATATCATTAACAAGCCTTTAGAGAGGGTGAGTACTCAGACAAAACGCAACTTCTAGGGAGAAATATGACATGTAGTCTGAATAGACAAAGAGCTTTAATACTGTGCAACCATTCTTCAGATAAACAAATAAGTAAGCGGGACTTACTTCCTAATGCTTGCAGATGTATGAGATGTGAGTTGGTAATGTTGAACGGTTCTGTAGAAATTCTCAGAATGCCTCATGATTCTTCAGAAAGGACCTACATCAAGAAGTCAGCTCTTACATAGAGGGTGTGGAGTGGTCAATGTGTGACCCACAAAAGCCTCCCCAGGACCTGAAATGATATAGCCCAGACCAGAATTTTTCCTTTAGCCCTACTGGTTTTATTAAATATCTGGCAAATATTTACTGAGTGACTGCTATGTCCCAGTATCATTACTAGTTTCTTAGTAAGATTGAAATGGAGCTGGATATCAGAATTCTTTCCTCTCTATGGTCTATTAGATATCCATATATTAATATATAATATATAAATGTATTTGTTTTCATTATAGAGTGTTGGACCAGGCACTTAACAGATTCTTTTGTAGCCTTTTAAATACTGTTTATCAGTGGAGATTCAAGTGACTTCATTCAGGTGCCTTGATTAGATGGTTTTTACCTGATTTTTGCAGTCATGGTTTTGGTGTAGGTACAGATAAGCAAGCTTCCTATAGTAGTCTATTGTAACAAGACTTACGTCTGCCTGGGCCTGCTATACTTTATACTAGCACATAAACAAACCACTATCTTGACATATACTTTCATGGTTTTCTATGGAGAAATTCCCATTGACAATCTCTACTGTTGAAGAGTTATGTCTTGTGTCTATGGAAGGCTGGAAAACAATTCTTTCAGATCAGTCATTTATCCTGGAATAACATCATCCAGTTTTTAACTTTTCAAAAAAGCACCCTTTTTCCAGCTGGTTTTAAGAAAGTAAGATCCACTTTTGCCATGAATTTAGCCCCTGGAGTGCATTAATCCAGTTATCAATGATTCCAGAAGGCTGAGTCTGAGCAAAGCAGTCTTCATTCTTTTCATTCTACCTCAGCTGTTATATCGCCCAGGTTGGAGGTAGACACTTCATGTCTTCCTGATGCCCCTAGGTTGTGACACATCCTAGGCTATTTTCTATGGAAAGATCACTCTTTCCAGGCACCAGTGTAAATTGAGTGGCTACTTTGTGCCAGACACTGTATTTGATATTCACTTTCTATGGAAAGATCACTCTTTACAGTCACCAATGTAAACTGAGTGGCTACCTTGTGCCAGACACTGTATTTGATATTCACGGCAAGCCCATGAGGTAGGTTTTCTTAAATCCAATTTACAAATGTGGAAACTGAGGCTAAGAAATTTCAAGCAACTTCTTCAGCTTAGTCTGATTTGGAAGCATGTGCTTCCAAAGAACTCTACACTTCGTGCTTTTCTTTTTATACACAACAAAAATGACCTAGACAACTGTTCAATTATTTTTGACTATAATTCCTGCTTTCCAAGCCCATGATGCTAAGGCGTTAGTGCTAAAGTTTCCTGCTAAGGTGTTAATGACTAATCTTTACCTTTCTCAGGTGTGTTTGCATTTTAGGAGTTCACATTCACCTAATCAATACATGTTTGCTAAGTTAATATTTAAATATTTATGGAGCGGTAGCATAGTATAGCTGTTAGGTGTAGGCTCTGTGGGGACAAGTTGTCTGACTTTAAGCCCAGGCTCTGCTTTTTACTAGCTGTGTGTAACTTGGATAGGTTAACTTTTTAAAAACATTTCTTTCTTTTTTTTAATATTTATCTTATTGGGATAAGAACACTTTACATTAAATCTACCTTCTTAACAAAAATTTAAGTGTATAATAGATGATTGTTGATGATAGGCACAATGTTGCATAGCCGATCTCTAGAGTTTATTCATCGTGCTTGACTAAAACTTTGTGCTCTTTGGTTAGGA
Source organism: Pan paniscus (assembly GCF_029289425.2). Classification (NCBI taxonomy): domain Eukaryota; kingdom Metazoa; phylum Chordata; class Mammalia; order Primates; family Hominidae; genus Pan; species Pan paniscus. The sequence continues at coordinate 19,749,427 of NC_073262.2, read as the reverse complement.
AATCACCATTTCTTCTTCCCCAAGAATTGTTTAATGACTGTGCCTCATTTTATCAATGCCATCGTTGTGAGATATAAGAAGTGCTCAGAAATGTTCTTTGGGAGAGAAGGAGAGACAAGGCAGGCATACACTCTGCGCCAGGGGCAGGGAATGCCCAGAGTCATGTGAGCCCAACTCCGATCTCTAATGTTATAACTTTGGCTACTTCAGAAATGATTTCTTGGCAATAACAAAAATATGAAATAGCTGTCATGTACCAAGCACTTAGATGCCAGGCTCAAAACTAAGAGCTTTATGTGGATTATCTCGTGTAATCCTTAGCAACTGTATAAGGAGCCATTATCCCCATTTTACAAGGGAAAGCCAGAGGGGCAGAGCTGGGATTTGACTCTCAGCAGTCTGACTGCAGAGCCTATCTGGACTGAACTTCGACTTCTTGCTGGGGTGTTTACATGCGATGCCAGCCCAGCATTCTCACACAGCTATCTGTTAGGGTCCCTCAGTTCCCCACTCCCCACTAAACTCTAGCCTTATTTCCCATGTTAGTTCACACTGATGTATTGCCAATTAGAAACAGACTTTTTTTTTTTTTAACCAGTGGGTTCTATAATTCAAGAGCTTTGTTCTGATGGGCAATGGAACAACCATCTGAGGTTTGCAGAAGGGACACAAAGGGAGGAAGTACAAGGAATTTGGCCAAATGTGAATATTTATATTTTTCCAGTTAATTAACTATGGCAGTTTGTAAGTCACATATTTACCTGTGCTCATGAACACTATCCAGTGTAATGTTATCTTTTGATTAAACAACATGTGTCCTGGCATGATGCATATGTATGAGGGATGAAGGGAAAGGTGCCAAGATGTTCATAATTCTGAATGTCTCAGATTTGGTTGGGTGTCAGCCAGATTCATATGTATTTTAGGACTTTCAAGGGAGGGAGAAAGTGAGGCTAGGATTCTGTTGATTGTTCTTTTTCTAATCCACCTGCAACCAATATTGTCAGTCTTAATAATGCCAGTAAAACTACATGGAAAGAGAGCTGGATTAAATTTGGTAGTGGTAGGAAAGAAAATGAACATTTTCATGAATTAGGGTTTGTTTTAACTTCTCAATGAAACTCATTTTCTAGGTCAGTGGGTCTTAAACTTCAGGTGTATCAGTATCATCTGCTAGCCTTGCTAAACACAGATTGCTGGACTCTAGTCAGATCCTGTGATGAGTAGATCTGGAGTGGAGTCCAAGAATCTTTATTTCTAACAAGCTCCTGGTACTGTTGGTGTTGCTGGTCTGGGGGCTACACTCTGAGGACCACTGGCATAGGTTAAGGTTTGGATGGTACAAAACGGCACATGAACTTATTGGTTGACCAGAAGTTCCACTGTGATATTCAAGATGTGTTTAGTTAACATACTTTTGGGAGATTCACACACACTTTCATTTATCAAGGGTACAAGTGGTTTGAAGAAACAGTGTCTGGCAAACATGAAAATATGACAACCAGATTGTCTGTACCATGAATCATTGTGTAGTGCCCTGTGATCAACAAATATTATTTCTGGAGTAAGTACAGTCAGATCCAATTTTACATGGCTGTTAAAACAATATGTCAGATCCACAACGGTAGAGAGAGAATTCCCCCAAGACTTATGGACTCCTTCTCTTAGTTCCATCTTAGGGGACTGAACCAGAGTCATCCTCCCGGTCTCATGCATCCCATCACAACTTTAATTCCCTTTTATGACCCAGAGTGCCACGAAGAATATGTTAACTTTAATCAGCAGGTGAGTTGTCCAGCCTGTTGGGTTATGAAATAACAACTTTGAACAGCTGTGAAGCCACATAAGGATACTGAAGAGGTTAAAAATATGCCACTCTGGCAAATTGATTATTTTGAGTCAAAGGCGTTTGAAAAATAACAGGTGCGAGATCACTCTGACCATCCTTCTGTTTCTTAAAAGCAGGAGATGAAACTCCCAGGCAAAAGATGTCCTCCCTATGTTAGAATGAAAGCATCATTCTTACCGTCAAGGATGAGAAGTTGAGGCTGAGGGAAATCTGAGCAAACCGTTTTTGGCTAATTTTATCCTCCTAGCCACTGCTCTACCCAACTGACTACTCCAGCCCAAGCCCAAGCCCTTTGCATTGTCACAGTTTTATAATTTGCTACTCTGTTTATTTTGGTGTACGTTTGTCTCTTACTGCAACTTCGTGTCTTCACACAAAGGTTCCTGTGCAATATAAAGCTTGTTAAATAAATTTGCATGCTTTTCCCCTGTTGATCTGTCTTACGTCAATTTTATTTTCAGGCCCAGCTGAAAAACCCTGAAAGGTTAGAGGTAAATTGTTGCACCCCCCTCCCCCCGCCACCGTATCACTGAGGTATATATTTAATAAATTTGCCTAAGCCAGAGGTTCTCAACTGGGGGCCATTTTGCCCTCACCTCAGGAGACATTAGCAATGTCTGGAGACATTTTTGGTTGTTACAGCTGGAACTATCCAACTCCAAATGTTGGTTGTGCTCAGATTGAGAAAACCTTGGCCTGGGGTATATGGAATGAGAGCTGAGATGTCCTAATTCAATGGGTGTCTTAGGAAGGATAAGTCCTAGCAGCCTGTGATGTCTCAGTTTCCAACTAAAGTATCCAAGAAACCTATACCGTGACTCGGGAGTACCTGGTGCTGTCAAGCGAGACGGAAAACGTGGGCAGGTAGGAAGATCTGTTTGTTGCCTTTTGTGAGGCAAGGCTTCTGCTGTCATTCTTCAGTGTGAAATCCAGCCCTAGCAAGCAATGTGTCATCGCTTCAAAGTCGAGAAACAAATAGATCCTTTCCTGTTATCATCATGTGGAGCTGCAGAAGTCATTAAGCAGCATTTTGAAGGAAGAATAGTGATTTCTTTCCTGTCAAACACCGTGTTCAGTTAATTTATTCTGACTGGATGTGGAACAAACTAGTGCTGGACAATGTGTGGAAATACATGTCTATTCCTCATTATCTCTAATGGGCATTTCAAAGGCGCTCACAGATTTAGTATCCTATTTGGTCTGACTTGTATAACACCTGTCAGTAGGCTGCTTTCCTGCTATGTCATTAATATTTAAATAATGCGATTTAAAGGTCAAACTGTGCCTTCAGCAATGTTAAAATACAGCATTCCCTTTCTCTAGATGGCGATGCAAAGGACTAGGAGTGGAGATTTGCAAAAGACAGCAAAAAAGTAATAGTCCTACTGAAGAGAGAAAGAAGCCACATATATTCTCATTGCATTAATATAATTAATAAAAAGAGTCTACTTCTGTTTTTTTTCTGGATATAAATCTATGTAATTGAGTTGAATTATTGCAAAGCCAAACTGCAGGGGTTGAGGTCTCCTGAGACTAGCCCTGAGCAAGCAGGAGAGGTGGGGAGCTCGTGTTCAGCATTCTCCCTAGGCTCCTATTTGTCCCTCTTTCACTGCCTTTCTTCTGCTCCCTTCTCTCCACTGCTTACCTTCTTGGTCTTCTGTCCCTTTTACCTCCGTAGTCTCTTCAGATCTCCTCACCTGGAAAATGCCTTGGCTCAATCTCTCATGAATAGGGTTGGTGTCCTTATAAAAGAGATATGAGAGAGACCTCCTGCCCTGATATGGTTTGGCTGTGTCTCCACCCAAATCTCATCTTGAATTGTAGCACCCATAATTCCCATGTGTTGTGGGAGGGAGAGAGTGGGAGATAATTGAATCATGGGGGCGGTTGTCCCCAT